>NC_142031.1:96564966-96867883 GCF_982192425.1 Myodes glareolus | reverse complement strand
CTCTTGACTAGACTCCAGGAGCTCAGCCCAGGGTTTGGCTGTGGATCTCTGCATCTGCTTCCATCAGTTATTGGATAAAGGTTCTATGATGACAATTAAGGTAGTCAGCAACCTGATGACAGGGGAAGGCCGACTCAGGCGCCTTCTCCACTAATGCTATCTCCTCCCTTTCTCCCTTTCTCTCTTCCTTCACTTTCATCTCTCCTGCTCCCCTGCTCTCCCTCTCTCAACGCCATCACTCCTTAGAACATTGCTCCTTCCACTCCCTGACACTTTGCCTTCCAGAAAAACAATTGGTTGAAAATGATGCCAAAGTGAGTAGCGTCAGAGAGGGAGAGTGACATGGAAAGGCTCTGGGCTGAACAGGACAGTGGCTCTACTCCCAGCCTTGCCTCATCCTTAATATGTGGCCTCTGATAAGTCATTTCAACTGCTGTGCCTCAGTTTCCCCTTTGCATTCTAATCTTGCACCATTCTAAAGCTCAGTGTAGAGGAACAGATTGTAAATGAAGGCGGGGAAGGTAGGTTAGTAGAAGAGGGCCCCTGTCTGAAATGGAAGACCATCCCCACATCACCAGTCCCTTGTTTGTACTGGAGGACCGACCATCTCCACATCACCAGTCCATGGGAGGACTGTCTCCACATCACTAAAAAGGTAGGAAGCCAACTCCACCTTCTTCCAGCTCAAATATTTATTAAGAATTTACTAACTCTCTATGAAGTTCAATGTTCAAAACTTGACAGAAGCATAACCCTTAAAGAGTTCAAATCTCTCACAAAGATACATATTCAAATGACCACAATGGAAATGCTAAAATGACATTTTGAAGAAAGTCACCCGCTTTTGGAGTTGGTTAGGATGTATTTATATCCTCCTTCATGGAGAATTCCTACGTGAGCTTGACTTTAAAGGATGGTGATTTGACACTCACACCTGAGAGATCGGGGTTAGGGCAACCCAGAGCAGTGTCCAGCGTAGAAAAAAGGACACAGGTGCTGTCATCCACTGCGTGCTAGAGGCACAGGAGCATCAGGACTACAGCAGACCGAGCCCCTGATGCTACCCAGCTGGGATTAGGAAATGACAGCCTGAAGCACAAGGTACAGTCTGGGGAGAAATTAGAAATGAGCTTGAAAAGACAGAAGCCCTAAAGGAAGCTTCCTCTGAAGGTTGAGAGCCACACTTACCTATAAGTAAAAGCACATGCATTCAGAACACAGTCAAAATTACATCGGTTTAGGAAACGGGCAGGAGGTAGCAGGGTATCTTCTAGGGTCCGTGACCTCTCTTGCTGTGAGTAGTTGGTTAGGTTTATAGCAAGAGGCAGGAATTCCCTCCTGTTGAGTGGGGTGTAAGTCTAACTAGATGGTCCCTAAGATTTAAAGTCTACGGTTACACTCCTCGGGCTCTCTTGCTGTGACTGGTCGTCATGGTGGCCCACAGGCTTTTCAGCTGGGTAGGGCTACTGGTTGTGTTTCTCTGTGGGAGCGAGGGCAAGGAGAGAAACAGGAAAGGTGATTCAGAGATGCAAGCAAGACTTTGTGAGGTGAGCATTGAGCAACACAGAGGTGCAGATGATTCCGACTGGTGATTTGGGGAATATCTATACCGCTCTCAGAGATGGAGAAGCCAGTGGGTGGGCTTGAAAGAAAAGGCAATAATCTGAGCCAGCGATGACTGGCGGTTAAACTGATCGCTACCATTCCTGTAATCAGATGACTATCTTAGTTGCGAGCATAGAACCTTCATCCAGTAACTGAGGGAAGCAGATGCAGAGAACCACGGCTAAACACTGGTCCGAACTCCTGCAGTCCAGTCAAAGACAGGGAGGAGCGATAATATAAGAAAAGGGGTCAAGACCATGATGGGGATACTCACAGAAACAGCTGGCCTGAGCTAGTGGAAACTTGGGGGAGGGTTGAAGGGGAGAGAAAGGGAGGGGAGCAGAGAAAAATGTAGAGCTCAATAAAAATCAATAAAAAAAATTTTAAAAAGAAAAAGGCTAGAGAACACTCAATATTATGGTCATTATACCCATTTATTATTTACTAATGTAATCAATGTTTTTTCTAACTTCTTGTATATTCTAGGTGCTTAGCTAGAGCGTCCTTGTAGAGACTGGTAACACAGATGTCTTGTTTTTGAGGAAGTCATCACAGAGATGCAGGCAACAGGGGGTATATATGGTTCATGTGTAGCACAGGGGAAGACAATTTTGTTCTCCCTGGTAGAGAAGCGGCGGAAACTTCTGACAAAGCACCATTCAGCCTGGGATTTAAAAGATTAGAAGATGCTTGCTGGGGGGAGGTGGGTGAGAATCATTTCGCACAGAATAAAGTAGGGTGTGACAAAATGAAGGCGTCAGAAAGGATGTATTAGGGAATGCTGAGCAAACTGGCATCTGTGTGTCACCATGCATGTAGGGAGTGTCTACTGGCAGGGCAGAAAGACAGGAAGGAGAGCACAAATGGCTGCAGATATCATGCTGAGGCTGAGAACTTGGCCTTGGGCTCGCAGGAGAGAAAAGAGGCACATCATGGCGCTTTAGATAAGTCTTGGGTTTCATCCATCCCGTGTGCTAATTCCTCCACACGATTGTTTGATGTCACTGTTATTTTTCCAGCGTAAGATGAACACGGAGTTCTTTTACTTTTCATTATCTTTCTTTAATAATTAAACACGGCCTTTCTAGTGCTCTTGTATTTGCATGAGTTGTTATTTTTTTTTCCCCCATTGGCATCTAGCTGACAAATTATCCCTTTTTAATTTCCTCTGTAATCAGTGAAATGGAAATTTAAAAAAAAATGGAAAGCATAGAGGAATCCAAAACTGTATTCTTTGAGAAAGAATAATACAATATACACACCCCCTTGCAAGGCTAATAAATGTAAAAGAAAGAGAGTATAACTTGCACAATATTAAAAAATGGAAAAGGAGTCATATCACATTTACATGCTTGAGCCAATAATAGCGGAATCTGAAACCTGAGAGGAAATGAATGAATTCCACTTAAGGAAATAGCCACTAAAATCTACTTAAGAAGAAATGAAGAAACGGATACCCCGACTCAATCAATTATTAGAGAGGCTGCTACTCATTTAGTGGGCTACTATTGGGAAATCACCAGTCTTCCAAGCTGAGGTTTAGATAACTCAACAGCGGCAGTTCCAATGCAATTTAATCATCCTAGACAATAAGAGGAAATAGAAACCTCCTGAGGAATTTTAATAACAAAGTTCAACAAGAACTACAAAGGAGAATTATATGTGCCAACATCACTCGTGAATGTGACCGCTGCCGTCGTTTTGATGGAAACAGCCCCGTAGACTCAGGGCTCTGAACACTGGGTCCCTCACTGCTGTCACTCCTTGGAAGGTTTGTAGGGCTTTTAGTAGTGTCCCTAGAGGAAGTGGGTCATTAGGTGTGGGCTTTGGGACTCTGTAGTCAGGCCTCACATTCTTGTCACCCTCTGCTTCCTGGGTGTGGGTGCAAGGTGACCAAGCCTGCCTCCTGGTCCTGCCACCATGTTTTCCCTGCCTGCTGCATGACCGTCTTACAGTGATGAACTGTATCCTCTGGAACCACAGGCTAAAATAAACCCTTTCTCTCTTGCATTGATTTTACTAGCAAAATAAACCCTTTCTCTCTTACATTGATTTTTACTTTGTTTTATCAAAGCAATGAGAAAGGAATTAGGGTAGGTACAAAATGAAATACTGGAAAAGAAAACGTGACAATGATCTAAAGAACACTTTATTATAGGTAACCAGTTTTTAACTAAATTATATGCATTATTGCACCTGTGAATGCATATATGTATGCACATGGAGGCTATAGGACAACTCAGTGGACTTGGTTCTCTCCTTCTACCTGTATGTGGGCTCCAGGGTTTGAACTCAAGTCCCCTGACTTGTTCAGCAAGCGCCTTCACACACTGAGTCATCTCACTACCCTGCTTAAGCAAATTTTATGCAAGGTGCTGCTGAATACAAGAAAATCCATCCAAATTGTCACTATGCCATAAAAGCCATTATATCAATATGCACCAATTAGATCAATAAACGTAACATAAATATACATATGTGTATACACATGTTTTAAGTATATTTTAATAAATATTGAATGTTGATATATGATTGTCTACAATGTGATTCTAATGTGAATAATATATCTACATAAATCAAGGGGACTATAGTCTGAGGTTGGAAAGGATTTACTAATAAAAAATATCTAGAATGGAAACAAATACATGTATAGTTGACTATGCATCTATAAATCAAAATAAATTACAAAGTGAAAAAACAAATTAAATGTTTTCCATTTTAAAAAAAAGGGTACAAGAAAAATGTCAGAGAAAATGGCACAATGAAAGTCTCCCAAAAATTCTTTCTCCATAAACACAATAGTAACACTAGTAAAAATAGTCAGAATCAACTTTTTAATGATTTATCTATTTTTATTTTATGTGAATTGGTGTTTTGCATGCATGATTGTCTGTGAGATGGTGTCAGGTCCACTGGACCTGGAGTCACAGATGGTTGTGAGCTGCCATGTGGGTGCTGGGAATTGAACCTGGGTCCTCTGGAAGACCAACAGTCAGTATTTTTAACCTCTGAGCCATCTCTCCAGTCCTCCCATCTGTCCAGCCCCAGAATAAACTTTTGTAGAACACTCAAATCTAACCAAATCTTTATAAAAACCCAGAGTGCACTTAGCCAAAAAGTGGGTGAAGTTATATAAGAACAGTGACATTACAGGCTGTTTACTCTCTCGGCCCTGCAGTAGACACAGAAATAAAGATTCCGCATTCACACTGAAAGCCAGCAGTCTAGCATCCAGCAGGGCAATCGTTTTGAAATCACTGAAAATAGAAATAAGGACACACCAAGGAAATTAAGATAGTATCCTCGAAAATAGCCACTAGAAAACAGCCATTTAGCACAAAATAGGACAGTGACAGAGGAGAAGAGGAACAGAGAAGACACACGATATACAGAGCAGAGAGTGTAATGGTGGCCGTAAATCACACCTCATTAGCTATATTAAATGCAAACACGTTAAACATTAAAAGTAAATTATTATGCTCTGAACAAAAGGAGGAGATTGACAGAGTGGATTTTTAAAAATAGTCTTTTCATATGCTGCCTATAAGACACATATTTTAAGTTCAGAAGACAAGTAAGCTTAAATTCATGTATAGAGAAGCTGCGTTATGCAAACAGAATTTGAGTGGATTACAAGTATCAGAAAAAACAGACTTTATGACAAAAATTATTACTGGAACTTAGAGGAAATAAAAATAAGTACACTTGTACTTTACAACTGAATCCCCAAGTATATGAAGCAAAATACAAAATAAATTAAAGGGGAAACTGACCACTGCTAATAGAACTTGGAGTCTTTTATGCTCTACTTTCAGCCATGGATAGCAAAACAAGGAAATAAAATCAGCTAGACATCCCTAATAGACACCCAAAGAACATTTTGTCCAATAAACCTAAATTACAATTTGTTCTCAAATACATATGGAACATTCCTCAGGGTTGATGATAGGTAAGACCAGAAGACAAGCCTCAATTAGCCTTCATTTAAAAGGCTGACACCATGCAAATTATGTTCTCTATCCACAACTGAAGGAATTTAAGAATAATCAGAAAAAAAAATGTGGGAAATTTACAAATTGTAGAAATTTAAAAATCATTCATGTTCTTTAATAGCCATTTAGATCAAAGAAAAAGTCATAAAAGGAAAAAGAAAATTTGCATTTCATTTATTACTATGATGATGATGATGATGATGTTTTCAAGACAAGGTTTCTCTGTAGCTTTGGAGCCTGCCCTGGAACTAGCTCTTGTAGACCAGGCTGACCTCAAACTCACAGAGATCTGCGTGCCTCTGCCTCCCAAGTGCTGGGATTAAAGGCGTGTGCCACTACTGCCTAGCCAGAAAATGTACATTTTAAAAACTTACAGAATATAACAAAAATAATAGAGAAAATATTCTACTATAAGAAGATGTTAAAACAATAGCCTAAATCCTTATTTAAGAAATGAGAAAACAAAATATAAACAAAACAAAAAATTAGACCAAAAAAAGGTAAATAAAAATAGAGTGAACATCTTGGATACAGACAATAGGAAAACAATGGAAACAATAAAATTAAAAGTGATGTTTTTAAAAGGGACTCAAAATCTGTTAACCTTTAGTTAGGCTGATCAATGGGGAAAAAATCCCTTTAAGTAATCAAAATGACAAGTTCAAAACGGACATTGGATCTGGTGAGATGGCTTATTGGGAAAAGGCAGTTGCTGCCAAACTTAGTGACCGGAGTTTGATGCCTGGAACGCACATTCCGGAAGGAGAGAATCCCCCACAAATTGTCCTCTGACCTCTATAGTCAAGCTATGGTATGGGCAAGGTCACAAACACATACATAGGCATGCACACACACAGTGCCCATAGACAGGCATACCCACATAAGCATGCACACACACACAGTGCCCATAGACAGGCATACCCACATAAGCATGCACACACACACAGTGCCCATAGACAGGCATACCCATGCAAACACACACACCTGAACATACACACAATAAAATGCAGCTTAAAAAAATGGGACATTACTATTGACCTTAGATAATAAAGAAAGAGGGTTATAATATCAATATATATCAAGAAAAAATTGTAGCTCAACAGACAAAATAACTAAATGAAAGGATATATTTCTAAAATGACACAGTGAACTAACTGATTCAGGGGTGTAAGAGTTAATTTTGACTACACTTGACTGGATAAGGAAATACCTAAAACACACTTTAGAGGGTGTCTGTGAGAGAACTTCAGAGAGGTTTAATTGCAGAGAAGAGACCCTTTTTGAATGTGAGATGTATTAACTCATGACCCGGAATCTCAGACTGATCAAAAAGGGTAAAGGGTAGAATACCTCCATCCCATTTTCTCTGCTCCATGATGCACTGAGACATGAGCAGGGCATCTCTTCCTGCCACATCTCTGCCAGGATGAAGTTTATCTCTTGAGCTATCAGCCAAAATCCAGCCTTCACTTAACTGTTTTGTTTCTTATGAGTTGTTTGGTCGCAGAAATGAGAAAATTGATATGGGAAAAAATTAAATCTGATTAAAAAGTTAAAAGATTAAATTAATAATCAAAAGTCTCACACACAGAAAAACCCAAGTTTAATTGACTTTGCTAATGAATTCTATCTATCATCCTTAGTAATGTCTTCCCCAAAATAGAAGACAGAGACTTACCAAATCATTCTGAAGCCTGCGTGGCCTGATGTAGCATGTTAACAGAGAGATACCATTGCTTTATGATGTTGGTGTTTTTTTTTTCCTCGTACGGGCCTACCTCAAGCTCCAAAATAATTACATGGAGACTTCCTTTTACTCATGAATGCCAGGCCTTAGCTTGTTTTGTTTCTAGTCAGCGTTTCTAACTTAAATTATCATATCCCTCTTTTCGTTTTGCCTGTGGGCTTTTTACCTTTCTTTATTCTGTATATCTTTCCTTCTTACCCCATGGCTGGCTGTGCAGCTGGGTGACTGGCCCCTGGTGCCCTCCTCTCCTCCTTTTCTCGCTTCTTGCTCCTCCCTCCTCCCTTTTTTTCTTCTTAGATTTCTCTCCTGATTTATTCTCTCTGCCTGCCTGTCCCACCTATTTCTTTCTCCTGCTTAGCTATTGGCCCTTCAGCTCTTTAACAGACCAATCAGATGTTTTAGTCAGGCCAAGAACCACAGTTTTACAGAGTTAAACAAAAACAACATAAAAGAATTCAACAGATCTTTGCATCATTAAACAAATATTTCACGCTGTAAGCAAATGTAACACTCTTAAACTAATATTCCACAACAGCTTTATATAAACTATAGTCATATGGTCCCCTCAAAGTCTCATGGAACCAAGATCACATATCATTCACCACTCCAGTATAACCTTAAGGGATTCCCAACTCAGAGTTCAGGGAACAAGAGCTTTTAGCATAAACACAACTCTCAGGAACCTGGAAACGAAGCTTTTTTATTTCTTAAGAATAGCTTAAATACTTGCCCTGAGAGAAATAATTGGTAACTGATACAAACTGCACACTGTATAAGAAAGGGAATACATCTCCCAAACACTGAGAGTCATTCCTGCATGGAGATCCTCCCAGTCAGTCCGTCTGAGCTCTGAGTATACGTGATTGGTGCTACCAGCTAGCTTCCACTTTTTCTCTGTTAGAACACTCCTGGGATAAACTGGAACTCATCCTTGATACTAATTAGGCCATAGTGGAGAAACCGAATAACGAGAGCAACCAGATTGCCTCGAACTTGACCTTTAGTGGTAAGGAAGGAATTTGAACTGTGAGTGCCAAGTTCAAATGAGATAAAGTATCACAAGAAAACTGCAGCCCAATATACCAGAGGACTATGAAAATTTCAAGCAAAATACTAGCAATCTGGGTCAGGCATATAAGAAATAGGATAATATGGCCTGACTAAGCTGTATTTGTCCCAGGAATACAAGGTTACATATAAAAACCAGCATGGTGATATTTAATATTAATAGAATAAGAAGGAATAGCCCTTCTCTGGAGATGCAGAAAAAAATACTTGAAAAAAATTCCAACACTGTCTTTTGATTAAAAATGAAGAGCAAATTGATAACAGAAGGAGGCTTCCCGAGGGACAGCATCTACCAGTCTTCCTGTGGGATCAGCAACAAGGTGAAGATGCTGTCCCAACACAGAATGGAGAGTCCAGAAACAAATCTTTAATCATCTGCTTCCCTCAAGGGCACCAAGATGATAAGGTATAGAAAGAATTACCTTTTTAACACACGATACTGGGACAACTGGATATCCACATGCAGATGAAGTGACAGCCCATTTCACTCCATAAACATGAGAATGAAATCACAAAGGCCTGTATTCAAACCCTAAAATCATAAATGACATAAAAGAAAATACAGGTATTCAGGTCCTGGATTAAAAATAGCTTTTTAAAAATATATATGACATCAGAAGTACAATCAACCAAAAAAATAGATATATTAGACTTTACCAAAATTTTAAACCTTGGCTCCTTAAAGGGCATTATCAAGCCATTATAGTCAACATAGAGAACGAGAGAAAATATTTTCAGTAGTATATAGTATCTAGTCATATCTATAATATATAAAGAACTATTTTACAGTCCACTGATAAAGGCAATCCAATTTATTTTATTTTTTATTTTTTCATTTTATTTTTTTGATACAGGGTTTATAGCTTTGGAGTCTGTCCTGGAACTAGCTCTTGTAGACCAGGCTGACCTCGAACTCACAGAGATCCACCTGCCTCTGCCTTCCAAGTGCTGGGATTAAAGGCATGTGCCACCTCCGCCCTGTTTGGCAATCCAACTTTAAAATGGATTATGGCTAGGGCTGTAACTCAGTGATAGAGCACGTGCTTCCTTCAATCCAATCACTAAAATAAAATGTCAAAATGAGAAAAGACTGGAACAACTATTTCTTCATTGAAGATACACAAATCGCCAATAATTATACTTAGTACCATTAGGTAAGTAAATAAAATACAAATCAAAGCCACAGTAAGAAATAATTTCACATCCAATAAGGAAGGCAGCTCTCATGGGAAACTATAATAACAAAGACAAACAAATGGAAACTGGAACCTTCCTACCCTGTTGGGAGGAATGTGAAACCGAATGATTGCCCTGGAACACAGTTCTCGGGAAGTTAAGCATGGAGCCATCACGCAATCTCTTGTGTATGAGCAAGGGAATTAAGAGCCTATTTACAAGAAGACTCATCCAAGTGCCCATAGCCCTGTTCCACCCAGGTCAAAGGTGGAAACATTCAAATAACCATTGAGGAATAGGAGAAGACGCTAAATCAGTGGGATATCATTAGTCCAGAAATAAGAACAGAGTTTCGGTTCATGTTCCAACATGGTGACCTTTAAAAACATGCTAAATGAGCGGAGCAGAAGAGGCTATGCATTATAGCATTTGTTTCTGTGAGATAGGAAGCCTAGGTCAGTCCTCAGAGACAGACAGCATCTTTATGGTTTCCAGGGAAGACAGATGTTTGTTCAGGTGATTAATGCATTCCAGAATTAGATAGTGGTGAAGGCTGCAGAGCCTTGTGACTACTAGAATCAATGAGTGACTTGGCGTGGTGTGTAATATGGAAACGTCACATCTGAAAAATAACCTTAGGTTGTGCATTTGGGAAAAGATATAACAGAGATAACAATATACTTATAAAAATGTAATTCAAACAGTATTTAAATTGTTAATTTCTCTACGGCACAGAGAAATTAGAAATTGACAAATAGACCAAATCACAATCAATAGAGCAAATTACACCAGAATATGATTCATAGAAGGGCATATGCAAATGATTCAAAATATGTTCACTTCACTGAAAGCCTTAGAAATCCAAATTAAAATAACAATGAGGGATCTTTTTGCACTCACCAGACTGGCAAACATCAAAAAGAACTATCATATCTGCTGTGAACAGAGACTGTGAAGAAGAAGTGGGACCTCACACATTGCTGCCTGGGGTAGGGATGGAGCAGAATCCTGGTAGTAAACAAGCAATGCCTATTAATATCCTAAGTACATAGAAACTGTAATCTAGCAATCCCCTTCTGTGACTCCGTCCCAGGGAAGTTAGATAACAGCTTCTAAAGATAGAGCAGGAAACATAATATGCAGATTGTTGCTGAATTTGTTATTGGTGTTTATAGTGCCACCAACCTGAATACACTGTTGATATTTACATACATTACATGTATGTGTGCATGAAAACAAGGATGCATTAGGAAACTACCCGAAAATATAAGAGACTCCCATGGCTTTTATTGGGCCAGAAAAGAAATGCGGAGAAAGAGATACACACACACACACACTCACGCGCACGCACATACACACACACACACACACTCACGCGCACGCACATACACACACACACACACACACACAGAGTATTCTATTAATAACATAAAAGCAATGAATCTGTTTGCTTCTATATTAATATACTACTTAGCTACATGAAAGTCTGTCTGTGATTATACTTTTGATATACCCATAAGAACAGAAAGAGAATGGTTTTGCTATTTTAGCAATAGACACTGTTGGGAGCTGTACAAGTAACCAGGAAAATGTAACAAGTTTCTCTGTTTTGAAACATTCCCTTCGGGAAAGATGCTGAAAGCTCACGAGGCCCAGGAAGTAAACAAACAGCCAATGTCTGACAAAGATAAAACCTTCGAGGCTTCACACGCCCAAGGTTATAGAAGCAATAGCCAACTGCAGAGTGTGCTGTGGGGGCACGGGTGGGGGGGGGAGGCGGGAAGATGACAGCACACTTCTAATCAGCCAGGTTGCCCAGAAGAGACTCTTCAGCAGCCAGTAAGTCACGCAAACACTTCCGGGGATACAGCTCCCCTGAGCTGTCACCTGTACCGGGGTGAGTTTTAAAGCGAATGTAGCTGCTTTGGAGTCATCTCTGCTCACGTGGGTAACTCCTCATCCACACTCTGTAAGTGAACCCAGTAAAAACGCCTTGGGTCACCAAGTTGGACTCTAGTGTAATTGTTATTTTAATCTGTTCTAGGTTCCCTGTCTGGGCTGAGTAGATTGTGTGTGTGTGTGTGTGTGTGTGTGTGTGTGTGTGTGTGTGTGCGTGTGCGCGCGCGCGTGCGCGCGCGCGCGTCCTGTTCCTCTAAGAAAAATCTCACACCAGAGAAAGACATGCTGAAGAACTTGGCTAAATCTATGCTGAAGTTGAAGTTGTTTCCACAAAGTCCTACTAGAACATCTTCTACAGGGCTTTCCCCTCTGTGTGAGAGCTAAGCTGATTATTTTGCCGCAAGAATGGGTGACAGGTCCATCAATGTCCTGTTCTGTTGCCACCACGCATCGCTACATCTTGGACACTCTCTTCCTACAAGGTTGTGAGAACAAAGGCACCGATGCATTTTCTTACCTGTTCCCTGCCATTGTGTTGCATGCTTTTGCATCTAGCCGATGGGCCTCACAAATTGGAGCAGGGAACCAAAAAGAAATAGACAAGGCCATTAAGTTACTCGTCATATCTTTCCTTAGAGTTTATTCTTGGTCTTTATGGACAGTAAAGAGATCCAACCTATGGTCTTCTTTTACTTCTGCCTAGCCATTGCAGGCCTGGATTACCTGCAAACACTGAGCTCCTCATACACGCAAAGCTCTCTTCTAAGCACCTGGAGCTGGGGGCGAGGAGGTTGGTGGAGAAATGTGAAAAAAAAAATAGAGCCAAACAGGACCTGCACTCCAGATGAGCTCATAGCAAGAGTGGGTAGGAGATCAGTTAAGTGAGGCCATTGCAATCAATGGGATGGGGCCTTTCCAGGCTGGGGGAGCAGGTGTTTAAGACCTACTTACAGCAAATGTATCCACTCTGCTCGACTCCACCGTCACAGCTGTCTTTGTCAGAATATCTTACAGAAAAGAAAAAACGGGCTCCTGGCTGAGGAAAAAGAAAATTCCAAAGAGACAGAGGAGTGTAGAACTAGAATGTTCCAGGTGGGGTCCAGGGGAAATCTCTTCTGTTTGTGAAGCCGTGAGAAAGTGGCCACTAAATTGCTCCAGATGGCCATCGGGCCACGAGAGTGGATGCCATTGAAGGAAACTGGGTGGAAGGCTACGGGGTTAAAAACCTGATTTCTGATCATTGCTGTCACAGCTTCCTCGGGTTTTCTCACCTGGCTGGATTTCACGGAGCATTTGGAGAGTGTTGGCACAATAAACCACAGAGAAATGGTGAGAGATGCTCACGCCTGACACAGCCTGAATCTCCAGTTTCTTCAAAGCAGAACAGAACCCAGAACGGGAGGAGGGCTCCCAGGGTGGGAGACTGTGAGGGGGGCTGCAGAGGCAAGCGCTGTGAAGCTCATGCCTACAGGCCCTTGGGACTTCAGAGACTTCCCTCCCTCTGTGCTTTCAACCTATAAAAGCTGCCTCTTTGATCTAAAAGAGAAAAATGGATTCAGCCTCCAGGTTAATGCTATTTGCTGAGTGTTTCCGAGAGGCTGCACGATGCAAGGACGAACATCACAGGCACACAGATGCAGCAGTGAGGATAAAGTTCCCCCCCTTTAACCCGTGTGCAACACTGTGTGCTTCTCTATGAAGCCAGAGAACTGGCCCCTGCACCACATTCTGAAGGGGCACCGCTCATCAGATAGCTGTTGTTACACTGTGCTCCCTAGAAGCGCAGTGGCCTGTGGGAGTATGTATCGAATCGGCCCAGCGTCTAGGTCCAGCTGACGTGATGCAATGCAGGCGCTTGCAATGAACTCTTGCTTGTCCATGTCACAGCTCAGCTACAGGTCACCCAAACAGTTCTGCTGATGTGCCCAAAGGTGAGCTCGCTACTGCTGATATAGGATGACCTTTGTTGCAACAACAGATGGCTTTGGCTTAGTTCCATGGGCACATTCCTGGGATTCCATGAACTCGGTTCTGTGAGCATCGACGGATGGCGCAGGACAAGAATGAAAATAGACATCCTAAACCCTTTGCTTGCCTCTGCATACATCATATCTCTTAACCACCCAGTGGCCGAAACAAATCACGTGGTCACGTTGACTCTTGTCAAAGAGGAATGGCCTGGCTGAGTTGCAATGACATAAGGCAGGGACATGGGGAATGACAAAAGAATCAGGCCATTTTTGCAACCCACCACATCTTCTATAATCTATAGGATATGCAAATAAATGTAAGTTAACATTACTATCCAAAGGCCATTTAATCAATGCATACTTGTTGAATTGATTTACACGGGCATTGGCCTGTCTCAGACCTGATTGCTTTCACAAGTGGTTTTCCAATCAGCCCATAGTTTTTCCACAGCAAAAATAAAAGTCCATTTCAAAACTGTCCATAAATTTTTCTTGGACAGCTGAATCTGTCTGCCTTCCCTTCGTCTGAGATTCTAGTGTGTGTGTGTGTGTGTGTGTGTGTGTGTGTGTGTGTGTGTGTAGCGTGCACGCGTGCGTGTGTGTGAGCATGTGTGTATGTGACGGTGTTTGTGGTGATTTTCGGATTCCATTTAGCTCAAATCATCAGCGATAACTTTCCCTTGGCAATTCCATCAGGGCTCTTTCTAAATGTGCTGACATTTCAATTAAATGTCAGCGGCATCATTCTGTTTACCAGCGGGAAGATTTGTAACGGGGAATATTGGTAGTGCCAGAGACGAGAGATTTCCATTTGGTAAAATGCCAGCCAATGTCTTTTGTCTCCTGCACTCCCGTGGGTTGCCTACACGTGGGTTTTGACAGCCAGACTGGCTCTTCGAGATATCACTGGTACTCTAGGTGAGGACGTTCAAACTGCTTCCTGAATCCTAGTACAACGCTTCTAGAGTCACGGTATTTTTAATGATTTTTTTTTAAAATGTATAACTTGAAATACATTTTTCCACTTCCTAACTTAATTAAATATCCCTAGCTTGTCAAGCAAGCAATTCCAAAGTTGCCATTTGCAACTATATACATACATGTGTGTGTTTGCATGTATTTGTGTCTATATATAATACATACACGTATACATACATACATATGTACATACATACATTTGTACATACATACAAAGGCTTTAAGGAGGAATATCGAAAGAAAGTACCTTCTCCAGTCACAGACAACTGTCTCTCTTGATAGCTCACTGTGTGACTTTGAGCCACCCATCTGGGTCTCTGGGCTTCTAGTTCCTCACCTGGGAATAGAGAATCAGAGTTCTGAGGCTAAGATAAATTCTCATGTTCTAAGCACTCAGAGCAGTGGTGAAATATTACTGTCAATATTAATACAGTGCAGCAAGATAAAGTGAAAATATATCAGCTACTGATATTGGTACAAGAAAATAAGTGCCATCCACAATTCCTGACTTAGTCATTTTATTAACATTTTAGGGTTGTATAGGGTGATCATGATATTTCAAAACATGTGGAGAATATGAATCACATCATGCAATTAGTATCCACCTCCTTTGCATTTCTTTTTTTAGGACCTTTTGGGCTTCTCTCCTCTAGTTCATCATCAAATATGAATTAAGTTGCTGTGAGCTGCAGTCACCTGCTGCACTGAGGGATGCTTGAGTTGGTCTTATCTAACTGGGTCTTGGTGACAATTATCCAGCCTTCCACCATTCCTTCCCACACACCCTTCCCAATTTAATCTCACTTATTAAAATTTAATTATTGTCGCTGATTGAATTTTTCCATTCATTAAAATTGATTTTTGAAGTTACACAAGAGGCAACTACCATTAAGATATTTTTTTTTAACATGTACTGACTTCCAGGTGAGGTTTCACCTGAGAAAACATGTTCTGTTGCTTAACACCTATGGAAGGTTGTTGTTAGCCTTAATTCACGTGATTCTGAATTAAGGGCTTACAGAGGCAACGCAAATATATAGACTATGGTCCAACTCATATGGCCCTGGCAGACAAATGCATAGAGGAAGCTATTCCTCATTCCTCAGTGGTCTGTAGTAGTTCATTTGGTGACAACTGTCTACTTTGTAATTAGTAACTTCCATTGGCCAGGTCTCAAAACAGCTCCTGAGTGGTTGGTAATGGTCAGAAGTCCCTGCTTCTGAGGCTGAGAGTAACATTGATATTGTCTAGTATTTCTGGTTTAACAGAAGCCACACATTTGGGAAGGTTCTGGAGAAAGCCCACAGCAGCCCTGCCCCTTCACCCCCGCCTCTGTGTGGATGGATTGCTGCAAACTAAGCTGATGCAAGTTCAGGACTGGTCTGTTAGAAAAGCAACCCTAAAGAGAGAATCACTCCATCTCCCCTTCAGCTAGGATGCCCCAGCAAGCTGTCCTTACTCTCTGTGCTTGTGAGAGAACCTCACGTCTTTTGCTCCTATATTTGTGAAGTGTCAGGGAGGCAAAACAGAGGATGGCAGCCAGCAGTTTAACATGGTACTCCTGGTACCCCATAGCAGGCAGAATCAGTTTAGCATGGTATTCCATGACAGGCAGAATCAGCTTAACATAGTACGCCATGACAGGCAGAATCAGTTTAACATGGTACCCTACAACAGGCAGAGTCTTCCCACTTTATTGATAGGAATACTGAAGTCCTAGGGACCCAGCCAGACTTTTATCAAATAGCCACTGACCTCAAATACTGTGAATTTTTTCTACTATAGTTTATTGAGAATGCTTTAAAGGGGGAGCAGGCAAGTGATACATACTTTATTTTATAAATTAGTGCAAAACTTGCTTTTGCTTAAGAGCTCTAGGGAGACAGATTCTATTACCCCTTCATCGTCCCATCATGGGGCACCTCTGATTCTACAACAGGACCCCTACTTCTGTTTTATTGACCTTATACTAATTTGTAGGATGAAAGTGCTTTATTCTTAACGTTTTTGTTTTGGGTGATCATGTAAGCTGTTTGCGCAATTCACTGTAAAGTATATTGCTGTAATAAACATCTCTGTGTTTAATGCCAAGGTATTTGACACTTGTTGGTATACATGAATATAATTTACATTATATATTACTGTATTACATTATATATTTATGTAATTGTTATGTAAATTACTGAGACAAGGGGCATATTCTATACTGAAAATGCAGGAAGAATGTAAACACTAGACTTGTACAGATTTAGTAGTTCTCCTGGAGGAGAGAAGTTCAGGGAAGGTCAGAACTCAATTAAGAAAGAATGACTGTCCAAAGATAAGTTAAGATGCTTTAATTTTTCTTGAGAAATGGGGCGTTGCTCTTTTCTTAAGAAGTGGGGTAATGTTGATAAGAAGGTGATATCTGCAAGCTGGGTATTGGGGCTGTAAATCTGAGGTCAAAGAGCAGCCTTGAGCGGACCAGAGACAAGAGGCACAGAGTGGTCAGTATCTAGTTCTCTGGCTAATTGCTCTCTCTGAGTCTCTGTTCTTGGCTATGAAATGCCTGGACAAAGAGAAAAAGTCCCACCAGCAGACATGTGTGCAAATTCCAGTTCAGCCACTTCTCTATCTGTTGTAGTATAGATTTACCCTTTGGATATAGTATTTTTTAATATGTTACCTTAACTGTGGCCATTTGGGGAAATGCTAGAAGATACGAGGCGTTAACTGAAAGGGAGACTCCATGATATGCCCTTGATGAGGGCATCACCCACGACGGTGGGGAACGTTGTGGTGATACAGTCATTTGGGGGTCACCTGCATCCTAGAAGTAACCGTCACACATGGTTCTATAAACGTTCCCATATGCCCAGGAAGTTCATTGATTCACCAAGTGGGATTTTTATGGCACTGTATTTGGTCTGTCTTTGGTACCCTCCCTATCTACAGATGTTACTGTCACCTGTAAAATGGGGGAGAATCCGGATGATAGGATAATGGTGAGGCCTGCACTTCCTGACCTAAGGAATATACATAAGTGCACAGCTTGAATAAAAGGTAGCTATTTCATCTCCATCAGTGTTGCCTAGCGGTAGCGGAAACTTTCTCCCAGCCCTTCTGTGTCCTGCTTTTGTCATGCGAGGAGGAAAGTTAGAAAGAATGAAGGCCTAGGAATTAAATCACTGTTTAATGGATTAATGGTTTAATCTACTTTCAAAAATCTTCTCTTGGCAAGAACTCAGAGGGAAATAATGGTTATTAAAGATCCCAACATTTCACTGGGGAGGGGAAATGATGTTGTCTAGAAAGGTTTTCTTTAAAGTGCATTCAGTTCCCTTCACTCTGTACTACCCAGGCCTTGCAGGTCAGTTTCTCCCAGTTCCCAGGGGAAGAACGAAATGACATGAAGAATACACCTTGAAATTCTTAGATGATAAAAAAAAAGGATTAAAAATCAATAGTCTTTCTGCTTCAACTCTTTCCATTTTCCTTTCATCCCCAGAAAGTGGGGGTACTCAGGAGTGAGTGGCACATTTGCCGATCCGTTGTGTTTTGCCAGGGGTTAGAAGAAAGTATCTCTGGGTATCATCTCTGACTGCAAACTGGCACTCCATTGATGCTGGGCAGAGGTTGTGGTGCTGTGTCTCCGGGAGAGATATATCACACCTGTCCTGGGTAATATGGCAGAAAATTCAGCTCATTGGTTGCACCAGTTCACCCTAAGATTCCAGTGGCCCAGTCCACTAATGGCTGCCATAGGGGACAGTTCAGGGTTAGAGGTTCCATCGCCATAGAGAGTTCTACTGAGTACCTTGTCTTAACGTCTCATTTGCTGAGTTAGAATTAGAATCTGAGCACAAAGTTTGGTGAGGTTGCTCCATTTTGCCTCCTGGGATGTAGAAGATCTGTGTGAGGGGTCATCTTCACGGGCAACTTCCCTGGGCTGAGAGATGAGCGATGCTCAGATGTGTGTATCTGTGAGGGCATCTCTTGAAACAACCAGAGCACAAGGCTCCACTCTCCCAGTCATTTAGTCTGGTAGATTCTAATGTATGTAGGGTTGTGATTAATCTTCACTGTCAACATGACTTGCTTTAGAATCATGTAGGTGATATACCTATAGATGGCTATGAGGCAGTTTCCAGAAGGGTTCATCTGGGAGGACTCACCCTGAGCTGGATAGTACTGTCCCGTGGACTGGGCTTTCAAACTGAATGAAAGAGAAAGAGGAAGCTAGATGCCAACTGAGTACCAAGCCTCCCTCTCTCCGTCTCTCTTTATGTGTCTCTCTGTCTCTCCATCTCTCTGTCTTTCTCTGTCTCTGTCTTTTTCTCTCTTTGTCTCTGTGCCTGTCTGTCTCTCTCTTTTGCTCTTTCTCTGTGTTTCTCTCTCTCTGTCTTTGTGTTTCTCCATCTCTCCGTATTTCTCTGCCTGTCTCTGTCTCTCTGTGTATATCTCTGTCTCTGTCTCTCTCCCTTCCTCCCTCTTCCTCCACTCCACCCCAATTATGGAAGCAGGGTGACAAGCTGCCTCTTCTTCCTGCTACCTCCCCTCACACTGTGAACCAAGTAAGCCCTTTTTAAAATTGCTTTGGTCAGGTGACTTGTCACGGCCACAAGACAATGACAACTGTGGATAGATTATTGGGAAGTGGTGAGAATGTGGAAAGTGAGGTGTGAACAGAGGAAATAGATGCCCAGGGACCTGTCCTTGCATCTACAACTTGTCCTGGTTTCTCTATTATGTCTTGTTTTGCTTCCTAGTTGCCGTGAATCAAATGGCTCTGTTCTAGATGCTTCTATCACCATGCGATGTTCTGCCTCATCCTAGGTCCAGAAATAACTGAGGCAAAAATGTATGGAGCCAACATCTGAAACCACAAGCCCAAATAAGGGAATCCTTACTGCAGTCAGTCCTTTGGGCATTTTAGTTACAGCAGCAAATATGGGACTAAGACAAACTACATTCCGATCCCAGCTGTGCCACGTGCACTTTGATCTTTCAAGTCCTTGACTGTTGATTTTCACGTCTATAGAAGTGGGCAGAGCCATCCACTAAGTCTGCCTGCTGTGTTTACTACATACCGACTTGAGTCTGAAGTACGCATTGTAAACAGCAGACAGGCTTTGACAAATTTGCCGCAACACCTCTCAGTGCTGATGGAACACTCTGGCACATCACGGTGCTTCCAGCGAGAAGTGTCCAGATAACATGCGCAAAGCGCCTTCCATTGGGGTCTGACTTGCAGTACGCGCTTCATGTGTTAACTGTTGTCAGAAGCCAGTGGGGGTAGCAGACTCCATCCTTAGCACTGCTTTCCAGTTTTCTTTTTCCATTTCATGAGTTTTCTCTATATTATTGTAAGCTAGAGATGGCTTAGAGAACAGCACTGGACAGAGAAGGGAGCTGTGTGTCTAGACAGGGATCTGAAAGCATGCTGGTAGATGTGGTCCTAATTCCAGGCTAACTCCTGCCTTCCCACCCATTCCAAGGAACACATGGAACACAGCGTCCTTAGGGTTTCCCGCTAGGCTTCCAAGAATCTCGAGTGTCTGTTGTGGAGGAAGATACTTGAGTGAAAAGTTCCACCCTTCATCATGGCCCTCTTGTGTTTTAGCCATGTGAGCATCTCTACTTGGAAGATGCTGGCGAGGAAATGGCTGGAGGTCACAATACCCAGGACAGACAGACAGGAGAGCCACTGAAGCCTGAGTCCCCAGCATCCAAGCCTCCTGCTGGAGTCAACACATCCCAGATGACCTTCGTTCTGATGCTCCAGCATGGCTGACTCAGCTCTTCCCGGATGTGTATATGCCCAGGCAAGGATACCTCAGACTCCGAGCCCTCTGATTTCAGAACAGGACACCAGAATACTTCAGCTTGATCAGAAGTTCTGACATCATGTCAGATACGATGTCAAGTTCTGAGCTCTCATGTCTACCTAGCCATCCTTAGCTGTGAGCTCTTGATTGATACAACCAGTCTGTCAGGTTCACGTGGCAGAAAAACGACCATGGCTCCTCTCTTTTGTGCAGACTGTTTCGTGAGAATGAAAATGCGTAAGAAAGCCAGATGTAGTGACACAGAACTTTAGTCCCAGCACAGAGAAGGCAGAGGCAGGTGGTTCTCAATGGCAGCCTGGTCTACATAGCAAGTTCTGGGCCAGTGCGAGCTATGTTGAAACCCTTGTTGTTTGTTTGCTGCTTGCTTGCTTGTTTTAAAGTGAAGGCCAAGAGAGTGTGTTTGCACACATTAAAGCAAATGTGCAGGTACTGACAATATTCTGAAGAACAGCAGATGTCTGGGCTGAGCGCCCATGTCGGGAATCTGTGGTTTCAGGACCATGGAGAAAAATCAAGGTGCTTTGGCACTTCCTCCATTGCTAAGATCTTTCCTCACACTTCTAAGAGTTACCAGAAGCCAGTCCTTGTTCTTAATGCCACGTGAGGGGCTTCATAATCAAGCCAGGGATACCACCATGTCAGGATAAAGCCAACAGTGTCGCTGACGCTGCGGCTAGAATGGAAGAACCTGAGCTGTAGAATCTAAGTGGCCTAGGCAAGAACTCTCCCACTGAGCCACCACTGTTGGCCCTTTTACCTCTGTTCCTCCAGTCTCACAAACCAGCACATGCCCTTGCTATTTAAACTGACATTGACAGGTTTTCTGTTGTCTGCACTAATGGACTCATGCCCCTTGGGTAGCGTGGATGTACCACGCCTAATTCATCTTGGGAAGTCTAGAGATGGCCAAGTTCTTCACCCCAGAGTCAGATTCTTTGCTTTTGTCAACTATTCCTCATATGAAATTGTGGGAGTATTTGAACATTAGAAGGCTCTTCTGAAATGTGTTCACATTTGTTTTAAGTAACTCTGTATCAACAAACCGTCCCAGGTTCTAATTTGCCCACTTGGGTGTTTAGGGAGGCCAGTTGAACAATAAGAAGCCCACATTGAAGTCCTCTGCCCTCTGCTCCCTGCCTCCTGCCTCTGTTCCAGGGATCACAAGATGGAGGGTGGTCACGTAGGCTGTCTCTTCCATAAGAAGCAGCCTGGCTGCCTCTCTTCCCAGCTTCTGGATAAATAACTCATGTTCTCGTCACTGCGCGTCACAGATAGAGGGTTTTCAGTGGGGTTCAGTGTAATTGCTACCATCTATCACTTTAATAGCTGAATGAAGGTGAGATGTAATTAGAAAGGGTGTCAGAGGAATATGGAGTTTGTTTTACAATTATCTATACAGCCTGGGGGACCATCAGCACAGAACATTGCCTTTTAAAAGCCCAAGAAACATGTGGCACAAATTGCATCACCGAATGACTTAAAGGGCCCTGATCAGATTCCAGCACATCTTCTTTTGGCTCCTTTGACTATGGGTGCACGGTTTTGTGCCTTGAGAATCACTGGGCTCTGGATAAAGTTTTATAAAACTTAGTTTCTTTAGAAATCAAATCCTAAACTTGACCTGCTGGGCTTCTTGGGAGGTGGAATCAGGAAGATCACAAGTTCAAGACTAGTCTAAACTACAAAGTGAGTTCAAGGCTAGCCTGGGCACTTAATAAGACCTGGTCTCAACATAAAAAGTAAAAAGGGAATTGCGGATAGAGTTCAGTGATAGAGTCTCGCTTAGCTTGTGTGAAAAGCTTGCTTTAGTCCCTAGTACTGGAAGATGAAATGGAATCCATTTCTCGTTGGCTTTCTTTAGCACCAGAGACTGTTTTTTATGTGATCACTCTTGAGTCAGCTGTGGCTGCTTTGACAAGCTGTTCATGACTTCCAACGATTCTCTCTCTCTCACTGTGTGTGCATGTGTGTGTTTGTGTGTGCATGTGTGTGTGAGCACATGTGCATGTGTGTGATGTTGGGGACAATGAGGATACCCTGGGTATGGTGTCCCCTTCTTCTCCCAAACATTTACTCAACATTGTGGAACACTGCCCTCTCCTAACAGCTCCATCCTGGCCACCCCGCCTACCACCATCTTGGCTTGAATGCGGTTTATCATGCCACAGGAAGAAATCAGCAGCTGACAGAGTGCTGATGGCTGACGATACTGTCAGTGGGAAGAACATAGCTACCAGATAACGATCGCTTACTGCTAGATAAATGCCAGGGCTTGTCTCCTGACAGATGCTATGCAAAAAAAAAAAAAAAAAAAAAAAAAAAAAAAAAAAAAAAAAAAAAAAAAAAAAAACCATTACTCACCATGGTCTTGCTGATCTTGCTGTGGTGTTCACCCCATCAAGGGGCAAGAACCCTTTTGAGAACAGAGAGCCCTGGGAGCTCGAGCACACCCTCACCCTCATGCCCAGTGCCTGGACTAGAGACAGGGTGGGGCAAAGGGAAGAGAAACAGGAGGCTCTGCATCCAACTTGCTGTGTGACTTGGGTAGGTGGAGATTTCCTGGTTGAAACACTGCCTCAGTTTCTCTGGCCTGTACTACAATGGCTGTTAGTTGCAATCCAGGCTGTTTTTCAAAAGTGAAAATACTCTAGACCAGTGGTGAGTCCTCAACCTTTCTAACTCTCCAGCCCTTTAATACAGTTCCTCATATTGTAGTGACCCCGACCATAAAATGATTTTAGTTGCTGCGGTTCTGAATCATAAGATAACTATCTGATATGCAGGATAGCTGACATGGGAGCCCTGTGGAAATGCCATTCGATCTCTGAGGCGGGGTTGAGAGACCCACAGGTTGAGAACTACCGCCCTCTACCCTTCTATTCTCTCCCTTAGCACACGTCTCCCTCCATCAAGCGACATATCCATTGTTCACAACTCAGGGTGCTGGGTTTCATTGCGTTTGCTGCTTATCTCTCTTCACAAGAGTGTCAGAGTCCAGAAAACCGGGGAATGGTGTCAGTCTTATTAAAGTCTGTATTCCTAGAATGTAGAATGTCGCTTGGTATATAACTGGTGCACAAATTGGGGACCTGCCTTCAAAATATATTAATGTTTCTTGCAGAACAGTTAGAATTAGCAAGAGAGCAAAGAAAACCAAAGTTACCTGTAACATTCTTATGTAAAGTTTGGCAAGCTCAGAATTTTGATATGTATTTTTGGACTATATATGTAATATTATGTATAGGTACATTTGCATACATCTGCAGTTACTTAATATTCACCAGTTTACCAGCTTTGGTGCTGTTTATCCTCTGCTGCAAAGTCAAGTTTCCATTTGTAGGTACTGTTTTATAAAGGTTCCATCAGGTATCTTTGTGTCGGGTTTACAATGGCCTCAAAAGCTAACATAGGACATATATCTGATTTGAAATTTTACGTTTCAGGAATTGCTTTATGATAAGAATAGGTGTATCTTTTTCTTCCTAGTCTGCTTGAGGTCCAGACTTTTTGGACCTATAAACTTACGTTATTGAATTTGGAAACTTTGTAAGCATTGCTTTTTCCGAAACATTGTTTTCTGCTTTGTTCTTTGTTGGTTACATTGACACATTTCATGCTGTGTGTGTGTGTGTGTGCTTTGTCCTGTTACTCTCCAGACTTCTAGAGTCTATTGAGAGGTTTAACCTTTTCCTCCCCTTTTCTTTACCACTAATAAATTCTCTTATTCTGATCTCAAGTTTACTAGCACATTTTTATATAATCTCTAATTTCTATTGATCCCAATCAAAAAGTTTTAAAATGTCAATTGCTACATTTTTTTCATTCTGTATATTAGACTTGGTTCTTTCAAACTGGTAATCTATTCCCTGAAAGCCCATTTTTTTCATTCATTGTCTGTGTGTTTTCCTTCCACCATTCTCACAGTTTCTAACAACTATCTTAAGCACTTCCTTTTTTTTTTTCTTTTTAACTATTCCAGCATCTGGGTGTGTTTGTATTGCTTGTGCTTTCTTTTGAGTGTATATGGCAACCTCTGTTTTTTGGTGTCCTATACCTTTCAATTGTATAACAGATAAATGACATGTAGTAAAATTTTTCTTTTTTTTTTTTTGCTTTCTAGCACATTGGATTAATATAGCATCAGGTAATTAACTTGACAAAATTAAAATTTTAAAGTATAGTTTTTGAAATGAATATTAGCTCCATTCTTTTACATGTCCAGTTAGAATACTCGGAGTCCTCTCAAACCTGAAGCAAACGTGTGTGTGTGTCTGTGTGTAAACATAATTAAAGTATATCATGTGAGTATATGAACATGCCATTCCAAATCCCATTACCTTGTGAAGTAACAGTATTTTGAGTGTTTGCTGTATTTTGCTATAGTATCTCTCTTCTCAATTTCCATGGGTTTTTGAAGTTTACATTCCTGACTCTGAAGACTTATGAGTTTGGATTTCTGGCTGTGTTGTGGTCTCTCTTGTAGTGTATCCTAGAGAGGGGCAAGCAGGTGGATAGCTGTGAATGGGAACCTTATCAGCACAGTTTACTTGTTTCTTCTTGCTTTTAATCTTTTTGAATATTTTGAATAGTGTGTGTGTGCGCATATGCATGCACATGTGTTTTCCACGATTATAATTCTATATACAGAAGTTAGTTTAAAGCAAGCTACCCTGCCATTATTAAAGGCAAACACCACTGTTAGAATTTTATTCGATTGTCCACTTGATGTCCTCTGTCCCTTTGCTACTTGTCTTTATCATTCTTGTTTCCCCGACATTTTGTACTCATTGAATTCATTACTACATCTGTTCTGATCATGACACAGTTGAACTGGGCTCTAAAATAGCTTGTACTTACTACCTGAAACACAGCACAGAGCATAGTCTACGAGAATATTTGCAAATGTAGCATGTAAAATACAGAATTAAAGGTCACTGCAAGATTTACCTACCCATACACTGCGGTGTTAGCCTCTGCATTTGGAATATTCAGTGCCCACGCTGGTGGGTACATACCCTATAACCATCTCTGCCCTGGACCGATTTGCTAAGGCATCTTTTCCAGTGCAGAATTCTAACCACTGCTTTAGTTCAAACAAAGTTTGTTCTCCATAGAACATAGGGAATCAAGATCTTTGAAGATCACTGACTAGGAAGTCAGGCAGGCTGGGGCTCTAAGCTGGCTTCTTCTACCTCATAACCAGTTTCTCCTTTCTACCCCCTCCTCTGGGGCTAAGGATAATGCCAAAATCGCCTCATACACTAGGCAAATGCAGTATCGCTGAGATACATCGCCAGTCCCTGCTCCAACCTTAAAATAGCCTCAATAATGGAGTATCAAGCTGTAGCTAGGATGTGAAAATACCAAACACATTGAGTGCCACACAAGAAAACCTCAACAAAAGTTGAATAAGAACAGAAGCAATGAGGGTATCTAGGGGCAAGGGGGACTTTAATATGGGTGGAGCTCAAAGACTTGCACAGATATTAAATAAGGTGAGTGGGAGCGCAGTGCGGGGAGGTCTGGGACTGGACTCCTCAAGGCACTAGAGTGTATTTTCCCTCTGGAGCAGTAATAACCAGCTTCTTAATCAAAATCTACTGCTAAATTTCTAATGGTATATCACACAGAAATACTGTAGAAATTGGAAACAAATGAAGGTGATTTTCTTAATAAGATATTGCTAGTAAGATGCATAGTAAGATGTGCCTTGGATTCTGTTCCTGCGCCGTCCTGGCTGTCTCACCCACAATCCCAAAGCTGCTCACGCAGACAACTATACCCAACAAAGACTGGAGCTCGCAAGGGGATCTCAGCAGATGTTTGGGTCTGTATTTTTCTTTGCTAATGTCTTCCAATGAGTTACACCCACAAGGCCGCCAGGCTTCTCAGAACCTAGACTGAGCTGCCCCTAGGGGGAGCTGGTCGTAAGGCTTTCTGGCTAGACAACCTAGTCAAATGGGCAGATTGTAGGCCAAGAGAAAAACCATCTCAAAATCAAGGTGAGCAGGCATCTGAGAAACAATGTAAGAAGTTGACTTCTTGCCTCCACATGTTCATGAATACATGTGTACCTACATACATGAACACACACACACACACACACACACACACAAATAGCAATAATGAAATAAAGTCCTACATAAAGGACGGAGAGTCTGGGCTTACCTTTGTGGTTCCTCTGAATTGTCTTCAACTATCTTTGCCTTCTACCTTCTACCTTTACAAATGGATTTTTTTTGTCTGAATACTTTTAAAAATTTTGGAAATAGATTCTTTTCTCATGTAATATATCCTGATTACAGGATATGATCTTGTTCTATTGCTGTCCTCCATCCCCTCTGACTCCCACACTCAATCCCCCTCCTCTTCGACTGGGTTTCCTGAGCTCTGAGGGGAGGGATCTGACAGAGACATCCAGTTGACAGCTGTGTGTTGCAAGATGTTTCTCTCTGTATAATGTCTGGCTGTGGGAAGAAGTTTCTCTGATGATGGCTGAGCAAGGCGCTAATCAATGAGTATAGCAGAATATCATTAGGAGTCATTTTATCACTACTATTTTTTTTTTAGATCAGTAGTATTTGATTTTACGCTAGGTCTCTGTGCTACCTAATCTCTGGTTCTTTGTCACCCAAGGGGTATCAGGTATAGTTTCCATCTCATGGGATATGCTTTAAGTTAAACCAGACATTAGTTGGCTACTCCTACAAGCTTTGTGCCACCGTCATCCTGGCATAATTTTCAGGCAGGACAGCACTGTAGATCAGAGGGTTGGTTTGTGACTGGATTGTTATTATGTTTCTCTTTTGGTAGCCTGCAGAGTACCTTCCCACGCCAATGACACTCTCCCTGTTCGATGAGTGACATGGATGCTGTCTTCAGCAATGGGGTCTTGTCAGTTTACAGAGAGCACCCTATTGTCTTGGCAACAGCCTGTGTTGTTGGGGATTTTTGTGGGAGCACTTTGGCCGACAACCAACTGGATGGAACCTAATCCCAGTATTGGGAGCTTCATTTGGTGACAAAAGACGGCTGGTTGGGACTCTGTCTCTCTCATTATGTGGAGACTGCATTAGCATTGCCTTCATATATTTTAGGAAGTTTTCATTGTACTTGGAGGATGGGGGGGAGATAGGGTTGAGGGAGGGAATGCAGGGTGAGACGACAAGAACTGGGGAGCCTTTGAGAGGTGATGTGGATTCATTCTTATTAATAAACTTCTCTGTTACCTAAGGCTGAGTTGGAAAGTGTCTCATTGTTCTTGAACACCCTTGAGAAATGTTTCAAGTACACTTAACATACTAGAGGGGAAGTTATATTTCCAGAAGAAAGCAGATTTTATGCATCTAGGTTAGGAAACGGCTTTTATTTTATAACAAAATAATTTCTCCAGTATTTTCTAATTTTGAGGGCCAAACTTAAAAATGGTCTTCAAACTCTTGCTACATCATCAGTAAATACATTTATCAGAGTTCTTCACAGTAACCATGGCTACTTTTCCGGTTCTGCTTTTCTCACTTGCGTTGTCCCTTTGTCTCTCTGCCTCCATCTACTTGCTGAGTCCATTTCCTCCTCTTGTCCAGCTAATTCTGGGTGCTCTTGCTTGCTCACTTCCTCATCTCAGTCTTCCAGGATGACCTCACTCTCCTTCTGACTTGCTTGGACATCTCTACACCTGTGACTGCTGCCTCTTTTTCTCTTGTTCTCATCCCTCTCTGGAGCACCTTGAAGAGTCCCAGTTGGTTACGTGTTGTTTTCTTGAAATGGTGTTTGTCTCAGACCCATTCACCTTTCCTCTTTGCTGCCCTTGACTCTTCAGTCCTAGGACCTGCTCCTGCTGACCCAGGCAACTCTCTCTCTCTCTCTCTCTCTCTCTCTCTCTCTCTCTCTCTCTCTCTCTCAATCCCTCCCCCTCTTTCTCTCTATAACTCCCTTCCCCTCTCTTTCTCTCCCTCCCTTTCTCTAACTCCCCCCACACACACCCAGTAAGAAGAAAACTGTCTGTCTTTAGAAACATTCCAGACATGAACTTGCTCCCCGTGTCCATTGGCCCTGCACTAATTAAAAGCCTTACTGTTTCCTATTTAGAAAAAAAAAAAACACTGAGATCTCTATTTGCAAGGTTCCCTCTTCACAACCTCACTCGACTCCAATATGCCCTATTCCCAAGTCTACATTTGTTGATATTTTACTGCCCAGAGCCTGCTGCTAGCATTGCCGCCCTTTCTCTGGCCAAACAAGCAGCTCCAGGGAGTCAGGAAGCTCTCAACCCATTAGGTGGTTAGACCAACATGCCCGCACCTCTCTTCACCCCAGACTGCACCCCTCTGACCTTGCCTGGGCAGATGGGGTGAGATTATAGCCTTCAACCACATTGGTCCAGGTATGACAAGAGGTGACAAGAAAGCTTCCTTATTTCCTTTGTGAAGTGCCACTCAGTTGGAATCAAACACCCAATTTTTAGATCCAGATTTATTACTAGAATGGCTTTTCAATTGAAGAAAGTTTCAAACATAATTGGGGGAAAAATTAAGTATATTAAACCCCAATAAACCCATGACACAGCTTCAGCAACTCTTGGATTCATGGCCAATACTGTTTTCTCAATACTCCGTGCAATTCCCTTTTCCTACCACAGGATATTTTGAAGAAGATTTAGAATGAAGACATTGGGGTTTAGTTGAGCTGAAACACCTTGGCCGCAGTCTGTTTGGAGTCACAACTTTGGTGTCCACGTATGTGTACCTTCTCAGCACATCCCCACCTGGTGACTCTTGGATGCAGGGACCCTTGGATAAGAGACCCTGGGACTCAGCCTCTGCCTACTCAAGGTCATGACTCCCCCACTTCTCCATTGCCATCTCATCACTAGTCACATCAGCTTGTTCTCTCTGTTCACCTTTCTCGCTGTGCTCCCCCACCCCATTCTAGTTGGAAGCTGCCCTCTGCTGGAGGCAGACAGGATAGTTGGCAAAGTACTTCCTCCTCTGTCCCCAAGGGCAGTCTCACTATCAGACATCTCTCTCTCTGTATACATGCGGTCCTCCTTGAGCTTCTGAGAGACTTTGAGAGGGGAGGGCAAAGCCCAGGTCCTTAAGACGAAACAGACTACTATCCAGATAGCCAGACACCTATCAGAGGGGCTTTAAAAACAAGAGTGACAAAGTCACAAGTGTCACAGCAAGTAAACATGATTGTGCCTGGACTGTTGGGAGAGTGTCGTGTAGGGCCAGAACCCGTAGGGAGTGGTTCACTTACATAGGGCCTCAGTGTATGTAGCCTTTATTGTAATCAAAAACATTTTCAGGGCTCTGGGCTCAAGCTACAGATTTGCATATTACTTTACATCAGTCAGCATATGGAGTTCACTCACCCTTCACACCAAGAAAGGGAAATTAAATTCAATTAGATTAATTAGTGCAACTGATTGCAAATTGTTTTCAGACCGCATATTAAGGGTGCTGTATGCAGGAAATACTGAGGAGATGTTTTAATTGGGAGAGGAGGGGGTACAAGAAGGAGGCAGCTTAAGCAGCTATGCCTACTTTGCTATAGAAGAGTGTGGGGGGATAGGAAGGGTAGGAGGGGCTTGCACACATCCATGGGATGTTTTTGTCATTGTCCAGATGTCTTTAGTCACCCGTTCCCCCCAAAGCTGACTTACCTGCAATATAACAAAACCCAGTCTGGCGCTATTCATCTCTTCTAATGTTCAATATCCAGTTCAATTTTCTTGCTGTTTTTAAGAGAGCTGGGGTTTTTAGTGCTAAGAGCCTTCCTCAGCGCCCTGCTCTCTTATCTTGCCGTCTCTTCTTTCCTTCACCCTCCTCTTTTCTGTTTTCATTTTAGCCTTTGCCTTATTTCTTGGAGCACATGACTGGGAGGGGGAGGGCACTCAAGGAAAGAAGGTCTTCTGGGCAGAGGCCAGGGCACTCTCCTTACCCAGCCCTGCAGAGCTGTAGTTCAGTCCCTGAACATAGACCTGGCTCTATCTGGGCAGATTCCGCCTCGACAGTAGTGGGTACACACTGCGTCTTGGTATAGAGCAGGCCTTGTGCTGGGTACTCATTATGGGGCCTCCCCTCCCTCTTACAAAAGGCCCGACTCACAAGGTCAGGTCCTGGACATTCTGCATTGTTTCCTGCCCCCATCCCCTGGTCCTGAAATCTTGCTTGGTGCCGTACTGACAATGGGTGAATAGCCAGAACTGTGTGGTTGGCAGGCTCTAAACATGCCTGGTCTTGCTCCCCCTCCTCCACCCCTCTCCCCTCGATCCCAGCCTTCTTTCTTTCTTCAGCAACATTCCAGAGAAACGTCCATCCACTGCCTCTGTTTTGCTTTCCAGGCCTGCCTGTCCTCTATGATGCCACAGCTGAGGGCTAAGGTGCTTGTCAGGAAGGCAAACCCTAGCCAACCTTTTGCCTTTCTTGCTTCTCTTACACTCTCTGGCCAAGATTCTATGAACAGTTTCTTTAGGAGGATGTACAATGGATGACATAGGACTCTCCGAGGTCTAGCAGGGGCCTGGAGATGTTAACCTTTCTTAGATTAGTAGCATCTACCCATTACACACACACACACACACACACGCACACACACACACACACACACACACAAACACAAGCTCACTCACATGCACACACGCATGCATGCACACTCGCATCTTACATGCGCCGGGCCCTGTATGGTGTGAAACAATACGAAGGTGAACTCAGAGCCTAGCAAGGGCAGGTAAGAGCAGAAAACAAACAAACCAAAACAAAACAACCAAAAAACCAACTAGAAGGAAATATTCAGAAGGAAGAGAACAGGAAAATCCCCCAAGAGAAGCACGGTTGGGCTGAGGCTGTCTGAAGGAAGGGGGACTGAGTGTCTGTCTGGATGGGTAATCAAGGAAGCCATTGAGAAACCCACCCAAGCTGACCATGCCAGAGTAAGACAAAATAGGTATATGTGTGAAAAGGGGGAAGAGTGTCGCAGGAAGTGGTGGTAGGTCCACACGGAAATGACCAAGGTCGTAGAAGACCTCCACTCAGGCAGATGTGTGAGCAAAAGGCAGAATAAAGGAAATGGGAAGAAGCAGTGGCCTCGGGGTCAGGGGAGAGTAGCAGAAGAGCAGAGATATAAGTGGTCACATCCAGGGCTCCTTGTCCTAGTTTACAAAATTCCTCTCCTTTTCTGCTTCTTCCAACTGATGTGAAGATAAAGGTTGGAAGATCCTGCCTCCTCATCCACAGAGTTCAGCTCGGGCCGGGGTCTCTCTGTCTGTTTCCCTGTGGTCTTCCGACCCCCTAGTCACCAGGGGTTTCTGCAGGGCCCCTTACACCCTCAGCTGGGCCCTGGAGCACCTGAACACACCTTCCCAGCCATCCCAGGCAGAGGAGATGACTCTCCCTGGACCACAGCCTGTTTTGCATGATGATAAGCAAGCTCTTGACAGTGCTAAATGGGCGTCGACTTCCAATAAGCCCCATGCTGGTGGGTGCAGCCTGAGAGGTAATAATCGTTCTCCCTGGCTTGCTCAAGCCGCAGTCGGGATTATAGAGACGCATGAATCAGAGATGGCAGGCTGTAACAAAAGCTTTACCTCCAGCTGTTTTGTTCATTTTCTAAACAACAACAGAACATTCCTCCCCCCACTATCACTCCCTCTCATTTTTTTTGTCTCCTTTGTGTTTGAGATTCATTATCAGCCAAATGCATTGGTCTGAGCCTCTAGGCTTACACAACAAGCAAAGGGAGGGAGGGAGACCTAGAATGCCAGGAAATCTGAGTCCCTGTCCCCTGGCCATTTGCATTTGCCAACCTTGAAGGACCACACAGAATAGCTAGCTATTGGTGACTTCCCACCTGAGAAGGGGACCCCAGGTTCCTGATTGCCTAGCTAGACACCAGACACTATCCGCCTTCCAGGCTGGCTGGGATCTTGTTCCTCTTTTGGGCTGAACTTGCTTCAGGAACCCTGGCTCTGTGGGCTAGGTAACTCTTTCACTAGATAACAGCGCTACTGCCAGGCTTCAGATACTTGATCCCCACGTCCTTTCCTCTAACCATTGAAAGCAAGCAGTTCAATGGCCTTTCATGTACTCAGATTACACAACTATCCCTCCTTACTGGTGGTAGTCATCTTTCTGTTATTATAGCAATCACCTGAGATTAGTAAACTTAGAAAGATTAAAAGGATATTTTGGATGATAGATTTTGATGTCTCGAGACCATGAGTGATTGGCCTCATGGCTTTGAGTTAGTGGAGACACATTACATCATGATGGGAGTTGGTGTGGGGGTGAGGGGATGCTGTTCGCTTCACTTTCACTTAATAAGCAAAGGAAGAGGGAAGGCATAGGCACCAATACCACCTTCCAGGGCATAGGACCAATGACTTAACTTTTTCTCATTAAGCCTCATCTCTTCAAGGTTCTACTGCCTTCCAGGTTGGCGAAACATGTTTAGCATGTGGGCCTTTGAAAGATGTTTACAATGTAACAGTAACAGGCTTGCTCTGTAACATTTTCATTTCTCAAAATGGAAAATTTTTTTAGCTATTTATTAAGTAGTTCATTTTCATTTCCTCCTCTCCCAGGCCTTGGCAACCAGTAATCTTGTTTCCAGTTCTATAGATTTACCAATTCTAAACATTTCATATAAATAGAATTGCATAAAAGGAGACTCATGGGACCAGCATCTTTCACTTAGCGTATTTTCAAGGTTAATCAACATTACAGTCTATATTGACTCTCATTCCTTTTTATATATAGCTAATATTTCACTGTCTATAAAACCACATTTTGATCCATCATCTGTTAATAACTGTTTGGAGTATTCCTACTCAAGTTTGTGAATCATGATGTGTGTGTGTGTGTGTGTGTGTGTGTGTGTGTGTTTATTTATGCTGCTCTTATCAATTCTTTTGGCTTTATACACAGAAGTCAAAACTGGTGGGTCAAATGATAAATGTTTCACTTTTGAGAACCAGCCCTCTGAACTATGTAATCAAGGATGATCTTGAACTTCTGATTCTTCTGTCTCTACCACTTGAAAACTAGGATTATAGACATTCACTACCACACCTAGTTTATACAGTGCTGGGGACTGAACCCATTAATGCATGTAGGCAAGCCACTTGTCAACTGAGTTATGTAACATGAGGCCCGGCTGGCTTGTTGGGGTTTCTGTCCCGTCCAGTACCCCACAGCTGGAACTCCCAAGGAAAATCACACACAGGACTCCATAAGGTTATAAACTGATTGGCCCATTACGTCAGGCTACTTATTAGCTCTTATAACTTATGTTACCCCACTATCCTTATCTACATTAGCACATGGCTCAGTACCTTTTCCAGCGGGGCAGCTTACATCTTTCCTCTCCGGTGGTCTGGGCAGGAATGGCGGAGGGAGCTTCCTGCGTCGCAGAATACTCCCAATCTCTTTGCTCCACCCCTACTTCCTGTCTGGCTTTCTCACCTATACTGCCTGCCTGGCCAATCAACGTTTTATTAAAATATGATTGACAGAATGCAGGCAATTCTCCCACACCAGAGTTACATCCCAAGTCCTCATGCTCCTTTTGATTGACAGTCCTCTGAAGAGACATGATCATCAAAGTATTGAGTGTATTTGCAAATACGCTCTGAAAAATGTTGACTCATTTTCAATTTTGCTTAATTCATTCTATTTTTTATGTGTGCAGATGTTTTGCCGGTATGCGTGTCTGTGCACTGTGTGTATACCTGGTGCCTATGGATATCAGACCCTCTGGGAGTGGAGTTTTAATTAGGTGCAACTGTGGTGCTGGGTACCAAACTGGATCCCATGGAAGAGCAGCCAGAGCTCTTAGCCACTGAGCCATTTCTGTAGCCTCTAACTTATTTTTAAATTGGAGTGTTTGTCGTTTTTGCTGTAGACTTTTAGACACTCTAGATATCCTGGATATTAAATCGTTACTGGATACGTGATTTACAAATACTTTTCATCTTTGTACATTTAATTTTTATTCTTCATACAATTTTATGTATGAAGTCTTTAATTTTAAGAAAATCCAATTTGTCTAGCACTTTCTTTAGCCATTCAGGCATTTAGTGTTATATTTTTAAAAATCACTGGCAAAGCTGAGGCCAGGGAAGTTTATTCCCGCTGCCTTCTGAGAACTGTCGGCGCTGGCTTTTATATTTACCTCATTCAACTATGTGAAGCTTATTTTTTTGTGTCTGGTGTGAGATAGAGAGAACTTGGCTCCTGGTACAATGCCTGCCTTGTCGGGGGTCTAGCTCTGGATGGACTGTCTGCTCGTAGTTGTCCCCAGAGCCTGCTCTTCCCAGTGTTTCTTGACCCGCATAACTTATTTGTCTCTGACCTTGGCACGAACTCTATTAGCCTCCAGGTTTCCGGTCTGAATGACTACTTCTTCTACTAACATGAAATTTACTTAACAGAATTTCTTTCCCTTTTTTTCCTTCCTTCCTTCCTTCCTTCCTTCCTTCCTTCCTTCCTTCCTTCTTTCCTTCCTTTTTCCTTTCTACTTTCTTTTCTTTATTTTGTTTTTGTTTTTTTTTTCCAGACAGAGCTGCTCTCTGTAACAGTCCTGGTTGTCCTAGAATTTGCATTGTAGTCCAGGCTGGCCTCGAATTCACTGAGACCTGCCCGCCTCTGCCTCCTGAGTGCTGGGATTAAAGGTGTGCGCCACCACTGCCCAGTGGCAGGATTGCTTCAAGCCAACCTGCTACATTTGTTCCTGCAGCTCTCCCCTTATTCCCATCATAGGTCTAAGCCAGGCCCTTTCCCTCCCATGGCTGGGCTTCACCGCCACTGTTTCAGGCCACTCTAGTCATACCTTGTGACGAAATCAGGTTTCAGTGAAGTGCAATTGCTGAGAGCATGGACTCGAAAACTGTACCTCAGTTTCCCTCATACATAAAATGGAAGTCATTGTTTATATTCTTGTGGGGTTGCTGTGGCAAGAAAGTGAGTTAATATACCACACAGGACTTGGAAGAGTGTCTGGCACTTGGCAATATTCTGTAAGTATTAGTTTGTAGTAATCCTGCATAAGAATACCAGCAGTCTTTGGAAAGATTATAGCCAGGAAGACAGATTAGGATAGCTTGTTATTCTACATCAAGAACTGGGAGGGAGGCTTCCTCCCTGACCAATGAGAGCAATAAACTTGTTCTTGCCAATGGCCATGCGGAAGCAACTTGGCCCAAGGAAGGCGGGGAGGAGGTGCCCAGGCCTGAACCAGTCTCGCTGATTGCAAGATTCTGTTGGTGCCTCCCAGGTTACATAAATCTACAGCAAATTCAGTGGCATGATATCTGTGATCTAATAAAAGAGGCAGGCAGCGGGAGCCCTGCTTTGCTGAATTGTCCTGAGCTCACCCCACCCGGTACCACCGCACACTTAATTTGCCTGATGTTGCAGTTCAGAGGGAATCTTGTTATCTCTTGATGTAATTACCTGCACTGTTGTATCCTGGGTCTAGAGTCACCTGTAAAGAAACCCAGGAGGAAACCCCCCACCCCCCGTCCCCCACACTGCTGCCACCCCTGTGGCTGTGTCCTTTCCTGAGTTGCAGTTGATTCATTCCCAGGAGGGAGGTTAGCCACCCGGATTTATTATCTGTCTGAATAGGCTCTGTGCAGCGCGACCAAAATAAAGGGGAAAAAATAGAGCTGTCTCAGCAAAATCTGCTGAATCAGAATTAACATGAAAATCTTGTAACTAATGATTAGAAATTAAAATGTACTCAGGAGCTTCGGTGTTTAACTGAATCTCAGGGCTGCAGGGCGACACTGTGCACAATAATGGGACTTGGAACTGCTTATATTCCAGTTGCTGGGGGGTGGAGCCTAGACTCTTTACAACTTGACAAGGTGGGAGGCTGGTCCCCCCCAACAACCTGGGGGTGCACTCCAGGGAGGGCCTGCTGCTCTCATCCCCACTCACCCTTTGGAAGACACATTACCTGCCTGTGGACCTCCACAGTCTGTGTCCCATCCCTCATTCTCAAGACAGCCCATAGGGGGCAGGTTCAATATCTGAGTCCATTTCCCAGAGGTGGACAGAGAGGCAGAGAGGCTACATTAGCACAAGACTGGTCTTGGCCGAAATTTGGGTTACTAGAGTCTAGGAATTTTCCTACAGAAGACATCTTTATCACGGAATAAGTAATCTCCTGCTCTTTAACTTTTCTATAAACCTGCATTTTCATGAATGGTGTGCTTAAGGAGCTGCGTGCCGCAGTGTGCTGACAAATACCGAAGCTGCAGATGTAGAAGGATGGTTGTTTTAGGTATTTTAAGTGTTAAAAATAGTTTTCATTAGAACGAAAGTCAAGCACTTTCTTGCTTGCCTAACTCTAAAAGCACTTAACAAGTTTTACAAAATAATTCGGATCCGGAGCTGTACGGAGCTCTGGGTATTTATAGTCTCTGAGCAAATGTATCAGAAAGCCATGGGGAATGATAAAGAGGGGCATGGAAGGAAATGCGCTTGCAGCCTCGTAACGGCCATTGTGCCTCCTGGTTACCTATGCTGGACAGGAGTACTGAGTGTCAGGGCTTACCCTGCTTCACCTGCCAGCCTAGCCATCTCTGGGAGGAAGGAGTCTGAAGGTCTCTGAGTTCCATGTGGAGGTGGGAGACACAGTGTGATCTGATCTGAATTTCATTTGCAGAGATGTTTCTGCAAGGATACTGCTCCTCCCAAAGGGAAGAGTCACATTTTTTCCTTTTCAGGATGGTTGCTGGAGCAAAATGACAGCAGACCCTGAGATTGTAAGAAATTCTCCTGTACACAGTTTTCCACATCTCCGGGCACAGCTGAAGGCTCACAGAAACGAGAATGCTTGTCCTGTAGTAGAGATATCCGTGGAAAGAATCGCGGTAGGCCTGCATCTCAATGACAGGCAGCATTCTTAGGCTGGATTTACTTTACGCTAGGTCTATACAAAATTGTTCTGCTACTAAAAGGTCTGTTGAGACCCCGCTTCGTAAGACTGCTTGAGTCAGCAACTGGAAGTCAACCCTTCTTCCTTGGTGCTTGCTACCTGCATCTCCTGTTAGGCCAAATCCTGTATCACAAATAGCATCCTTCCCTTTTCCTGGTCCTGAGGCACAGGCAGCATGACGGTGGTCCAGATGGAGCACCCACGTCAGAATTTGAGTGGGTGGTAGATGAGGGATCAGGGCATGAGCCTTGGCAAGGGCAAGGAGAAGTCCGTAAAATGTTCTACGACTGAGATGCCAGAGTGAAGACAAAGAAGTTAGGGTAAGGAACCAAAGCTTAGGGATGATGGAGAATAAGGCCTGGGGCTTCAGCTCTGTCTAGCCAGGGCAGTGAGTGGTAGACGTTCCAACAGGCAGGCAGATAATACCCTGGACATGTAGCTTAGTATCTCAGAGCCTCAGGGGCAGACAAGAGGCACGAGAGGACTCATAGGTCATCAGAACTACTTAAAGAATTTTCTTAAAATCTTCTAGGTCCCCAGCCACGAGTTTCTGATAGTGGATAGTCTGAAGAGAGTTTCAGCTTTCCTGCACCTCAGTAACTAAACAAGGCCTCATAAATGGAGTGGTCTTGAAACATAGACACACAACAAAGGTTTACCACACATGAGTATCATTAAGACATGTGTGTCTGAAAAAAAAAAAAGAACACTCTGGGAAGGAAAACTGAAAAGATGGACGCTCCTCACTTTGGGGCCCTAGAACCGAGGTGAGTTCTTTAAAGCCTCTTTATGAAGAGTGTCATGTACAGATGGAGCTCAAAGGTCCCAGGTGCCCTGCAAGCCTTCAAGCAGACCCCCCGGGGAGTGGTGATGCTTGAGTAGATCAGTGGGGATCAGAATTGCAGGTGTTGGTGACTTCACTGCTTACTGTCATCCAGCAGGAGTCTGGGGCTCTAAGCTAAGTTGAGAGACTGTGGACAAGGGAGAGTCACTGTGAGGGCACCAAGGTCAAGAGCACGGGTTTATCAAGTGCATTTGTTTCTTCTCTTTCTGAAGAGACCTGTTTGCTGCAGCATAGTAGCCTTGGCTGTCTCCTCCAGCCTTATGCCAAGAAAGACAGGCCCAGTATAGGTAAATCTCCAGGATGGAATGATTGACTGTTCTGTACAGACACTAAAGCATGCATTCCTAACGATGCAACATTTGAATACATTTTTTCATGTTGTGGTGACCCCCCAACCCTAAATTATTTTTGTTGCTACTTCACAACTGTAATTTTGCTACTGTTGTGGATCATAATGTAAATATCTGATGTTCAAGGTATCTGACATGTGACTCCTGTGAAAGGGTCATTCGACTTCCTAGGGATCGTGACCCACAGGTCGAGGGCCACTGAACTAAACAGCTCAAGAGCAAGTGCCCAACCATAGGAGGACCATCCCCAAGAGAAGGCTGGCTCACCAGATAGCATGCTCACCCAAGCACACCAAATTTCTGTTATTTTTGTGTTTTATTCTGAAATCTATGCAGATGGTCAGAGGCAACTAGAAATTTGAGGATATCTTCCAACCAGAAAGTCAGAGAAGAAAGCAAACATATTCAGAGAAAGTTAGAGAACTCCATAAGGGCTCAAGAGAAAAAAAATCTTATAATTAACAAACTAGTTTAGTAGACCTGCCATAATGTAGATGGAGGCCATGAGGATTTTCAAACCAACCTTTAGTGGCCGAGAGGAGGAGGTAAAGCCATAGGAGCATCCTAATAGAAAGCCCCTGCTGGGACTCTTACAGGAAGGAAGGAAGGGAATGTTGGTTATCTCAGATAATGAAGAATATTATGGCAATTTGGAGAATTTGGAGAAAAAATGTCTCAGGTACTAGAAAAAAAAATCTGAGTCAATTATTAAGTTCAGGAAAAACAAAAGACTGTACAGAAAAAGAGGCTTGATCATAATTTGCTGTTTGGCTCAGCATGCAAAAGCTGATTATTGATTTTTGCTAAAAATTATTTTATAAACATGTCACGGGAATAAAGGGAGTAAAATGTGGGCAATGGTGTGAAAAAAACTAAGTCCGTGTTTACCATGGCAGGAAGCCAATAGAAAATGTCTAAAACTGGTATTTTATAAAATAGCAGCATAATTTCAAAATTATAGCTGTAATGCTGGAGGAGAGACCTAGTAGAAGTTTGAGAGATGCATGTCTCTGGAGAGAGAGAATGTGGGTGGAATAAAAGATTTCTATATGTAAGTATTACTTCAACAAGGATTGCCTACATAAAATTAAAAAGGCAAACTTCCCAAAGAGACAAGAATAGCTGATACAGCTTTTCAGTGGGCTAAATATGCTTTTTTTTTCAATCAAACTGGCTAAATCATTGTTGTCTCAGAACTTCAACTTCTCCTCTTATGAATGGAAAAGACTTTAAAAAGTGTGTACAAGTTAAGTTTCTTATGTATAATGTATAGCATACTGTCTTCATGTTTACCTATTTATTACATGCATGTTATATGCGCACATGTGTGAGTATGTGTGTGCATGTGGAGGCTGGGGTCAACGTTAGGTATATTCCCTACCACTCTCCAGTATATGGTTTTCGGATAGGGTCTTTCTTTGACTTTGAGCTCATCAGTTGTCTAGAGTGGTCGGCCAATGAACTCCAAGGATCTAAGCCCCGGAGATTTTACCCCACTGTAGCCTCGATGTACCTGGCTTCTTGCATGTGGAGTTGACATCAACTAGGTACTGATTTCATCTTAGCAAGCGACGAATGACTTCTAGAAGTGTTCTAAAATGGGATTGGGTAGCAGCATATAATTCTATGAAGCTAGGGTGGACTTCATAGAACTCTGAGGAGTTCTTGCCATACTAACCACCTTAGACTTTCATCACTAATAGATAAACAGAAGCTTAAGATAATACATGAAGTTGGGTTGTTGAAAATAGATGGAATCCCTAAGTGGGGGGTGGTCAGGGAGAGCCAAGCCTGCTTTCACAGGGGTGGCTAACTTCATGCTGGGAACATCCCAGCAGCTGGAGGGAGTTCTTCAACTCGTGCCCCTACATTGCAACTTCTTGTCCTGGAATCGAAGCGCTCCTGTGGCCGTGATTAGAACAGGCGTCTTCCCTCTGAGCTCAGTTGTCGCTGTGGAGTAGAGTTGGTCCATATGTCCCAAAGCCAGCTGTGGGAAGGGTGATCAGTGATCATCTCTCTGGACTCCTGACCTGCTATCCATCACTCTGATGAGGTCGGCTCTGCTCAGAGAGGATGGTAACACACATACAGCAGGAGTTCCCTTCTGAACCTGCTCCATCTGGACAGTTTCCTGATGCTCACCCATCTTGTTGAGTTTACATTGTCAGTTTCACGGGGAGGGGGCAGGAAAGAATCACAGGTGTCCATTTACAGAGCCTGAGGTATTTTCGCAGCCTCGGGGCCAACATAATAACTACGGACTCTTTGTCCTATGTTCAAGGGTCTGTTGGAGACAGAGAAGTGATCCTGCCCTGCGTTATTAGATGTGGGAGCAGATTGAAGAGCAGTTTAATCTGGACAAGCTGGCTCAATCCACTTAGGGTGTCGCAAACACTCCATGTAACATCCCATGAGAGCCAACACCTGCAAGGTACAGTGTACAGTGTGGACTCCAACTTCCAGGGGGAGATGGACACACTTGTAGGTAATAAAGGGTTAAGGCAGGCCATGTGTAGGCTGCTTGAGTGTTGCTTCATGAAGACACAGCAGAGGCCCCCAGCTTCCTGCACCTCTCCTGCTGGGAGCCATAAAGTAGGTCCTAGAGCAGAGCCCAGTCTGCTGCTGCCATGTTCTTCCCTGATCTCAAAAGTCATCAGCTCCTAATGAAGGCGTCTCTACGATTTTAGTCAGGACTAGCGCAGAGGCCCAGAATAGCCCAGATAAGCATACATGGGCTCCTCCATATAGAGTAGTCCTCTTTCTTCCTGTTATTCAAGCTCAAGGTACAGCTATTCCGCTATTCCATTCTCTGCCAAGCTCTCCTCTTCCTGTAGCATGAGGGCCGGCTTGTTGGGGTTTCCGTCCCGCCCGGTACCTCAACAGCCGGCAAATCCCAAAGAGAAATTACACTCAGGACTCCATAAGGTTATAAACTGATTGGCCCATTAGATCAGGCTTCTTATTAGTCCTTGTAACTTACATTGATCCATTATCATTATCTATGTTAGCATATGGCTCCGTACCTTTTTCAGTGTGACAGCTTACATGTTGCCTCTTTGGTGGTTTGTTCAGGAGTGGCTGAGGGACCTTCCTCCTCTGTAACCTTATTCATTTTCATTGCCCCGCCTCTACTTCCTGTCTGGTTGACCCACCTATACTGCCTGCCTGGCCAATCAGCGTTTTATTAAAATGATTGACAGAATACAGACAATTCTCCCGTATCATCTTCCCTTCTCTGTATTCCCTGTTCCCAAGAAATCTCTGTTGTAGCTGTGATTCTACCAAGTGTCCCCGTCCCCCACCCCCACCCCCACTTTATAATGAGACTTGTTTCTCTCTTGTGCTTGCTGACCTTGAAAGCAAGGACTGGTGGCCAAGTCCTGGCATAATGCTGTCAGATAACGGGTACCTAGTAAATATTTATTGCTGACTGATCTGCATATATATTTGTGGGCGGGGGGGGGGGAGAGGGGGACTGTGCTAAGCTGCCATGCACTTTGGAGGCCTGGTCACTGAGACGAGGTACCTGCTGTGCCATTTATCACTTGGGCAACCCCATCAGTTATTTCACTTCTCTGAGACTCAAGTTCCTCGTCTGTAAAATTGTGGTGCTAATGTTTATCCCCTAAGGATGCTGTTTGCATGAAATGAAAGGGTGAGCATGGAGCCCACAAGCCTAGTCTGGGCACATCTTAACAACTCTGAATCCTGAATCCTCCCCTACCTAACAAACGTACAACTAGAAAATAAATCTGAGGGTCAGGGGGCCAACTAGGTGTCAAAGACACTGAACGATCCAATTTGAAAAGTCAGCCTGATAGGAACCTCAGCTGTATTTGTAGAATATTCCGGTGAGAAAACAGGTATTCATAATTTTAGTCCTCAGGCAAGCAGCCTGAGGACTCATGACTGTGAATCTAAAACTGGGTAGAAGGTTTCTTGGGTTTGGATCCCATTTCTGCTTCACATTTGTTGGACTTTGGCTCACTTGCCTGGCCTCCCTGGCTCTCTGGTATCTCCAGGATGGAACTAAGAGGAAGAGATGCTGCCACATGACCCCCGATTCTTCCTTGTCCTTCAGACAACACTGGGCACAGAGACGTTGTGTCTGTGACTACTCTGCTCTATTTTCCACATCTTAGTTTGTATAATTAAGAAATTCAGCCTGGCCTCACACCAGAACAGATCAACGTGCACACCATGAAGGCAAGTACCCATTCTGTTCTGCCAGAGCGTTGTGATGTGAAAGCCACTCTCCCACCCCACCCTGTCTTCCTTCCCTTCTCTGCCTCTCTCCAACCAAGTCCACTGGTTCTCATAACCATTGCCTCTTTCCTACTCTAACAGTGACACAGTTCTGGCCCCATGAAGTTTCTGAAACTTTGATCAGATCCTGGTTTCACAGACTCTCACTTTAAACCATGATACTTCTGTCAAGTCACTCTTATGCTCTAGTCAATAACATTGCCTTGTTGGGAAGCTTTAATAGCTCACAGCTACTGACCAGGCCAAGTTCTGGTATTCAAAGCTGCCTTTCTGGCCATACCTATGCCCTTCCTTTCTCACATCTTCTCCACTTTCCCCAACCCTGTACTCACGTTGCTCCTTCACATGGATCTTTGTGACGTCACAGATATGCTTTGAGGTTCTCTCGCGCCTTCTTTTCTTGCTGTTTGCCTTAGAGCTTCTTGAATCTCTTCTGTGAGCAGCATTCTGCATGAGCTGCTCTGGTTCCTCCCTGGCTCAGGACTGGACATTTGGTAGAGCACCAGTAGATCCAGGGCTTTTGCTGTGTCTGACAATACCTAGTCCCATGCAGGCGACCCTTTCTGGAAGCTGGTGGAAACTTAGGACACTGAGAGCTGCTCCTCAAACTGGATACTATATTATAGCAACTTTTAGCCCGTTGAGTGTTGAATGTTGGTACTGTGAGGCAGTGTTATTACGAAGTTCACTCTGGTGTGAACTGCATGGTGGCCATCGCTGCTTGACAAAGTTCTGGCATTTCAACATTGCAGACCACACTTCTCCAGCGCCTTTTGGCTTTCATTTTTAATGAGTCTCCATATTAATGCCTTTCCCTTTGGAAAACCTTGTGTGGGCTTCGGTAAAGATAAAAATGTGTGCAATGGTAGTCTCCCTAAATAAAATAATTCCTTGGGAAACAATCCCACCACCGAGGAACCAGGAATTCCATTGTGCCTTCCTAATTACACCAAGAACAGAAAAGTTTGACATTTATTAGTCACACCTGATCCCAAGAATGACATACCTACAATTCAGATCCAGAGCCTGAGGCCATTAAAGGCAAGAGTTCAGTTAATAAATACAGAGAAATCAGAATAGTATAGTATAATGGGAAAAGAGTAAGACATCAGGACCTTCCCTTTTGGGGGAATTGTGAGAACAGACCCATATACGAAGAGTAAGAACGTCTAGTATAGTGTTTGCTCCCCAGAAGTCCTTTTCCAAGGTCAGGCATTTGTATAAGGGTCTCCATTCTCTGGAGCCTTGAGAAAAGTTCCTGCTTGATAAAGTAATCATTCTTCTTATCTCTGGGGAGAGAAACTTCTGGCCTTGCTGTTAACACAAGACCAGTGCCTATTGTCAAGGTCAGTGCTGGATTCCCCAGCCCCTGATCTCAAGCCGCAGCTCAGCTCACATGCACCTTGTTTCCTATTTAATCTTATGTGCAACTATAGAGTATAAAAGGTGAGTTGTTTTTCAATTAAACCCTTCCAGCAGCCATTCTGATTCACCTTCAGATCGTGTCCATCTCCCTGTACCCCCACCGACTCTACACATTCTCTTTGGGACTTGGACTCTCCCTCGAAGGCGGGTCTCCAGTGTCACTTAACTTTGAAATCTACACAACCAGGTAATTAGCACTCCCCACCCCCAATTTTTTAATATTTTAAGTAAGTTTGCAGTTTTATCTTGGGCTACATTGACCAGTATCCTAGGCCTCATGCAACCTTTGGGCTGTGGATTGAACATACCTGGTGGGGGCCACTCTAAGCTAACAATTGTGCAGATATCAGGCAGGAGAGGAGCAGAGAGAGTCAGCATTAAGGCATGGGGGTTGTATTCACAAGGTAGACCAGATGTTTCTTTAGGATGGCGGATAACACAGGGTCTCATTCTGCAGTGCAGGCTGGCCTTGAACTCATGGCATGGGTTCTATGCCCATTTTCAGCCTCCTTTCCAGTAACATCCATTGTTATCCCCCCATACCACCTCATATCACCTCTTCCCAGGGCACAGCATAGACAAAACAGAGTCCTGATACATATGTATAGTCAGGGAAGGGGCAAGAAGGATAAAACATACCAGACAGAGAAATGGCAGAGACCTCTGTGCAACAAAAGCTGAGCAGGGACATTCTTTCCTCACAGAACCGCATTGCTCTTTTCTGCTTTCTGCCCTCCTGGGTTAAAACCTTCTTCTTGACCCTACGCCTTGGGAAATTCTACAGGGGATTCTCTGGCCATAACCTGACACTTAAAAGGCCTCTAATGCTGGAGGGGTAGAATGTTCTGAATGCTTATGAATGCTCCAAACTCAGGTGATGAAATCCCAACTCTGAGTATGAGGATATTGGGATGGGGCCTTTGGGATGTAACTGGGTCGTGAGCGCAGAGCCTTCATGAATGGAGTTAGTACCCATATAACTATTATACATACATATAGCTATATCCCATATATATATACATATATATATATATACATATATATATGTGTATGTATCTTTACAAAGTAAGACTACAGATGATTGCTGTTTATAAACCAGAGAATGTATGTCACGTGACACCATATTTGTTGGTACCTTGACTGTGAACTCCTTAGCTTCCAGCACGATGGGAAATAAATGCTTGTGGTTGTAACCACACACTTTTATTTTTGATATAGCATCCCAAGAAGACTAATGAGATAAGCCCGCCAAACATACAGACCCTACCCTCTGCTCCAGTGAACTATCATGGTGACCTAATGAAGCAGAGGACCTACTATGTGCCTAACTCTGTGCTGAGAAATTTATAGGAATCACTGCATCTAATCTCAAAATGAAATTAGGAGGCAGCTATGACATTGATCTCTGTACAGAAGAGATAGTTGAGATCAGAGACATTTAAGTCATGTGTTCTTAGACCACAAAGAAGACCCCGGGGTGCTGGCCTTTGACCTCTGTACTTTAGAGATGCACCTTGACCAATGTGAAAGTGAACATAGTAGTGTGAGTCAAGGTAGGAGACATTTGGGTGCCACTCCGATGGGAGGAGCTGGCAACCAGAGAGACTTCCTGCAAGATGAGGAGGGGAGGAGGGACTCAGTGGCAGCCTTGAAGGAGACTCCTGGGTAAAAGAAAGTTATTCCAGATGGTTCCACCCTCCCCCCTCCTCTCTCTCTCTCTCTCTCTCTCTCTCTCTCTCTCTCTCTCTTTCTCTCTCTCGAATTTATTTTCAGTAAGAGGCAGGGGAGGAATCTGGGGTCTGACTGCAATGGAGAAGTCTAGTCTCCAAGCTCAGGGACAGCCCAGGAGCATCTCCTTGGCTGAAGGGCAGGCTCACAGAGGAGAATAAAAGGTCTGGCAGAGCTCAGTGGCCTCCCTGCATCTGTACACTTCAGTGCAATTAATGAGAACAGCTTTTGGGAAGAGCTTTGTCCCTCTGTTGACTGCTATTTAGCCTCTGGCTGTCAGATCACCTACGGTCACAATGAAAGCATCCTGCAGGATGGATGAGAGCAGGGACCTACTTTTCTTCCATCTAGAACAAACGAAGTGCCACTGGTAAAATAGCTTTGTCTTCAGGTGGGGGGCAAGCTGTGCATACCCCTACCCCATGCGTTCATCCTGGCCTGCCGGTGGTAACTTTTCACCTGGGTGTCCCAACCAGCCTGGGGTGAGCTTTGCTCTTGGAAACTGGGATTTCTTGGAAGGGGTATCTGTAGGAGTGCTTATGGCTCCTCGGTGTTCCTGGACAGTGAGTTATTATTGCCTCTTATCTCCAGCAGCAGGTGCAGGCCTCCCGGGATGTTCTTCCCTGCAGAGTGAAACCAGGTGATATTTACTTGCCCAGGTGAGTGAGTGAAGCAGCCCTGTCGGGGAATAAAGGGCACTCCTCTCACCCACGGATTTGTCTTCCCTTCTTTCTTTCTTCATTATGTTTGTAATTTTGCTTTATTATTTCCCACTGGAAAGCCGTGAAATGAAAATGATGCAATCTACTGCTGCGAAATAGTGTCGTGCTCGAGTCCTTTTCCAATAAGCCCCGAGGTTTGCACTGTGACGGCTTCATTAAATTAGTCGGCTTCACAGCAAATGGAAAAGCGCTCAGAGCTTCAGAGTTGGCTAATCCGTGTTGGGCTGCCAGAGACTGTAGCCCATGAGGGAGCCCAAACGATTGGCTCTGCATGACAGGGGCCAGCGGGCTTCCACCTGCCACGTGGAACATCTGCACAGCTGCCTGGAACTCCCTTAGCCCTCCTGCCCCTATAGCCTGCATGCCAGACGCTGTCCCAGGTGCTGAAAAGATGGAGTGGTTGGGGCAGGAATGCTCAGTCAATGGCCTGGGAGAAGCAAGGCATTCCTCTGTGGGTCACCTAAAAGATCACAGATACAGGGGTAGCTTCTCTCTGGAGGCCAGGACTCATCTTTTCAGATGCCAGTAGACATGCCTGAGATGCTCACTGATGAAATACAAGGGCTCTTGCCCAGCCTTCCATCCCCATCCCTCTGAGTTCCTGAGAGTAAATTCTCTCTGGCCGGGTTCCACTGCAGTATTAAAGATTTTCATTACTGATAGTTCTTCCCAGTTAGCATGCTCAGTATTAAACTCTGTCATTATGAAGTTAAATATGCATGATCCCCAAATCTATGTGTATTATAACAAGATTTTATTGTTATAAATTTGTCTTCTCTGTCTTCAATTTCTGCCTTGGCTGTCTTTTAAAAACTCAAACGTCTGATAACTAGCCAGGAGGTAATTAGGAAGTGGTGCTAAAGAATCACAGGCGCATTCTCTCACTCATTCATAGCAATTTATTGAGTATCTACAATAAGATAAAGTTTTCCCAGCCAGTGGGGAAGACAGCGGTGACAGCTAATTACAGCACTAAGGAATTCTGGTCTGAGCCAACACTGGAAGCCCCCTACCACACACACACACATAAATATTGGATAAGACAATTTGAAACCACAGCTGTGCATCCAGATTCCAAAAATGCACAGGAATTTAGAGAGAGTGAGCATGTGTGGTGAATGAGGGGTAGAAAGGAATCCAAGCAGAAATGTGTCATTAAGGAGTGGGCTTTATGTGCAAGCAGAGACAGATAGGAGACCTACAACCTCATGGGTGGCAGGGACTAAAATGGGCTGTCCATATGACTGGGTGAATGGCAAACACCAGGGAAATACAACCAAAGCAACCTCTAAAAATGCCATCTATAAAAAAAATCAAAATCTAAGATTGTGCCAAGCAAGAGAGCTGGGCTTCTCCTCTCATGGTGTGAGAACCATTAACAGAAAAAAAATCAATTCATAAATTGGTTTGAAATCAAACCAACCCAATGGGATCCTAGCAGAGGCAAGCTTATACTTCCCCTGAGGCATGCCTCTACAACCAGAGTATCTAGGATGCCCAGAGGAGAAACTCTCACTGAAGATGAGCTCACAGGGAGAAGTTATAAAGCACAAAGGGAAACAAACTGCCAGGAGAGGAAGTCTCCAATTCAATGCAGCACCAGACTCCTTCATCCATGCAGAGCCCAGAAGTAGCCAAAACCTCCTATTTTCCCAGTCATTCAATACTATTCTGCCCCAACTCTAAATGAGACACTAGAGTGTCTGAAGCCCCTGCTTCTCTTTTTTCCAATTTTGTGAGAATTCATAGTTCTCCTTTAATACAAGGTGGGCTCCAGCAACACCCCTTCCCTGTCGATACCTATTCTGTGGATATAAAATGGTACCGTGTTTATATATATATCGTGTGTGTGTGTGTGCAATATATGTGCACATGTATGCGAAGGTCTTTACACCCATCCATGAGCAGAGGCCAGCGGAGGGCACGGGTGTACTTCTTTATCTCTCTGCTTTATTCCCTTGAAAAAGGCTCTCACAATGAATCTGAACTATGCTGGTTGCCAGAAATCTCCAGAAAGGCCCCTGTCTCTACAAGGATCCGCAGTGTTAGGATTATGGTTTCACATGACTGCTTGCTTTTTTTTTTATGTGGTTCTGGGGATTTGAACTGAGTTCCTCATGCTTGCACAGCAACCATGCTTACCTGCTGTGCTATTTCTCTGCTCCGCATTTGCATCTAATGTATTTATCTACGTTCTCTTGCACACTTTAAACCAGCTTTTTTGTAGTTAAAAGATCTAGCATAATGTAAAGAGTATGAAAGTGGTTTTTATACTGTACAGTTTAGGGAATAGTGAAAAAAACTTGCCACTCATTGAAGATGCATTTTTTTTCCTGTGTGCTTTAGGCTGTGGTTGTTTAGATTCACAGATACAGAGCTTGTAGCTCTGGAAGGCCAGTGGTTTACATCTCCAGTCACATATAACATATGTCTATGTGTTTCTGTTTAAAATGCATAGTCTGCTAATAAATTCTGAAGGAAGCCCATATTCTTCCATTGACCAGATGTGACCGTGAGGGATGGGGCTCCTGCTGCCTCCTCGCCTGACAGGCTGCTCCAGGGAGGGGATTTTCCAAGCATTGTTTGGAGTCTGAATCTTGTGAGACCTGAAGATCCTCAAGAGCTCCTCCCTGTCCTCACAGGATGACATCATTTGACAAATTTTCAGTCACAGCTCCAGATTGCCTACTCAGTGAGCTACTTCAGGCTACTGGAGCTTGCTATTTAAACCCAGTGATAAACATCCACCCACGTGCCTGCCTATACTCACTCTGCTGGGTCTGTGCAGGCCATGGCCATCTCTGAGATGTCAGCCTTGTTTTGAATTCATGGACACTCACCATAGCTGCCCTGCTTACTTTAAAATCCCAGCTCTCTCTTGGTCTGGCAGTCCGAGAAAAGTGGGGAGCACTTCAGTTACCCCACACAGGTGAAAGGATTCCTATCTGCATCATCATGGCTAGCCTCCATCTCCCACTAATGGGGCCTTAAGGAACATACCCCCCCCACACACACACAACTCACGCCAGGGCTGCCTGTGTTCCATTAGCAGTTACTTTCCATACCCTTCAACCTCACTCTTCATTGCCACCTCCAGGTTGTCTCGCTGGCAAGAGGGATGTTGGTAGACAGTTAAGTGCTAGTTTTTCTGCCATGAGAAAAGTAGGTAAGTAAGTGGCAGTAGGGCATAACTCAGTAGTTGCCACCAGGGCTCCACTCCCCAAGTCCTCTGGCTACCAGAGAGACGCAAGCCCGGCTGCATTCTGTAACTCTATAGCAGTTGTCATACATGCTTAAACACATTTTATTAGAAACAAGGAATGGTTTGTCAACCATCTTCTCGTAAAACCGTCTACTGAGTACTGGGTGTGTCTGTCCCAGTGCTGTGGTTAAAGAAGGGCAAGAGACACTTTCGTTGCCACAAGAGAACTCAGTATAGAGGTGACAAGGAGGCAAAGGACAACCCCAGGCTCTCCTTTAGTTATTATAGTACAGTGACAGATTCACCTCCTAGGGGACTGGTCTGGTCACTGGTCACCATTCCTTCTGTCTTTCTCCCCCTGAAGCTGCTTTAAGCCCTGTGACTACAAAGCTTAAGGAACCTGGGCATGCCTTCTATAGCAGGAATGGTTTCATTTCTCTACCTCTCCTCTTCGGCTCAGAGTAGGACCTAGTCCTAACTAGAGCAGGTGATGCAATGCACACACAAATTTAACCCCCAGAGAGTTACCTGGTCCAGACATGCCAACTTTCAAGTATCCAAGGATACAGCAGTCTGTCATAGCAGACTACATAAGGAGCTTGATAGCATCCCATCACCAAAAGGCCTTCCTCGGATGAAGGAGAATGGATACCTGCTTGGGATCCAACAATCACCGGGGTAGGTGGATTTGAATGGATCTGATCACCTCTTGTCCTTCACTCTCCTGACTGGCCGCCCCTTGGGAAGGGGCTGTACCTGGTGACTGCTTCTGTGGAGTACAACACGGAACAGACGATGGGAGGAGGCTTGGGTGATTTGGTTGCAAAGGGACAGGATTCCCATCTTGCCGGTATCCCACCTCCCCACCCCACTCCCAGTTTTCTGCAACGTGATCTTTGTGATCTGCTCTATTGGAGAGGAGGCTCACCTAGAAAGAACTGAAAGAATCAGGGCCAGAGCCACCACCAAGTGCCATGTGAGCCCATGGAACTGACTATAGCTCCAGTTAGCATCTCCACCATAGTCTAATAAAGACTCCAGAAGGAGAGGTTCCTGGCCCACAAAAACTGAGACAGCAAATGTGTGCCACCTTTAGGGGTCAAGTTTGGGTCATTTTTGCGCAGCAACAGCTGACAGACAGTTGCTAAGAGCACGTAGGAGTGTCTCTTAGAAACTTTTACATAATATTGCTCGTTTCTTCTCTTAAGGCCTGGTTAGCAAGAACTTATAGTGTGGTAGTTTGCGTGTAATCGGCCCCGTAAGCTCACAGGGAGAGGCCATATTAGGAGGTGTGGCTTTGTTGGAGTAGATGTGATGCAGAAGTATTCCACTGTGGAGGTGGGCTTTGAGGCCTCAGATATGCTTTAGTCATGCCCAGTGTCTCCGACTGCTTCCTGTTGTCTGTGAGATTAAGATGTAGCTCCCTCCTCACTCTCCGCTCCTTCCCCAGCACCATGTCTGCCCACGTGCTGCCATATCCCGCCATGATGTTAATGGACTAAACCTCTGAAACTGTAAGCCAGCCCAATTAAATGTTTTTCTTCTAGAGTTGCCGTGGTCGTGTTGTCTCTTCACAGCAATAGGAACCCTAAGAAAGACAGCTACTCTAACCAATCCCAGAAGACACCAGAAAATGGTTTTATTACAGTCGAAAATTCCTATAGCTAAGGGCTACTGGCTACAAGGCTCTTTCTGGAAAGAAACTCTATGGCAGTGCTTTAAATAAGCAAAGACGTCAGACCTAGCCAAAAAGATTGAACTCCATGAGAGATCTACCGAATCAGCGTCTCTACAGTAACCTAGAGGCTTCTAGAGGTATCACCTCTCATCTGGTCCCATCATGGTAACATAATAGGAAGCAGTAGACCCAAAGAGCCAAGGGCTTTGTGTATGTATGTATGTATGTGTATTACATGTTTGTGTGTGCAGGTTGGCCTGCGTATATGTGTGTCTGTGCATATGTAAGATTAAAAGTCAGTCTTGGATGTTTGTCCTCAAGCACTGTCCATATGTTTTGCTTTGTTGGTGGTGTTATTGTTTTGAGACAGGACCTTTCCAAGTAGACTAGACTGGCTGGCTGGCTACCGAGCCCCAGAAATTCACACGGTGCTGCCTCTCTAGTTCTGGGATTGTAAGGGTGTACTACACTCATCTTCTTTTACATAGGTTTTGAGGTTGAAACTCATGTATCCAAGGTAAACACTTTACAAAATATGCCCATCTCCCAGCTCTGAGGTGTCTTAAAAATGATAACATTCACTTGTTTATGTGTGGTACTATGAGTGTGCGCCAACATGTCCATGATATGTGCAGGTGTGCACATATGTGTGTGTGTGTGTGTGTGTGCGTGTGTGTGTGTGTGTAGGTCAGAAAACAATTTGTAAGAATCAGTTTTCTCCTACTACATGGACCTGAGAGGCCACAGGTAGGTCATCAGGCTTGATGGCAAGTCCCTTTACCCACTGAGCCATCTTGCCAGTCCCCTAAAGTGTCTTTTAAGAACAGATAACTGGTTGGTGGTGACCCAGAGTAAGGGCCCAAGGTTCCCATCTCCCTGGCTTCTTTATTCATTCTGCCACAAAGATGCCCCACTCTAATTCAGTGGGGAGCTCAGCTTAGGTCCTGAGCTAGCTGAAGAAGCAGAATGAGTTATTGAAGAACAACTTCAAATATTAACTTTATTTGTTCTGAAAACCATCGCCATTCCTCATCCCTTCATGTAGTTCTGGTACAGCAATGAGGAGTTTTTCTTTCTAGCCTCCATAAGGTGCCTTGTTTTGTAGGAAAGGGTACAGCAAACACTTCCCATCAGATCTCTTATCTCCAGGTTCCGTTCAGAAAACCTGGCCAGGATGGATCGTCACAATATTGCACACATGTGGGTGCTGCCGAGCCCTGCTGGTTTGTCACCTTTCCCTCCGTCTTCCCTGAGGCAGTTGCTCCTGTCCTGGGGGTCTTTGCTCTACCTCCAGTCAAGGGCACCTGGTGCAGACACGGGCTGTTCACAGTCTGGGTTCCAGTTTATTTTGGTCCAGGGAAGCACCATCCCTGATCCGCAGCTGGATCCGCCTAGGGTCCTCATGAGCTCACAATGTCCCAGTGCTGGCTCATGAGTGAGGACTCACAAGGGTTAACGACGACCTCTTTGCCCTCCTCGGTGCTGTCTCCGAACATGTCTGTGTCCAGGCAGAGGTGGGATGCTATATGCTCGATGCGAGCACCTGTCTTCGTCCATTGCTGAGGAGACAGAGGGGAGAAAAGAATACGCTCATTTTCCCCAGCTAAAGCCATGGGTTCTATGGATAATATAAATCACTCAGGAGTTATCAGAAGGGATGACACCACATGTGGTCAGCCAGAGATGTGATTTCATGGTCTCATGAAGGGAGAAAAGTGCGATGAATTATTCTCCTATGCAGCAGGGTTTTTTTTTAAATTTTTTATTACATTTAAAATTTGTATGTATTTACTTATTTGTGTGTGTGTATGTGGGGGTCAGAATACAACTTGTCAGAGTTGTCTTTCTCTTTCCATTGTATGCATCTCCAGAAATGAAACTCAGATGGGCAGGCCTGGTTGCAAATACCTTTAAGCCACCGAGTCCGCGCTCCGGTTCTAGCCTTTTAAAATGTTTCTAGGATTTTAAAAGGTTAAAAGTTGAATCAGCGTTTTCTAGGAAAACTCATCAGGAGGCAATACTTTTCCAAGTAACAGAATAGAAGATGTGAACTGAGTTAGACACAGGAGCAGGACAAAAACAAAACAAAACAAAACAAAACAAACAAACAAACAATCAAAAAAAAACAAGTTTCATGTCTTTCTTTAGGAAGAAGTTAGAGGAGAGAGAGCAGATGGGGCAGTGAAGATGACACCTGGGGACTTCTTCAAAGCCTGTGCCAAGAGCCCACAAGAAGTGATTCTCAGGCAGTGTCCCTTGACTCTGTCATATGTGGTAAGGACAGAGGGATGGACTCATACCCGACTAGACACTGAGCTCTGGACTTCACAGAGACCATTGCAATGCTTGCTCCCCACAGTTCCTTTGGGTTACATCAGCCCCCTTTTGAAGAAGAGAAGGGGAAATCTCAGATACAGTGACCCACCATGTGCCACACTCATCCATAGAATGAGCTCTTGAATCTCAGGATCCATATCTGGGCAGGACACTGAGCACATTCCCAGTACACGCCGCTACAGGAGCGGCATGCATCTCGGACACAACTGACAAAGCCCAAAGCGCCGATTCACCAGTTCACACCTATGGCCCTGGCTCTTGGCTGAGAGTCCAGGTAGGTGACAAAGCAGCGACAGGAACATACAAAGTGAGCAGGCCTGGTAAGATTAGCCAAAGTCTGAATACTTGCAGACTTGCAGGTATTCACTGAGCAGTGGGACCAGCATAGTCTCTACTACTGCCACCCTTGAGGGAGTCCTACCCCTGAATATAACTGCAAGGTTTCTTACTCATTAACCCGTCCTCTTTCAATATGTCCTCTCTTCTCCCTACTAGAAAAGACTTACACCCACCCCAGTCACATTACGGAGGCTGGACCACCCCCAATGCCACCCACCCCAGGGCCAGCTGAGCACTTACCTGCCTTTCATCCCCATTCTTGCACAGGACAAGAACCACCGGGGCGCCAGGGAACAGGGTGACAACAGAGAGACACAGCTCTTCCTGGATGATCTGCTGGGTGTACGTGAAAGCCCACACCTGAGGAGACCAGGGAGACTTACTCAGGCATGGGACAGCCACCATCTATGGGGTACCACCATGCCTATGGGTGATGGCCCGTACAGCTGGACAACAAGTTCCATGGATCCCAGGAAGTAATGATCACGGACAAGGTCACCTGGTAGGATGCTACTCAAAGGACAAAGACTGCCATGAAGTCACTGTCCCCACACCCCATGTTGGGCCCTGAGCCAGGGACATGCAGGTGAATGCCAGAAGCTGCAGAACAATTCTGACTCTATGCAGTGGCCTGAACAACACCTTAGCTGAGCCATATCATCTCCAGCGTCTGCTTGGAGACAATGTCTCCATGGGAGCCTGTTGATGACATTTAACACTTCAGACAGCTGCCTGACAGGCTACTCTCTGCCCAGATGTCTTCAGCATGTCCCCTCTTCTTTGAAAGGAATTTCAAGGCAGTGCCTTGAGGACATGAAAACCATGATGGGGGCAGATGGAAGGGTCAAGGGAAGGGAAACACTCAGGCGAGGCAGTGGAGACAAGGAAAAGAAGCGAGCTATGAAAGACGATGCTATTTGAGAGAGTGCACAGTCTGACAAGAATTCTGCCCTTTAACCCCTGCAGGGGGAGAAGGTAGAGAAACCTGTCTGCTACCTTCTCTTCCCTCCTATAGTCTGTATATTTGAGCACAGACATTCCCTAAATGGCCCTCTTTGGGTCTAGATATGTGTATTAGTGACTTTATCCACTTGAGAGGTCAAAGCCAGGCATGAAATCCACATGGGTCCTGAGACTAGGCTGGGGCACTAGGCAAATGACTCTGGGGCCCTAGGCATCAGGAGTGTGATCTAGAATGGTAACCTGCATTTGGGGTTGAGACTCTCTCTCCCTGTGGGAAGGATAAAGGCCCAAGGGCTGTGTCCAAGGGCAGAGCTGCAGGGAGCCATTCCTGGGCCTACAGGACAACTGGCCTGAAGTCTATCAGATTTTACCCTCCCCTGAAAATAAGGCTTAAGTCAGTGATGGAAAAAAAAATCAGTTAGTCTCTTCTGTTATTGCTCTGGAGCCCACTGGGAAGCACAAATTAACATTTCAAAAATAAATCCTGCCATTATCATATGCTCACCACAATACACGGCATTATATTGTTTGTGTTAAAAGCATTAAGGGATTAAACATAGAAACTTAAAACATACCCCAGTTTCTAAAAGAACACCTTGTCAGTCTTTTCTTATTAACACCCTAAGGGCCTAAAAGTAGCAGGGATGTGTTCTCTTGACCTCTGAGACTCTATATTCAGAAATGCCCCTTGAGAAGGGACATATCAGAGCACACCTGGGCGGGAGTCTAACAAAGGTCACTCTAAGGGAACTGCAAAAGGGAACTGTGAACAGGAAATTATCACAAAGTCCTTATACAAGGAGGCTAGAAAGATGGCTGTGGTTAAAAATAGTGCCTGTTGCTCTTACACACACACACACACACACACACACACACACACACACACATTCCTTACACTACATACACACATGTACGCACACACACACAGATACACACACACACACACACGTGTGCGTGCACACACGCAGGCACACACACATCCAGGCACATGCACAGACACACACACAGCACAGGTGTATACACACACACACACACACACACACACTCCTTATACAAGTACACTTTCTGGGGTTTTCCTAATATTTAATCTCCCAGAGGTGGGCTGATCTCTGACCCTATCTGTAAGCAGAAAGAAGAGGAATGGGAAGCAGCGGTCAGGAGCAGGTGGGTAGGAGGAACTAAAGCAAAGAGTCCACGTCCCTTTCTGTTTCCCCCACCCTTCCCAGAGGAACTTATGATGAATAGGTTTATTCAATAAATCCCGAGTCCATGTACCCTAAAAAGGTAGTCACTGAGGGCAGGCCTGGAATTTTAGCTAAGTGATAGCATATATACCTAGAAAGCAAAGCCAAGTTCAATGCCCAGCTCCAGAACACAGACCAACAAACAGAAGGGCAGCGGCAGGAGTACTCAGCCAGACAGATCCGTCCTCCATTAAGGGTTGTAGGATCCTCCATCGATGGCTCCTTTCAGAGCCTGGCAGAAGTGCTGTTAATGATGGATGTCCCTCTCCACCCGCAGGGAAGGTAACCCAGGACCTATCTAAGGGCTGGTGTGAATGGCTTTGGCTCTCTATGGGGATGGACTGAGGAGAGAGGTTTGCCCCTGGTCCTTGGGACACTGTACTCAGAGGACATGCCCCCACCACGGCTGGAACAGAGTGCCTGATGGTACAGGACAGTAATCTTCGTTCCCAGGCAAATGTCCCGCGGCTGCACCTGGGAAAGCTGGGAAGCAAAGAGATCACAGTGGTCCCTGGTCTGGCCTGGGACTTAATGTTCTGAGCTGGATAGAAAATAAGGGAGGAAAGATTTTCCTAAGGTGTACCAAGAGCTAAGAGAGGGGCATGAGAGTGATGCCAGGCAGAGGTGCAGATCTTGGCATGGCCCAGGGCCCCATCCCCAGACAGACAGGAAAACATCAACCTAGAGTCAGGAGACTTTACTCTCCACCCCACTGAAGAAATATCTGGCAGTGTCTGGAGACATTTCTGGATTATTGAGACTGAGTTCAATAGGCCTTTATTGAGGGGGCAGGGACACTGCTAAATATCCTGAAGGCACAGAACAGTCCCTACAACAAAGAATGATCCGCTCCTAAGGACAATCATGCCGAAGTTATCTGGAGATAGTCTGCAGGCCTACACCTAAACTCTAAAAATCACTCCTAAGGGCAATCATGCCGAAGCTACCTGGAGACAGTCTCTGCAAACCGACACCTAAACTCTTAGGTATTGTTCGGTATACCCTGGTTAGTATACTTGTGCCTAGCTCACCCAATCTGTCATGTGGGGGTTGATAACAGGCACGGCCCATCTGAGAGGCTATCGTAAGGAGTAAACAAGATCATGCCTGCTGAGCACTTAGCAGAGATCCTGGCCTTGGCTGTGTGTACTAGCGCCAAGAGTGGTGTGTTCTTGCATGAAGGAATGTTGGGTGAGGCGTGACCAGGAAAGGTGACCAGGTCGTTAGTGAGCAGGAGCTAATGCCCTTTACTGGTGATGGTGAGTTCCGTGTTTCTAAGTATCTTCTGTGAAGTGACTGTTACACAACTGAGAAGACCCAGGGGGCACAAGACAATGTTGCTGGTCTTGTTGAGGATAGAGCCTTTCAAGGGCGTGGCTAGGTCAAGCCTCCTCATGCTCAGGGTCTACTTACTTAGGTACAGTTTCATAGAAGTGAGGACCGAAGTGGTCGATGGTTATTCTGAGCATTACTGGGAGCAGCTGCTGGGCTCGCTCTGCATGCGAGCTCTCCTCAGATGAGAAGAATCCAAGTAGAGGACATCAGGGCCACCGGATGTCCTCTGCAGACCACGCAGGAAAACCTATCAGGCCACGAACACACCTCTGAAGGGCTCCTTTCAGACACATGCCTGGAGCAAATGAGCCAGGTCCAAAGAAACCTTGAATTCAGTACAAGACCTCTAGGGGATGAGTCACGGGTGTCAGCATCGGGTGTTTGCAACAGCAAAAATGGCTGACAGGCCATGTTGCAGTCACTCTCTTCCTTGGCTGCATAGGCATAAATCTCAGCTCCACCTTAGAGATGGCTCCCAGCCCAGAGGCATCAGGGTGACCCAGTAGATCCCTAGATGTATATTTTTCTTGATTGTCACTAGCCTCATGCTTGAGGTCGTCCCTTTGTTTCCATCCTGTCTTCTCCTACATGGCTGGAATAGCTTATATGTGGGATTAAAGCCCCGTACCCACTTTGCTTTGTTGTACCAAAGGGTTGAGCTCTGGGCAGTTACCATCACTGGGATTCCTGCTCACTAGTTTGATGACTTTGTAAACTCTTGGTTACTTCTGTAACCTCAGGTACCATATGCAGAGACTACAAGTCCCTCTAGTAAGAGGGCCAATATATAGAATACATGGTTAATATGTGTATATTCAGAATAGTGATTTCCATTTAGCAAAGGCTCAGTTACTGTGTCTGATGGTGACTCCAATGACTGAGAGCAAGGCAGGAAAGGTATGACCCTTTAGACTCTCCTTTGGGAACTCTCCCAGAGACAGGCTGGCATGGCTTTTTTGAGGAGCTATTCCCAGGCTGTGATGAGGAAGTCTGGGGAAGAAGGGGCAGGAGACAATGGGCTGGCAGCTTGTTGGGAGGTAGACTTGAGAACTCTACCCTGGAGGAGTTCCTGTTCCCGCTCTTCTGCAGAGCCTTTTCAATCACATTTGCCCTTGGGGTTCCCAGCTGCTGCCTTCTGCTCCACAAACCAGGAGCCTAAACCACTCCTGGCTGGGCGGGAGAAGAATATATCACAAGCTGTCTTATGTTTCCCCTACTTTAATTTAGAATAGAAACCAGGGTGGAGCATGTCTTCTTTCTACCGTTCATGGATATTTTTTCTAGAGAATTCAGTGAAGTTAAGAGGAAAAGTATTAGCCTAGAGACTTATGGGGCTTCACAGGTTTTTGGATGCATGGTGTATGCCTCTCAGATTACCCTAGGGAATCAGTTTGCCAGCACCTTTCAAACATTTGAATTCAGCATTTTGCTACCAAGGATGACAAGCCAGCAAGTAGAAAGGTGAGGCAGGGTATGGAATGGATGGGCTTATGAGAAGGATGAACAATTATTAGAACTACTGGATTAAATAGCCCTCATGCTGGGCATGTAGCATGGTTGGAGAGCCATAAGACTCTGGGGTTTGAGTGCCAGCCCTGCCAACAAAAACAAACCAAACTAAATCAAAGGATTATCTTTCAGGCACAAGGACATCCCAGTCTCTAGGTGTTACCTACTTGGTGAGTGAATGTTATCTAGAGACAGAATTTGGACTTCCTTATCCCTCTCCTCATAATGCAGGGCTCTAGAACACCCACTCAAAGGCTCCAACCTGATCTCAGGATCTGTGTTGAGCCAATGCCTGGGTTTGTCCTCTCAGGGTAGGCTATGTCTCTAATATATATATATATATATATATATATATATATATATATATGTAACATGAGGGCCGGCTTGTTGGGGTTTCTGTCCAGCCCAGTACCCCAACAGCCGGCAAGCAACAAAGGAAATCACACACAGGACTCCATAAGGTTATAAACTGATTGGCTCATTAGGTCAGGCTTCTTGTTAACTCTTATAACTTATATTAACCCATTATTCTCATCTATGTTAGCCATAATGGCTCAGTACCTTTTCCAGCGGGGGCAGCTTACATGTTGCTTCTTCAGTGATCTGCGCAGGAGTGGTGAGGGAGCTCTGCTTCCAGAATACTCCCAGTCTCTTTGCTCCACCCCTACTTCCTGTCTGGCTTTTCCACCTATACTGCCTGCCTGGCCAATCAGCGTTTTATTAAAATGATTGACAGAATACAGACAATTCTCCCGTATCATTTCCCTCTTTTTTTTTTTTTTAAACAAAGGAAAATACCCATAGTCCATTTGTTGGGAATGTGGGCGTAGTATTCCAGGCTACTTCCTGCTGGTTGGGGGTGCTGATGATCTTATGGGGACCTAAAGAAAATTTAGAGTTACAATCAAGTCCTGACTGAAGTATCCTGTGAATCTTGATCATCTCAGGCAGCAGTCTTGAACTTGTTCTGGATGAAGAACTCAGACATCAGGGCCATCTATTCCTGTCGGAGATTTTTCAGGTGGCCTCCCTTGGTCAAAGGTGATGTTTCTTAACTCAGAATAAATCCACAGCCTCTCATTTTCTGTGGAAACAAAAGCAAAATCTCTTCTCCAAAGTAACATACCTTTTGACTTCAGTTTTGAAGCCAAGGTATTTTCAAAATACCTATCTTGGGTTAATTCTGCAGCATTTATAAATAAAAGTCTTTTAGCAGCTGTTGCTCCTTCCTCAGCATTCAAACAATTCAAAGAGAGAATAATAGCATACAGTATCAAGATTCTCTGTTTATTTTCCATCTTTATGCAGCTTTATTTAAACCTCTATTTCTTTTATTTTTACTTTTACTTTTTGAGACAGGATCTTTGTATATCTTTGTCCTGGAATAACACTGTAGACCAGGCTGTCTTTGAACTCACAGAGATCCTCCTGTCTCTGCCTCCCCAGTGCTGGGATTAAAGGTGTATGCTACCACACCTTGAACTCACAGAGATCTGTCTCTGCCTCCCAGGCATTGGTATTAAAGGCGTGTACTACCACACCTTGAGGTCACAGAGGTCAATCTACCTCTACCCCTTGAAGTCACAGAGGTCAATATGCCTCTGCCTCCCAGGCATTGGGATTAAAGGTGTGTACCACCACACCCAACTACTCTCTTTCTTTCCTTTTAACTTTAAGAACTTTAACTTTTAGCCTGCATATACACACTGTAAACCATTTAGAGGTTTTCGTCCTCTTTGAATCTCTCTTTACTGTATATTTTTCTTTTTCTGACTACATGAGCCTTTAATTTACTAAGCAATATGGAGAGCAGTGGCTTTGACGGCTAGATCCAACCCACTCCCCAGCTCTCCAGTCTCATGGCTGAGATACCAGCCAGAGCTATGTTCATTGCCACAACTCTATGGCATTTCAAGGTCCTTGCCAGCAAGCAAGCTGCAGCATTCTGCTCACAGACCACACTCAGTCAGACTGCCTGCCTGAAAGAGTCAGAGATTACCCTGTCAGGACAGCCCAGAAAGCCGGCATTGTAAAACAGCGCAGCTTTTTTCCTGCTACGACTGAAAACCGAAAAGCATGCGCTCTGCTCTCCACCAACAGCATCCAAGTGTTTCGTGGCAGGACCTCCCAATGAGCTGCAAGGTTTTGCAGCCAAGGCTGAGTCAAGAAGCCTCTCCTAGATGAGAGCACTTGCCCGCCTCTAGCAAGCAGAGCAGAACCGAAAAACTGCTGCCACCAAGAAAACATACTTTACTCTATTCTTTCCCAAACTTTCTCAGGCTTTCTGTGGATTCATTTATCCACGTCTGGGCGCCATATGTAACATGAGGGCCGGCTTGTTGGGGTTTCTGTCCAGCCCAGTACCCCAACAGCCGGCAAGCAACAAAGGAAATCACACACAGGACTCCATAAGGTTATAAACTGATTGGCTCATTAGGTCAGGCTTCTTGTTAACTCTTATAACTTATATTAACCCATTATTCTCATCTATGTTAGCCATAATGGCTCAGTACCTTTTCCAGCGGGGGCAGCTTACATGTTGCTTCTTCAGTGATCTGCGCAGGAGTGGTGAGGGAGCTCTGCTTCCAGAATACTCCCAGTCTCTTTGCTCCACCCCTACTTCCTGTCTGGCTTTTCCACCTATACTGCCTGCCTGGCCAATCAGCGTTTTATTAAAATGATTGACAGAATACAGACAATTCTCCCGTATCATATATATATATATATATATATACACCTAGGCTTTCAGAGGAACGTGATTATACTTGAATATGAAAGCTTACACTTCATCATGTAGGATGGAGCCATAAATAGGAAGAAACTGGAGTCAGGCAAAAGCAGTAAGCCAGGATAGCATATGTCTCTAGAATATGGTGTGATACTTGTGGGACATAGGCCTCTAGTCACACTCTTGCCCCAAACTCCCACAAATGTTAGGGAGGACATTGCTTTCTATTGACTCTGGGCCTTCTTACAGAGGCATGGCCTTTGCTTTCGGATTTGTCACTGGAAAGTGGCTATAACGAAGACCCTCTTGCCGGCTTTCTCCTGTCAAGATGGAGCTGGTTAACTGTTTTAATATTTATAACCTTGAGGAGGAATGCCATAGACAGGTGTCTTCTCCCGTGACTAAACAACCAGTAAAGCTCCGGAACCATGACTTGGCTGTGACAAGCACCGGAGTTGGTGTTGGGGGAGGTCAGCACCAGTATGTGACAATCCTAGGAGTCAACCTCTGGGAACCTTGGTGGCGTCAGTTGTGAAGTAGGGGTAGGAGTAATGTCTATTTCATCTGGCTCTTGTATCGCTCCCTTGCTGTGGATACTCAATGGCTGGAGAGGTGGATGCAGGAAGAGATGCTAATAGGGTCAGAGGGTAGGTATAGACCCTCTGGACAGGCTGAGTCAAGAACGATAGTAAAGATGAAGACAGGAAGGGAGAGAGCTGTGTTAACAAGAAAGGACACCACCCCCGCGCGGTGCCTGATGTTCGTAGACACGGTTGAAATGAAGGATGGCAATAATGGAGATTTATGGGGAATGAGGAAGAGGATCCTAAGAAGAGGAAAGATCGCAAGTCAGTCCTAAAAAAACATACAACAGGTGTGCACTCTGTTTATCTATCTCACGGAGATGATGTTGGCTGAAAAGTTTATGTGGATTTCCTTCTGAGTACCTGAAAGTGAAGCTCAATCCTGTAGCTGGGCTGTGTACCCTTGGAGACTGGGGCTGTGTCTAATTCTGAATGAGCCCACCTTGTCTCCCCAGCAGGTAATGTGGTACCCAAGACGCTACAAGTCCAGTCTGCTGAGGTTAACTGAACTACTTTCTATCTCCCGATAATCTAGTACCTGAAAGTCACAGAACTCAGCCATTATCTCAAAGAAAAGCAGAGCGGCAGCCTACCACTGCCTCAAGGAGAGAGCACTGTGTACCTACAGGCCTTTCCTCCGTAGCCCCAAGAGCCTGCCACTGCGTGCCTTTCTCCTACCTCAGGAAGGCCAGCTGAAAGGGCAGCTGGGATGGACCATTCTCCTCCAGGTAAGCATGACCTTGCTACCTCTCCTGGGACTGGGTATTAAAGAACCCTCTCTGAGGCCCAGAGAGTTGGTGGCCTTCTCTCCTACCTCCTTATACAACCAAAGTTAGCAAGTTCCAGAAAGGCTCAGCTGGGGATAGACCAAGCAAATCCTGTCCTGGAGAAGGGGCTAGACAACATTCTGACTGATGGAATTCCCGTGAGTCACACCCACACTCAGAATTGCAGAGATGTGTCACCTACTCACAATGCTTTATAAAGTGTCACTTGAGCAAAGTGTGTCGCTGTCATCCAGGCAGCCACACCTGAAGTAAAACTGACACCCCCATTTCCTTTCCTTTCTAGTCTAATCTAACTCCTGCGCCACCTCCTCTGCCCCATTTGGAGCAGAGACTACTTCTGGCAAAGTCATTTTAAGCCACAGCCAGGTCTGAGGGTGTAGATTCTTATGAACAGAGGGCCACTGAAGGCTGTGCTGGGGTTTGGGAGGATGGTTTAGAGACCACACACTAAGCAGGGATGAGGGGCAGAGCAGGAGGGACACCTAGAAGCTGTGGCCATAATCCAACTTAAAGGTGCTCAGCAGGGACTTTTAAAAAAAATTACCTTGCTCCCAAAGTCAGCAGAGCCAGTCTTGGGGAAATGGAGCTACCAGGAATAAATGAGGGTGGGCATGAGAACACAGTGGGCTGCAGACACCGGGTTCAATAGAAGGAAGAGGGACCAAGGCACTTGTGAGATTTGGAACCATGGCACAGGGCAAAGGGTGCCAAGGGCAGAGACTTGTGCATTATAGGGAGCCTGTGTGCTCATGGCTAGCTGTATAGTTAAACCACAATGGAGTTTGGCTCAGTTACCCTGTGTTTGAGCCACAGTCTGGTAGAAGTTCTTTAACTGTGAACCGTCTGTTTCCAGAGCCCTCTCCTGGGACCCGACAGAGCTCTCACTAATAAGGACAAAATTCAACTTCCTCAGGAAGTTAGACAGTAATCCAGCGCTTCCTTCTCTCCAATCTCAGCATTCACTCGCCCTCACTCTATCCTGTGACCTCAGTTTCCCTAACGCCTATCCTTATACTTCCCACCAGGTTATAGGATGTGCTGTGTTTCCTGGGTCACCCTCTCTTCCCTTCCTGGCCTTGTCTGTTTCTACTTCTGTCTCAAACACAGACACATTTTCGAGTCCTTAGGGACAACTTTGCAATGCTCCTACAGAACCTGGAAGCCATATCTCTGTCTCTATAGAATCAGTGACAAATGCTCAGGGCACAGATTCGATCACAGTGGCTGCTTACACGTTTCCTCCTGCAGCCTAGCCTTGCCCTTCTGCATCTTCAGAGCTAACAATGTCTGCTGCTTACACGTTTCCTCCTGCAGCCTAGCCTTGCCCTTCTGCGTCTTCAGAGTTAACAACATCTGCTGAGTGAATAAATGATGCATGAAGGCACAGAATTTGTGAATCAATAAACAGGAGCGCTCAAAGCTGAAAATATGGGTAATGACTCTATGAGTTTACAGAGGGGAGAGAAAGAGTGGACTGAGAACTTCAGCAAACACACAAAGGTGGGGAGAGGAGCTAGGTAAGAACCCTGACAAGAGGAGAAGAAGGCAGAGGTCCTGTGGAATCACCAGACAGAGAGGGGAGTAAGGTGGTGGCTGTTCTTGGCCAAGTGCTACCGAGGCTGAGACAGGTGGTGAATTTGTCGGTGACCTTGAAAAGAGCAGGCCTCGCTTCAGAAGGGGGATACCGGCAGAACACACGGCTTGGACAGGGTGTGCTCTGTTGACAAGCAAGCAAGCAAGCAACAAGGAAAGCATCCTGGGAAGGAGCCCCACACTATCTACAGACATAGGGGAAGCAGGAGGGTGGAGCCCCGAGAGAAAACTGTGGATGGCAGTGGTGTAGCCAAATCTAAGACTATGGCCTAGAAGATAGTTGTGAGACTCACCATGTGGGCACCTTGTCTCAACGTTTAGCAGCAGGCTTCTTTTCCTCTTTTCAGGTCATATTTGCAGAGTTAGCTGGTGTGACTTTCCCTGTATGACCCAACCCCATGTCTACTGCCTGTAGGTAGGAGACAGCTGCCAGTCTCTTGAGTTCCTGTTAAATGACTGGCCCATTTCCTAAGGGCAGATGCCACTTGGACACCATCTTTCAAAGACATTCCATGCATTTGGTCACCAAGTAGAGAAAAAACAGTGGTCAAGTAAGAAGTGTCCTTCTGTTCCATTCTGGACCCCTGGTGTCGGGCCAAAGCAGGGACCCAAGCTAATCTGGGTATCTCTACTCCCGTGGCGTGCAGATCTACGACTCCCAACCAGTCACTCTACCTGAGACTTTGCTTCTTCTCCTTTGACCTTGGTGCAGGGGTTTAGCCTGAGTTGTGGAGACTCTTGATTTTTCTGCTTTTGAGACTCTAGGCACTTCTGCCTCTGCCGGATATTGCCCTTCTGGATGGAGGAGTCTGAGGGCACCCTGTCGGGAAGCCACAGGGACAGATGAGAATACACTGCTTTGACGTTAATGCTGCTAACTGCTAGAGAGATTAGGGATGTGTTTAGAGAGGGCAGAGCCATCGTCCCTGGAGCCGTCACAAAGGTCGGCACCGCTCAGAGGAGGGAAGGATGCTGTGGGTGTGATGCAACAAGGGACCCTCAGCGGCCACACAGCAGATGGATGTCTAGGATGGAGGCTATGTCACCAACCCGATGCTCTTAGCACAGCCCAGCGTGCCACCCCCAGCGACCGGGAAATTCTGCTATCACCTAAGCCCAGTCCTTCACGCTACTAAGTTCAACACAATTCTCTGGTTCAGGATAAGCGGGACTGATTGGTCTGCTCAGTCCTCCATAGACTTAAAAAACTCTCCTCCAGTCAGCCATGGGTCATGTCTCTCCCAGGCTCGGCCGGACAAGGGCCTCTTCTTGTAGCTAGTTCTAGTTCCAGCAGATAGGTATACCTGAGTTCTGGGTAGACATTCTCCAGGTACCACTTGAAGGTCTGGCAGTGTAGATTCTTCCTTAGGTTCAGCCTGTTCTCAATGCTGGAATGGTGAGGTAGGAAGGCAGGACACGGAGGCAAAACACAGCCATCAGAGGCAATAATCACAACAGTGTCCCCCCACTCCCCGCCCCACCAGTGGCACACTCTACAGTCACACATCTCTAGAGGGTGCTGAGTCAGTGAACCAAGCAGAGATTTCTCTAGCTCCAGACAGGCCTATAAAAGTGAGTAGCTTTGTCTCTCGATGATGTAGTAATGACAGCAAGCACTTGTGTTTTTCTTTAAAATGGAATTGGGGGTCTTTTGCATCTTCATTAGAAGCTAAACTGCAAGAACACTGAATGTGGCGTTAATAATTCACTGCTGGGACTCTGCAACCACCCTCACTCCCAGTCCTTCTGTGGTTGAATACCCTTCCCGACTGCCCCAGTCCCAGAGCATCTTCTTCCCTGGATGGTCTTGGGGTCTCATCACACATATGGTCATCCAGTAGTCACTGAACATTCCTACGTGACAGGCATTGCACTCAGTGTTAGATACGAACGCTTCGGAAGAGCAGTACAAGGTAGTGATTCAAGTACCAAAGGCCACGTGACCCTGAAGACAGGGCACAAAGACTCGGAGGTGCATTCTTGTTTGATGGGTACCATGGTCTTCAAGCGCCTATTGATGCTGGAATGTGGAAGGAAGTACAGCCATCTAGAGAAGTCAAAAGGTGGGTGAGGCGGGGGTCCTGCTGTAGATGGGGTGGATAGGAAAGCAGAGATCAGTGCTGTGAACAAGTCAGAAAATTCTGCTCCAGGAGCGACACTGGCCACGTGGCCTTAAAACAGAAGTCCCTGTGAATGGGGGAAGGGAGTCCATGGAGATCCACACGAGGCACTGCTGAAGGGTGTCGGCTCGATCTCAAGGGCACTGGGACAGACTTATGGGCCCTGTGCAGAGGATAACTTAGGGATGCTTTAAGGAAATCTTACCACTGCTTCTGGAGTGGGCCAGTTGGAGCAGAAGTGGGGACAGAGGACATGCAGAAGGTGACTGTACAATCCTGGGAATCATTATACTGCTTTTAGTGAACTGAGTGGGAATGGGGATGGTCAGTCCTCTACTCTTCTGACCTAAGTACTAGTCAAACCTTGTCCTCAATGGGCAGCCAATGGCAGTAGCCTTGCCTCCTGCCCAACTCCCTTCCTCCCACCCCTTTCTCTCTCCAAGACTTCACTCAAACTACTTTTCCTCCTCTTCCTCCCAGTTTCCCTCCTTCTTGTGCTGGGACTCAAACCCAGGGCCTCCTGCACCTCTAGCCAACTGCTCTACCACCGAGCGTCAGCCCCAGCCTCGAGACTTCTTAAAGCACATAGCACACTTCCTCACCACACCTCACAGCTTCTCAGGGACAAGGACAGCATGCTTTTAGCTTGCTTGATGTGCTGTGTGCAGAAAGAGCCTGGGTTCCTGGGCTTTGAAAGAAGCAGCTGCATCAGGACATGGTGATCACTCAAACAAGTCAAGGACGGGGAACTACAGTGATATCCAGACTTGCGACTTGATGCATATGGTTTTAAAAAGACTATGGGGCTGGATGGGGACTACAGGGCGAGAGACAGATTCAGGAACAAACTTAATGAGGTTTGCTTGGGACTTGTTCCCCTGGAGATGTCTGGGAGATATCAAGGCAGAGGTGGCCACTTGATACTTGGGCATAAGAAACTGCAGCCCAGAGGAAGGGCTGCAGTTAGAAACACAGTGGTGGATAGATGTGGCAATGTCACCAGAAGGAAGGATGTCAAGTTAATAAAACAACAATTCAGGACAGAGTCTTAGAGGAAGACCAGGGGCAGGAAGAAGACACTAAGCACGGAGTTGGGATGGAAGACATAGGATCCAAGAACAGCAGAAAAGAAGCCCATGAGCCAGGGGTATTCCAGAAGGGAGAGTGTTGGGCTAAGCCTGGATAGCCGCAGGGTTCGGAGGAGGCAGCACAGATGGACACTACACCATGATGCTTGGTCCTGGGCAGGCAGAAGACAGGCAGAGAGGTGATGAGCAATGCTGTCATAAAGGTAGCTATTATTGTGTATTTTCTTTGACCACTTCCCTTTCAAGTCAAGGAATAGATGCAAACGTGGAAGGGAAGGATACAGGAGAAGTAAACCAAGGTTGTTGAGAGAGGAGGTGCCTGGATATGGGCATGCGCCCCTATCTGCAGGGCTAGACATTCTATTAATTTGAAAGCCAAGCAAATGAGCCCTCTGGAGAGTGAGCTCAGACAGCAGAGGTTTTGGAAATCTGCAGGCAATTCCACCGTCAGGTTAGTTCGGGAACTGCTCCATGGAAATTTGTTCCTCAAAAAAGGACCCTTCTCCAACAGCGCAGCATCACGTGGGAACTTATTAGAAACATGGACCTCAGGAATCAGATTCCATGTTCTAACACGCTCCCTGGGAGATCTGTGTGCTCATTAAAATTTGAGGGGCCCTGCACGGCAAGCTGGAGGAGATGAATGCAGACTGCAGGAACGTGATAAGTGTTGATTTATGAATAAATGCATTCATTCATAAACCCTGTATCAGTAAGTCAGACCTTCTCTGGAAGCACACCTGTCCACAGAGACAAAGGAGAGCGAGAGGGATGGTACAGTCGCGGCCAGGCTAATGGGTCGATTTGTCTTGGGAAATCAATATTGTCTATTTCACCCATAAACTAGATGTCATCCGTGCAAGAGGAAGAAAGGAGGTGGTGGGTTCTGGGGTGGGAAGGGAATGAAGAAGGTTTAATAAAATCAGTGAGTTTGAACTGGTTAGGAAAGAGCAGGGCCAGGAGGGATCATGTGACTTTGCTGACAACATGGCCATGAAGTACCATCAAGTCGGAGATTCTGAAATTCCACAAGACTGTCCAGCAGCCTTGCACAGGGGGAGGAAGAGATATAAAAGCATTGTGTGTGTGCACATGTATGTGTGTGCGTATGCGTGTGTGCATGCATGTGTGTGTGCATGTGTGTAGGGGAAGGTGTTACTAGGTGGACAACAGAGCAAAAGATTGGAAGACCAAGTTGGGCAGTGGTGGCGCACGCCTTTAACTCCAACACTCGGGAGGCAGAGGCAGGCAGATCTTGGTGAGTTTGAGGCCAGCCTGGTCTATAGAACGAGTTCCAGGACAGCCAGGCTTGTTACACAGAGAAACCCCGACTTGGAAAAACAAAACAAAACAAACAAACAAAAGATTGGGGGACCAAACTCCCCGAGGTCCTGCCTTTAAGTAGAGTAGAAGGAATCCCACATGGGGAGGGGAGAGGATGAAGGAGTGAGGCTGATGGGACCCAGAGTTGTGACGTGGACAAGATGCAATGCCTCAGGAGAGGTGGAGCGAGCAAACTGGAGAGTGGGCCTGGACTGTGATGGCGGAGGTACAAATCAGTTTGACTGGCTCCAATCTAATCCTCTGGTGCAGGGGTGAACCCAACCCTAGAGGTTTAGGCTTCAAAAAACCACCTGCTCAGTGGTCTTCTACGGTGAGTGAGAGAGTCGAGTAGGACAAAATGCCATGGTTGCCCCACCTCCTCCCCAAGGAACACAAATAGCTGAGGGAAGTTGCAGTATTTTTCTTTCTTCAGCCAGCTTGGGACTGGGAAGTACAAGGTCATATGGTTTGGGAATCAGTGCGTTGTGAGCCTTTGGGGGTGATCTGTGCTCTCTACATAAACCTCAGTCTCCTTACCTGTCAATCAGGGCTAGGCAACTGCATTTCTCAGAGCTTAGGGAAGATTAGAGAGATTCTGCATGGAGCAGTGTACCTAGTGTTTAATAAACATTCCTTCTTCCCCCCTTGTCTTGGCCTATGAAGGCTGAGAAAATATGTGAGCATGCAGTCCCCCTCCAAGGAAGGGCTGGAGACTAAGCTTGGAGCAACAAAGAAGTCCAGGAAGGAATTTGAACCAAAAGGGACCAGTAACCCACGTTATCTTCCTGCAAACAGCTATCGTCTACCATGCGAGGCTATGCTCAGCTCCCTCTACTGGAGTGATCTTGGAGGAGTCACGGGATAGCTGGCAAACACCCTGCAGACCCAGAACAGTGTAGAGCATAAAGGGACCTGAAGTCAGAATGGCCATAGCTCTAGGCCTGGAGGAGGCTCCGGAGTCAGCTAAGGTGACGAGCCCCTGAGGTGAAGTCCTTCTCACTTCTCTGCCCTCCTCAATCAGTGCACACTTACTTCCCGAAGGGTCTCTCCAGGGCGAAAGGTCGGGCTGCGTAGTAGTATTGTTTGTATTCATCCATCCATACTTCAGCTGTCCGCTTGGTGTTCCTAGGGCGATAAGGAGTCTCAAGAGGGAGCTCATCTGGGAATCACCTGTGGACATTCCCAGGTGAAATAAACACACAGGGCAAAGACGACAGCAGTCACCAGGACAGAGGTGTTCACATCGCTGTTTTTAGAATATGGAACATAGGCAAGTTGTCCCTATCTCTGCAGGTATCCTAAGATGTCGGACTTTAGTAGTACCAACAGCCTTTCCCCCAAAGATACAGATCAGGAAAAAAAAATCACACCAGAAACTGAACTTTGGTGACTCTCAAGAAAGCAGAAAAGGACCAGGAAAAGTGGGTGTATCATTTGCAGCCTGTCAATCCGAATAAAAGGTGGGGCTTGTAAGGACCAGCTAACCTCTGGGTCTGCTTGGTTAGTGAGCTCTTGCTCCAAGGTCTTCCACTTTCCCACAGGGGACATATTGAGGTCTCAACTCCCCAAAAGTAAGGTTGGTGCACACACGGGCCAAGCAATGGTCACACATAAGGGATCAGCAATTAAGCTATCTCTTTCAGCATTTTGTCTGTGTGCTTGAGTCTGACCCTAAGCATAACCATAGAAGAAGGAGAGGCAGAAGAAGAGGGAATGGTTGTCATCATTCAACAGTCAGGGGTCCCTGGAAGATCCCTGAAGTCAAGAGAAGAGAGATCAAAAAATAATGAGGGCTGGTGGGTCTAGGCAGCTGATGCACACAGGAGAAAGGGAACACGGTCTAAGGAGTACCGACTTGCTCCTCCAGGTTCTCAGGTCTACTTTAGAGCACAGACATTTGATAGAGGAGCATGACAAGCCCTTCTGAGAGGAGAGTTCTGAAAGGAGAGTTAAACACAGGCAACTAAGAGTTAAAATCACCTGGCTAGCCCCTATGAGTGGCTTCACTATCCGCAAACTGGAAACTGCTTTACAAGCACCATGCCTCTTTTCTCTAACCAGAATGGCCCACCCACCACTGCCCTGCAAGGATGCTTCCTGGTCAAAGCCCAATTTTAAATAGGAAAAGCATCTGACTACCCAGGATCCTGCTTCCCAAGCCAGTGCCCGTCCAGCGGTCTCTGATTGCTGCACAGTCATACCCCTGTGCCACATGCCAGATATCCCTGGCTACCTTACAGTTTCAAAACCTGAAATCAAAGGTGGCTGGTTCAGCCTTTGTTTCCTTGATGCTCCCTAGCCTGCCACCTTCTCTCCCCCCTCAATCCTCTCCTCACCCACCCTGCTTTACAAGATGTAGAACTTGACCGCTGTTCAAACCAGGCCTCCTGAGCTAGCTGTGTTGGGATATGATACATGCCCATTCACATGGATGATAAATCATGAAAGAATGCCATAAATAAGTAAGTCAAAAATCAAAGGATGGGAAGCTTTCTCCTCAACACAAATGAACCAAGAGCAGCAAAGGAAAGAGGACTGATTAGGGAGATGAGTGAAGCACCTGGATGCCAAGAGACAAGAAGATCAAAGAAAAATATTTTTAAGAGAGGCAGGGGCTAGAAAGATGACTCGGCAGTTAAGTGGGCACTGTTCTTGCAAAGGACTCAAATTTGATTGGTTTCCAGCAACCACATTAGTGGGTGAACAAATTGCCTGCAACTTCAGCTTTTCTCTGGCCACAAAAGGTAGCTCCATCCACACGTACACCTCCCTTCTCTGTGCATATACATATAATTGCCTTTAAATCCTAAGAAAAATAGACATATGTGAATGTTTGAACAAGAGAAAACTAAAGAGAAATATTGAGAAGATGGGGCAGGGAAAAGGAGAAAGGAGGAGGGACAAAGAGTCCCTGACTTCCTTATATGTGGAATAGGGGTGTTGATTGAGAAGAGAAGCCCTGGAGCTGGATTATCAGGAATGCCCCTCTGGATTCTTCTAGACTAGCAGGAGGTCCTGGAGCAGGCACAATGCTGCTCTCTCCCGTGTTTCCCATCTCTTGTTTCTTCCCAGGGATCGTTCCCAGCTGTTTCCCTTCCCCTTTCCAAATGCCTAGAGGCAAATCCCTGCAGGATTTGCAGGACCTAACCCGGGACTTCAATTACTGAATTTCTACGAAACGAGGTAGGTGTGGGTGGGCTTGGTGGGACTTCTCAAGTCTTGGAGATACCCTACGGAAGCCTTGACTCTAATGCCAATTGCTCAGACAGAGTCCGAGCTGTAGGTGTGCAACTCCTGTATCATCGGGGCGCTCAGGCTACCTGGCAGAGCTGGGACTCCGTTGCAAATCCTTGGCCTCTATCGCCTTGCTACTGTCCATACACACTAGGCCAGGGATCACACTTACTTTATGTATGTGTTGGCGTTTCCATCAGGGAAAATATATGGATGTTTTTTCCTGAAGACGTGCCCCACCCGGCTGCAGGGAATGATCTCCAGGCTCCCTCCACACATCCACACTCGGAAGGAGATTTCTGCAAGACATCCGTATTTCTCCGATTACTTGCCAGTCTTTCTATACTGGATTTAAAGTACTGGGCCTGGGGCTTCACGGGCATCTAAAAACAAATCCTACAGTTAGGCTGTGTGTTCCACTGTTTGGGAGCACATCTAAATTTCAGTACCAATACCATGAAGACTGGACCTGGAATTGCCCAAGAGACAGCATGAAGATGTGGGGTACTGTAGTGGGATGTTTGAGAGATAATGAAAGGCTTTGGGATACAACACAGGACAAAGGCTTTGGTGTGGAAAATCAGTCACAGTCACCCTCTATGGTCACACATAGAACAAAGACGGAGGACAAGACTCACAGTGAGGTGGCTCAGCCAGCAAAGGCACTTGCTACCAAGCCTGAAGACCTGAGTTAAGTCTACAGAACCAATGTGATACATCTACCCCTTCCTGTTTGCTGCTGAGCGGTGGTAGATGGGATGGAGTCAGAAAAGGCTGTCGTTAGTGAGGTTTTCTGTTGGAGCTACTCAGAGTAGGTAGGCTCTAGGCCAGATTTTTGTCTCAACATTAGCTCCAGGGAATCAGGCAGATGGTAGTAGCAGGGAGAAAGGGACAGGGGAATACTTCTTCACTGCCATTGTTTGAAACTGCCTGTGTGAGGTGACATTGAAAAGTGTCTCTTTTTATTGATTTTATTGAGCTCTACATTTTTCTCTGCTCCCCTCCCCATCTCTCCCCTCCCCTCCAACCCTCTCCCATGGTCCCCATGTTCCCAATTTACTCAGGATATCTTGTCTTTTTCTACTTCCCATGTAGATTAGATTTATGTATGTCTCTCTTAGGGTCCTCATTGTTGTCTAGGTTCTCTGGGACTGTGATTTTTAGGCTGGTTTTTCTTGCTTTATGTTTAAAAACCACTTATGAATGAGTACATATAACTGTCTTTCTGGATATGGGTTACCTCACTCAATATTATGTTTTCTAGCTCCATCCATTTGCCTGCAAATTTCAAGATGTCATTATTTTTTCTGCTGTGTAGTACTTCATTGTGTAAATGTACCCCATTTTCCTTATTCCTTATTCATTCTTCAGTCAAGAGGCATTTAGGTTGTTTCCAGGTTCTGGCTATGACAAACAATGTTGCTCTGAGTATAGTTGAGCACATGTCCTTGTGGCACGATTGAGCATCCTTTGGATATATACCCAAAAGTGGTATTGTTGGGTCTTGAGGAAGGTTGTTTCCTAGTCTTCTGAGAAATCACCACACTGACATCCAAAAGGGCTGTTCTAGCTTGTACTCCCACCAGCAATGTAGGAGTGTTTCCTTTACCCCACAACCTCTCTAGCATAAGTTGTCATCAGTGTTTTTGGCCATCATGGCCATTCTTACAGGCGTAAGATAGAATCTCAGAGCTGAAATCAGAGAAAGAAATCAGAGAAACATCATCCTTCACAATAGCCACAAATAGCATAAAATATCTCAGAGTAACTCTAACCAAACAAGTGGAAGACCTGTATGACAAAAACTTCAAATCTTTGAAGAAAGAAATTGAAGAAGACACCAGAAAGTAGAAAGATCTCCCATGCTCTTGGGTAGGCAGAATTAACAATAAAAATGGCAATCTTACCAAAAGTAATCTACAGATTCAATGCAATGCCCATCAAAATCTCAGCAAAATTCTTCATAGACCTCAAAAGAACGGTACTCAACTTCATATGGAAAAGCAAAAATCCCAGGATAGTCAAAACTCTACTACAGAGCTACAGTACTGAAAACAGCCTGGTACTGGCATAAAAACAGACAGGAGGACCGATGGAACCAAATTGAAGACCCAGATATTAATCCACACACCTTCGAACATCTCATTTTTGACAAAGAAGCAAAAAAAGAAATCAAATGAAAATCATTTTAAGACAGCTGTATGGCTGCTTTAAAATTCTCTATACACAATGCTCCCCTTACTGAGTCTATTTAGACTCCCTCTCCCACCCCCCACCCTAATGGGCACATCAGTGGTAGAAAGGGGACTATCTAATTTGTGGGACTCCCTGTCTGGCCCATGCTTCTGTACTGAAGCTCAAGTGTGGGGACAGGCTCCTTAAGAGGAAAAAACACCCAAGTGGTTGCCCCTGAGACGCAGTCCTAGTCCAGGGACAGAGAATGCAGATGTAGATATTTCAGGGCCTCTCTATCACATGCCAGCATACCTACAGCAGTCTGGGTCCCACCTTTCAGTCTCCCTACATTACCTTCCATGACCTTTCTCTTCTGCTTTCCTCCCATGTCCTGCCATATCTCCATCACACCAGCGCTCAGAGCAGGCACCAAGGCCAGGATTCCCCCTCCCCTTCCCTGTTCTCTCATGGTCTCTGCAACCTTTTTCCCCCTCTGTCCCTCTGTTGCAGGCAGGAGCTTCTTTACACCAAGCCTACTCCACTGCTTCAATACCTGCAGCTCTTCCTGCCTCTCCCAGCCAGGCTTCACCCAGAAAAACAGATAGAAGACACAGGAAGAAGTTGGCTTTGTCTACCAAGTCTGGAGTGGTCTGTTAGATACATCCTTGGGAAAGCAGGCTTCCACTTACTGAGGCTTGATCTTGATCTTGTGAGTTAAACCAAGATGGTCAAACTCCCCCCACAGAACTGCTGTCAGTATCAAATGGAAGAGACTTATGAGAATGTCTGTGAATCGGGCACTATACACCCTTGGGAAGGCAATCTCTTGCAAACTCAGACACTGACATCACCCACCTGGGTGTGCATCTTCACAGGCTACTTCCTGCTTCTCCCTCGTTCTGTCAACACCACAGTAGACCCTGGAGTTTATTAACGTAATACCGGAGATTTTGCATCTCCTCAAAGGTCCCAGATATAGAGAATTGGCATTCGGCTACATCACTATCTGAGACTGGTGTTTGTGAGCCACTAAGCAAGGTGTGGTTCAGTTGTCTGTGACCTACATCTTGTCCAGACACTACAACAAGGGATCTCGGAAGTCAGATGTGGAATCCTGTCCATCCCATGTGGGACTGAGTCTTCTTTTTGGTGTGTTCTCCCATCCACTCTTCTCCAGGAACCCCAAGAAGGGTCTGCTCCCCTTTCTGGAAAGGAAAGCTCTATAAAGCCCAACAAATGAGATGATGGCCTGGCTTATGAGATATGAGCTACGCACTTTGTGCCAGCCTTTCTCTAAACAGATGCTTGTGTTTCAGCTAGAGTCTTCTTTCCCATGTATTCAAATGAGGCATATGTCCCCACATTTGAAAAGCAAATTCCTACAATCACAATCCCATCCTCCCCACCCTATAAACTACCTTTTTCCCTGCAGTTTCTCTGCTCAATTTTTTTCAAAGACCATTAACCCCTGCTATGGTAGTTTGAATGTAATTGGCCCCCCAATTTCATAGGAGTGACACTATTAGGAGGCCTGGCTTTGTTGGAGTAGGTGTGGCCTCGTTGGAGGAAGTGTGTCCCTGTGAGGGTAGCCTTGAGGTTTCCTATGCTCAGGACTGTAGAAGGCCGCAGCCACATTCTCCATTATCAAGATGGCGCTGACATCCGGCTTCACCGCCAGGTGAACGCACATGTGCTCGGTAATTTCCCATTGAGTCCCCACCTACTCCCGAGGCATCACCTGGGACTGGGAACAATGGACCTATCCAAGAGTGACACGTCCAAAGCAGGGTCTGTTTCCTATATAAGGGATGGGTTCCATCTTATCTGGGTCTCCGCCATGTTGGCTGATGCCCGCTCTCCCAAGGGGCATTAAAGCTTTACTGCAGAAGGATCCTATGTGTACCGCGTGGTTCTTGCTGGCGAGACGGTAGCGCGGGACATCTGGTGCCGAAACCCGGGAAGAAGAAAAAGAAGAACTTTGCACCGCCGGAGACCCCTTGGACAGGAGGATTCAGAACTGCAGGCATGCAAGCTTAGAAAGGTACGCTCTAAAGTCCAGAGAGCATATCAGAAACTGAGCAGCAGTGGGAGGTTGTGCGCGCACACTCAGATAAGTTAAAAAGGACCCTCCGGTAAAGAATGGGGGAGACAGAAAAGAAAATAAGTTAAAAAGGACCTCCCGGTGATTTTGGGAGAGTGGAGATGGGGGAGAAGGCTGATTTGCAGGGTCGAAGGCTTTGTGTTGTGTTGTTCGTGTTGTTTTTTGTGTACTGGACAGGAGAGGGATATTTGAATTTGGGAGCTGCTAAAAAAGGTAGTTTAAATTTAAGGCATGGGCTTGAGAATGTGATGTTGTGGAGGAGAGGTTCTGTTTTCGCCTCCACGGAGGATGGGAGCCTAAGTACGTGCTTGAGATCCACGTGGTTTGAATCACCGAGACCCCCTAAAATGTTGTAGTGTATACCCCTAAGAATGCAACGGCCCAATAACAGCAGGAAGCAGCCAAAGAGACTAAACGACGCCCAAATTCCCTTAAAGATTAAATGAGGTCCTTTCAAGCCTGCTTCTCTGAGTTCAGCTTTGCTCCGTGCACCGGTTTGGGCTCGGAGTGGGTGCAGCTGGGGCTGGAGGGCGGCTGGAGCGGAGCTTTGCTCTGTGGCTATGGTGGGGAGCACATTGCGCCGGCTCAATTGGTGCAGCTCGGTTGGTGCCTGGCCTGGAGGATGTCACAGCGGTGCCACAGGCAGCCGGGCCAAAAGGCTTACAATGTACCTAAAACTGTGCTGGTCTCTGAGGGTAAAATGGCTCTAGTTCCATTTGGCTATGCTAAACGATGCTAACTTCAGGCAGGGCTGGTCGTATTTATCATAATAAAAGCGCAATTAAGGTTTAAATGCAGTAAACAGGCAGTACCGTATTACATCTACATAGTATGACTTAAGTTTTTAAGAACTGCTTAGCATTTTAAGAACTGAAGTCCTCCTAAAAGATTGCTGTGTATATGCTTGGCTTGTCTGGTGTTTCAGGTTCCGCAGGGAGATGAATGCGAAGGGCCCTTGGATTTTGGGGTGATTGGGTCGTTGGCTGGATCTGTGAGAGTTTACAGTCGCTTTTGCTGTGGCACAGGTGTTGAGAGTTTGCTAGTAGGAAAGCGGCCCTGGTCGCCGCCTCTCCCATTGGCCCCTTGAGCCGCAGGCTCTGGTGCGGACTTTGAGTTACTGCCGGCCTATGCAGCCTTGGTCTGAGTGTCGGCTCCCGCCACACTCCGCCACCAACACAGCCTCAGAGAACGAGGCTAGCCCCGCGGGGAAGGCAGGGGCGCCTGGGGGTGGAGCCGCCACTTCTTGGCTTGGGACACAGGGAGCTGCGCAGCGAGCAGGCCCAGGGCCGCACACAGCCCTTGGATGGCGGGCGGGCTCTGGAGCCCGAGGCCACCGTACCAGCAAGAAATACAGGAGCCAATAAATCTTAAATCTATTATCAACAAACAGGGCCTGGGTTTTTCCTAGGCGCCACTGGGGCAACACGGCCCATACCGTAAAAAACAGAGATCCCCATATGGGTTCCCCAATGGCCACGTCATCTTAAAACTCCAGGCTGGAAACAGGAAAACGGTTTTCTCATATTTTTAAAACAATAATCTCATCTGTGCCAGATTTAAAATGGTTTAATTCTAAGGCCTACTATAATGACACAGACAAACAAGATTGCTCTTTAAAACAGAGACCTATAGGTCTCTAAGTTCAAGACCAGCCTACTTCCAGTACTGACTGTGCTAAATTTTTACACTGAGTTTTTTAATACTCTTAAATGTTATTTTGGGAGATGTTTTTTTTCTAAAAATGCTGACATACATCTACTGACACTCATGCTGTGGATTCATCTGTCCAGAGGCCTGAGGACAAAGCCTCTGCTATGGAGCTGTCTGGCCTGATTGCTGCGGAGCTGGCAGGTTCCTAAGGGATGGTCCAGCTCCTGCCCTTGGTCTGTCAGTTATTGCTATGTTGTTGTTGTACATTACAATGTTGTTGTTGCTGTGCCATTGCTATGCTACTGGATTTCCCCTTGTTTTGTCAGTTATTGCTTGCTATCAGTTTCCCTTATCCTGTCAGTTATTTCTGCTAAACACTATGGGTATCTTCAAAATAGGTTACAAAATGCCATGGTTATTTAAATTAAAAATTGGATAAATATCTATTTAAACAAAAAGGGGGGGAATAATAAAGGAACTGCCCCCGATGCCAAGAATGGCCATCGCCATGGCTCTGTTCACCATAAATTTTTTAAATCTGGATGATAATGGCCAAAATGCTACAACACGACATTGTTCGGATCCGCAGCGGCCCAAAGATTTGGTTAAGTGGAAAGATGTGCTTTCTAATGAATGGAAAGGCCCGGATCCCATCTTATTGAGATCCAGGGGAGCTGTTTGTGTCTTCCCACAGGATCAAGAAAGCCCATTCTGGCTGCCAGAGCGATTGACCCGAACAGTGAAGAGTGATCCACAACACACGGATTCGCCTGAGGACCTGGCTGCTGTTCCTCCTGCCATTTTGCAGATGGATGACAGAGCACCGATGGAGGACACTCTCAGCTTTCCCGAAGCTGTTACCAGTCAGCCATAGGATGGCGGTGTTTCCTTGACTTTCTACAACCAATATGACTCTGGGCCCCCTCCCCCTACCGTCCTAGAGATGATTTATAAGCTTGGCCATAGGATTACAGTCCTGGGTCGTGTCTTTCTTCCCCTACTTCAAAGAATGGGTGGGGGTGGAAATGTTTTGGAACAGTCCTATGCTATGGATTAGTGTTTCTCCTCTGGATGGTCTGCTGACTCAAATCCCAAAATCGTAGGGACAAAATGGTTATTGCACAAGCGCTGGCTGCCCTGGAACAGGGGCCTCTACTGATATGTGGCTATCTATGTTAAAGCAGTAAGGTTTAAGCCAACCAGCTCCTGCACCCCTAGGACTGTGGTCCATTGCACAGGGTGGAGTGCTTGGCTTAGCTAGCCCTGAAGGTTGTTGAGCTGAAGAGCATCGCACAGAGAATGGCCCTCTCTGAGAGATAAGTCGCTTTGCTTAAGGGTTTCCTGCCGTATATTCCCTTTCCCAGAAAATTGGCAAAGGGCAGGCCGGATAGGTTCCAGGTGTCATGAGCCTAGGGACAGATTCCATGTAAGCCCATTTTAATGTTTTCATTTTGGGAAGTGCGACCTCTATCTTTACCTTCCTAGGGAGTTGCCTTTCTGCAAAGAAGTAAAATTAGGGGGAGATGTAGAAGGCCGCAGCCACATTCTCCATTATCAAGATGGCGCTGACATCCGGCTTCACCGCCAGGTGAACGCACATGTGCTCGGTAATTTCCCACTGAGTCCCCACCTACTCCCGAGGCATCACCTGGGACTGGGAACAATGGACCTATCCAAGAGTGACACGTCCAAAGCAGGGTCTGTTTCCTATATAAGGGATGGGTTCCATCTTATCTGGGTCTCCGCCATGTTGGCTGATGCCCGCTCTCCCAAGGGGCATTAAAGCTTTACTGCAGAAGGATCCTATGTGTACCGCGTGGTTCTTGCTGGCGAGACGGTAGCGCGGGACACAGGACACTGCCCAGTGTGACAGTCAACTTCCTGTTTCCTACAAGCTGTAGGACTCTCAGCTACTTCTCCAGCTTGCATGTCGCCATGCTCCCCACCATGATGATAATGGATTGAACCTCAATTAAAAGTTTTTCATTTATGAGTTGCCGTGGTCATGGTGTCTCTTCACAGCAATGAAACCCTAACTAAGATACCTTCCCACCACTGGTCATGTAGTCTCCCATCGTAAATAGTTCCATCACCTGACCCTTTGTCCCTCTATTCTCCTTTCCTCAGGGACACGGTCACGGAATGTCTTTCCATCACTGAATGCTTCATTGTCTGATTCCAGGGCCTGCTCAAGGAGACCACGGACTCGCATGTCAGCAGCCCTTGCTCTACTTCAGGATGCAGTGCTCGACCTCAGGGACAGCTGACACTTCAGAGAGACACACAAGCCACCATGCCACCTTGTCTACATCTCTCAGCATCACCCACAGTCTCTGCCATCTTTCCTTCCCTAAGCCCATCCTGCCCCATTTCACTGTCCTGTGTGCTGTGTTAGAGTCCAAACTCAAGCTAGCCCAGTTCTTCAGACCTTAACCAAGAAAGGCAATAGCACTTTCCTGTGCTTCTAAGGCCAGGCAGTGTCTTATCCATCTTCATAACGATCCCACTCAGTGCTCATTGGTGTGCTTGTTTTCTAGGGCAGCTCTGGTAGGGTGACTGACAGCAGGGCACTGGGAACAGATAGACTTTCCCCAGCTCCAAACTCTGAGTTGTTTGCTGGACAGCCCTCTTCCTCAGTGCTGAGCACCTGCTACTGACCAGGGCACCCACAGATACAGATTCTGACCTCAGGCACCCACAAAGGAGGACAAGCAGCAAACAAACACACAATCAGCCTCACCAAGTCACACATCCAACACTACTGAACGTGGCTCTCCTTCAGGCCGGCTGCTCTATCTGGAGGAGTCTTGGCCCGGGATGAGTTTGGTTTCTCAAATCCCAAGTCTAGATTGTTGTAACTGAAGTTTTGGGAGACATGTGATCTGTCATGGGACCCTGTATTGTTGCTTGAGTCAAGAGGCTGTCTGAGGGGTACAGTGTGGCGTTTTCAGGCTGGTGTAATGACTTCAGAAGGATGAGCAACCGCTCTCTCTCATACGCCAGGCCTGCTTGGTTGACAGTTTCGTGAAAGCCTTTGGGAAAGTTGGCCCATCCTGAGCTGCCCGTAGAGGGCTTGGACAAATGCCAGGTTCACAGAGGCTGAGGTGTGAAGCCACACATTCTCAGGGCCTTGCTCTCCAGGTTTGCACTCATGCGGGGCTATCATCTCAGTGAGGCTGGCAGGAGCCAGAGTGTTTGTACGGAGAGACTGCAGGAGTTCTCGCTCGGTCGGCCCTGCATCTTCTCCCTGGCGATGAATGTCACACAGATCCAGATCTACTCTGCATTCGAGGCAGGGAGATGTGCAATTGCTCCATCCTCACCAGGGGCACTGTGATGGGATCTTATTCTTTGAAATTCAGATTAATATTTGAGAGCAAATTGCACGCATGCCCCGCATTCCCTTCTCTTGTCTTCTATCTTCTCATCAACCCATCAGCTAGTTTTACCACCTCCTAGAACCCTCACCTTTCATTAGACTCAACTCCCATCTGATGAGTCTGTAAGTGGTGGGCAGGAATTCAGGGGATGGCGAGAGGCTCTTTCCCTAGGAAGTACACCAATGCTGGTCAAGATTCTGACTTCATTTTGTAGCCTGCTTTTTTTTTTTCTTTTTAAAAAGACTTATTTATCATATATACAGTATTCTGTCTGCACACCAGGCAGATCTCATTACAGGTGGTCGTGAGCCACCATGTGGTTGCTGGGAACTGAACTCAGGACCTCTGGAAGAGCAGTCCGTGCTCTTAACCTCTGAGCCATCTCTCCAGCCCTGTAGTCTGCTTTCTAACAAGCAAAGGGCACCAATTCACACAAGTACAGCTATTTGTATTGGTTCTGTTTATTCTTCATTTATTTATTCAGTGTGTGATGGGGTGTGGGGTGTGTGTGTGTGGGGGGGATCTACACATGTGCACCAATGCCACAAAATGTGTAAGGCCATCAGACAACAACTTTTGGTTGTTGGTTCTTTCCTTCTATATGTGATTTCTGGGGTTTGAACTCAGGTCCTGTCCTCAGGCTCTGGGGCAAGGGCTTCACCCATTAAGCTATCTTGTTGGCTCCATGGTCCTTGTTTTAAGTGGATCATCATACTGTGATGTAGGCAATCACATTAGCTATTCTACCTCTTGTCCAGCCTAAATCTGTTGGCAGTTTTAAGGGAGACGGCAGTGGGCAGAAGAGACATTCACCTGGCTATTGTCATTCATAGATCTGCCCTTACTTATGTGACAGATAATTCAGCAATTTTCAATTTCCCAGCTTTTACCCAACCAAGAAACGAGCTCTGTGCCAAGGTCTGTATGTCTTCCTCCTCGTGTTCCTGGGTTGCAGATTTAATCTCCAAAGCAAAACCGTTGAAAACACAAGACCTCTGAGGGATTGTGAGGGACCGGCTCTGGTGAATGGATTAGTGCTGTTATCTAGGGAATGAGCTTGCTATCACAGGAACCTATTTCTATAAAAGGATGAATCTGCCCTCCATACTCCTCCTGCACATAGCGTGCTCTCCTGCATCTACATTTTGCCATGGGATGATAAAGCAAGCAAACCTTCTCCAGATGCAGGCCCCTCAATCTTGGACCTCCCACTTCCCGAGACAGTAAGAGATAAATCTGTTCCTTATAAGCCACCCAGCACGGTATTGTCCTATAGCAGCACAGAATCAGGTAAGCCATTGCCGTTGTCCTTCCGTGAACGCTCTGGTTTGACAGAATTCATCTTATTGGCCGACGAAAGATAGCTTTGCATATGTGAGCCAAACTGCATTCCATCTCACATCCGGGACACACAATGGAGGCTGCACCCAGGTCTCTGCTTCTGGACAACTATTGGCTACATGTCCACAATGGTCACTCATGGCCATGTGATTGCAAACACCCTTTAACTTTCCAATCTCTGAGGGCAAATAAGCAACCGGTGTCCCTATTTGACATGATGTGGGACATTGAGGAGCATCAGCAAAGGGTGGCCTGTGGCATCACCGCTGGACCTGGAGAACCAGGTGCCACTGAGCTCTAACAGAATAGCCCAAAGAGCATTACGAATCAAGATGCTTTCGCTGGCTTTCTGTCTGGAGAAAGGTGGTATCTCCTCAATTGGGAGTGTTCTTCCTCGTTGAGGCCATTTCCCCAGTCAAGCAAAAGCACGGGCACTGATGCCTCTCAGTAGGGTCGGATAGCCCTCCTTTATTGGACATTGGTCACGTCATCCTGAAGGGAAGGCAGCCAACACTGCTGGAGTAGAGACTCGGCTGTCTTCATGCACCCCTGTGAGAGACCGATGTGATGAGTTTCTTGTGTTCCTTTTAATGATTCGCCCCAGACTGAGAGGGCTTAGGAAGGGCCTCTCCTCTGTCTTACTTGGCTGAAGGTGTCAGCAGGACTGTGTTCCTTCATAGAGGCCCTGAAGGAGAATTTGCTATGAAGCTCACTGAGCGTTTTCAGAAGTTCCTTAGGGCTACGGGACTTAGGCTCCCTTCTCCTTGCCGGTCGATGTCCCAGAACTCCTTCCAGTTACTTCCGGTTGTCTTTTCTATCTTAAACTAACAGCTGCTAATGTCCCTTTGGAGCATGGCTCCTGACTTATGCCCCCTCTCTGCTGCCTAAGAAAGCCCTCTGATTTTAGAGATCCTGTGGTATTAGACTGGATCTGTTTGCAAACTCCCCTAACTTCAGGTCATCGATTAGTGACCTCGCCTCGTTTCCTAAAAGCCTTGTGTCACATCTGGCAACATCCTAACAGGTTCCAGGTATGTGGGGTATGGGTATCTTTTGGGGAGCAGATCACTGTTTCCACCTTCAAGCCCTAGAAACAGGCTCAGTGAGGTGAGGTAACTTTCCCAAGGATTTTTTACTGATAACTGTGGACTTCAAACTTAACTCCTGGCTGATCTCACAGTGTGAGTTCTTCCTGTCCCACACATATCCCCTGAGCATGGCATAGCCTGGCATTCCAGACTCCATTCTGAGGATGGTGGGTGGTAGCAAGTCTCTTTTGGGCTCTACCTCATCTCTCTGTTCGGCACTGCCCTTCATGCTTGCTGTGCTATGGAAATCCCCCGTTCTAAATTCAGGAATCCCATATTCTCCTGACATGTGTGCCAGAGTTTCCCGTTTTGGGAAATATGAACCCCCCAATCCCCACCCTGCTGCCTACACTTTGTGACTGGGAACAGATTCCTTTTTTTTTTTTCTCTAGAGACCAAAAGCTAAAAGTGAGATGTGGCTCGCCTGCCTCAGAGTAAGTAGATATATTGCATGTATCCTGTGTTATGTAAATTGGAGTTTAAGTATCCAATTTTAATGCAAATCAACCTCTGAAAAAAAGAGTCTAAAAGCCACATTTCCTAAAGCCTGCTCATACTCTAAACTGTGGATATAATTATCAAAAGTGCTCTCAGCTCATTTTAGAAACACTTGGTGGAAATGAAGTACCAGGGTCAGCAGGTGGGGAGGTTAACCAAGACACAGTATGGCTTTTACAAGGCCCTGCAGCCAATCCATCGGCAGTTACTTCTAAAGTGGAGATGGGGCTGGGTAAGGGTAGGGTTGGGTTCGATTATTGTCCCCCTGGCCAAAAAGCACATGTAATTTTGGAGCTGTAAACCCATTTCAGCATTACATAGGTAAACATATGTAGAGCACACAGAAATTCTATTTTCTGGAAAAGACAGACACTCCAGCCTGCTGCTGTCGTTGACATAATCAGAGACCCCTCAAACATGGCTCCGCTGTGTGTCTCACAGTAGTGCCTCGTGTATTGTACTGTGTATCCGGCATCCTCCTCATCCCAGGCCCAACCAACCACGGATTAGAATTTTATTGAAAACAGAAAACAACTGTGTTTGTCTTAAGCCATTTCCCTCTCTATCGTCCCCTAAATCATGCAGTTTACAACTGTTTATATAGTGTTTACATTCTATTATGAATTACAGGAGAAATGATTTAAGAAATATAAGAGCTTGCACATAGGGTCTATGCAAATTTTACACCATTCTATATAAGGGACTTCAGCATCCGTTGGTTGGAGAGTGGGGGAGACATCTGTGTCTGAGTTGCCTTCCCACCCAGAGATCCCTTCCCATTCAGTCTCTCGCTTTTCACACATGCATTTTGTGAGCAGTATCAACTATTTCGGGCCTTGAGAACCAGAAATGAGATGAACTTTATGTCCTTGTCTTAAGGGAGCCAGCATCAGGGCAGGGACAGACAATGAGACAGACACATACTTAGAGGGTAGGCCCGAGGGACACAGAAGTGGATTGACCGTTAGGGCTTGGTAACTTGGTGGTATGTGTATGGGGGCTGAGACTCCCGATAGGCCCTACAGGTGGGATTCCTTTACTCTAACAGGCAGCTTCTTTCACCTTCTTTTGTAGCCAAAGCCCTGCTCACACCCTCCATCCACAGAGCTGACCAGCAATCACATCTCTCCCACACTTCCCAGGGACCGTTTCCCAACTTCTCTATTCAAACAAGCCCTTGGTGATGCCAAGCGACTCAGAAGCCGGCTCGGCGAGATTGCATCTTGATTTGTGCAGCTGCGTGCTAGCAATATTCTAAAGGAAGGCTGCCGCGTAAGTGGGACCAGAATGTGCCATCCTGCGAATGACAATGCTGCCTGCGTCCCAGTGTCACTGCTATCCCCACGAGGGTTCATCCTCACCTTGTGCAGTTCACGAGGACAGGAAGAACCCCAGCAGACAAACTGGGTGGAGCTCAGAAAACTGAAGGGTTTTCTAATAATTGTACAAAAAAAATAATCTCAACCCAGAGTATGACAGATAGCAAAGAGGTTTCTGAACCTTTACGAGCAACACTGGGGCAGAGACAGAACCACTGCCATCTAGCAGATGGGCTGCAGGGAGCACTTATTTGCTGGAGGGAAGAAGGGCTGGAACTTCTCACTAAGTAAGGAAGGCGATGAGCTTGGGGACATGTAAATAAATTGGTTTTGTGTAGTAAGACACCCAGCTTCACCAAGGCTGGCGAGGTTAGACTTAGCCTTGAAGCCCAGCACATTCGCAATCTCTGTTACGTTGTACAGGACCAGCAATGACCAACTACCCCAGAAGGGGAGTTGCTCTTATTTGTGTGCTGGCGACTGGAGATTCCCGTTTTGTTTACTGCGCTTCCAGCGTGACCCCCGCCTGGCAAGAGACCAATTTCCTGATAGATTTCTTCCCTATCCTGCCCAGCTTGGGAGAACAGATGCTGTGGATTAGGTCAAAGCCATAAATTTCTGGGAAATAACTCTTAGTGCCTGAGGAAGAGAGCCATAAAACACCCTGAAGGCAGGGATAGGAGACAGCAATGGCAGACTGAGCCAATGGATCACTTTTCTGGCCTGTGTACTGCTCCCCACATCTATGCCAGCACGCTCCCTCCGGCACCCACCGAGGAGAAGCACCCCTCACATAAGGACTCCTCCTCTTACGCTTCTGTGACTGGTTTGCTCAAGTGGCAGTCACTGTGGTCCCCCTGCACACCAGGCTCTAGGCACACAGAAGGGCCGAGATCTTCAGGGACAAAGCAGACTACACAGCAGCCCCACGCCGTCTCACTGCCTGGGTAGACACTCACACATCCATGGGGTTCTATTACTGCAGCTTACCTCAAGACTTTCATAGCACCCCCAAGAAGGAAGGCTGTTAAAACAAAGTTATACTTTCCCATGGAGGAAAAGGGGACAACTTAGATGGGTAAAATGGGACTTCTTCCCTGAGTCTGCAAACGTCAACCTCTATTATGTCTAGGGCAGGGCAGGGCATCTATGTGTAGTAGCCAGCCCCTCCCCACCCGCTTCTTTTCCCACTGGAAGGTAAGGGTAAATTACTTCATGGTTTTTGTGGTGATGACCCCAGAACTACAATGAGAAGGGATTGATCTCTCACTCCTGTGCTACATTCTTTTCCTCCTCAGATTCCCAAGGTCAGAGCTTCTCGCTCAAGTCCATATCTGGCCCCATGGACTTGGTATTCATTCTTAGTTCTCTAGGATTTCACATCTTTCTTTCCCCCCTTGAGAAGCTGCTCGGGCATGCATCCCTGGTCCTTGGTGTCTCCAGTCCTCATGGACAAATTCTCTTGCTCTGACCCTCTTCTCCCAAAAGGAGTGGTTGGTATTTCCAGACTCGCCCCCCTTCCCCCTCCAGACCCTGGTAACTTTTCGGTTGATATGGTGGCTAAGGACAGAGAGTTCTCAGTAGAACACAGTTCTATTGCCTGCCCCAAACAATATGATCATGATGCACAGGACAGAGACTTACCAAAGTTCTCCCCACCCCAGATGTCCATGTCGACGTCATATTTACCCAGGTAATCAAACCAGGCTTTGTCAATCACGAAGAGCCCTCCAGCTATGATTGGAGTCCTGTGATATGGAAAGAAGGTAAGGTGGGGGATCATTTAATGAGAATGCACCCTCCAACTCTTTGCTTGCGAGAGCCCAGAACTGAAGACGATTTCCTCCCCTTCTTCGCAAGAGTCAGTGTATTCTTAGGCTCCCTAAACAAGGATCTGCTGCAGGGTTTTGCCTTCTGCTTGGAAATTCTCTCACCTTACAGACAGGAAACTTCGCTCATCAACAAGTCTCCAAGGAGCTGTCCCTTGCTCCTTCTCCCCCAGTTCTGCTCAGTGAGGCTCTTGGAACAAAACTGGCAGCCACTGACCAGGCAGAAAAGAGCTGTGAGCAGTGTGGCCTTGCCCTGATCTCTGCCCCACTTCCTTAATTTGAGTCTTATGTTGTATTTTGGGTTCCTGACTACCCCATGACCTGCACCCCTCAAACTGAAAGGTGCTACTGAAATCCTAATTCCCAGTATCTTAGAATGTGACCTTATCTGGAGACAGAGTTTATAGCGAGGTAATCAAGTTAAAACAAGGTGTAATGAGGGTGGGCCCGGATCCAACATGTCTAAAGTTCTTATTAAAAGGGAAACCAGCAGGCAAATGTGAATATACCAAGAAGAGAGGATGCGGAGACTAGAGAGAATTTGGCCATCTGCAAGTTGCGGCAAGAGACCTGGACAGCCATCAGAGGAAAGCAACTCTGCCACCATCTCGCCTGTCTCTAGACTGTGGCGCATGCTATGCTTCTCCCACTTAAACAACTCAGGTACTTGCTGCTGCAGCCATAGCAAACTAATAAACCCTCTTCTTTCTTTGGGGTGAGATCTCCTTTGACCTGCTATGGCTCTCGATTGCTTAGAGAGAAGCTAGAGAAGCTGTTCAGGAAGAGAAGGCATTCAAGAGGCAGGAAGACAGGAACAGCAGGAGCCAAGCAGGTAGGACATGCATCAGCAAAGTCAGTGGCTAGGGCTGGGAACTCTCGGGGTCTTGCTCCCCACTTTAGTGTGCCCAGAGAGCACAGGAAGTTTTGTCTCCATAGCAAACCTGGAGAGCAGGTCAGAAGCCCTGAATTTGCCTTTGCTATGACAATTTGCTGCTCCTGGAATGCTGGTCTAATTAAGGAATCACTTCCTCCCTGATAAGCAATGGGTATAAGAAGAAGACCTGTCCCAAGACTTCCTTTTGGAACACACTGGAGAACCCAGGTAGCTTCAGTGCTGTCTTTGCCCATGCTTTGCTCCACTCCTCTGAGATTCCTGCACAGGCTACGCTCTGTTCCATGCACTGACATAGAAGAGCACAGGGCTCAGCCTAGTGGGAGGCAACTCCTTTCTCTTTTGGGATAAAGGACACTGCCCTGAGTGTCATCGGGATCTACTCTTTCTCTTGGATTCAGTCCAGATTATGAAGGATGAAGAAGGGAAGATGAGCTAGGAGATATATGAGATTCAATGATCTCTGAGTCTCTATGCACCTTCTAGACCACAACCATTCAGCTCTTTGGTACCCCTCTGGTCTTTATTTCAACTTGAGTCAATTCAATGAAATGATTAAACATCTCTAATGATGGAGGTACCAGAGATACAGGCACTCTTGAATGATCTTGGGCATTTTAAAGTGACTGGATGGAGAAATTTCAGGCCACTGGCCTTCTCTGTAGTTCTTCAAGCACTCCAGATACCCCAGCTATCTCCTGAGGTAGAAATGTTTAGTTTGGAGGTTCCCAAGAGACCTCGGATGAACTTGCTAACCAGCCTCAAGTATAGCATCGAGACCACATCTCAATGCTGAGACCACAGGCTCCTCTGCAGGGTAGAAACTATGCGCTATTCCATGCCAGAACCTCTCCAATAGCCATAAACTGGGAAGACAGCTTACTAGCATAGGTGACAACGGAACCAAAAGAGAATGCATGGCATGCCAGAGCCATCTACAGAACGACCAGTTAGCTCAGTTCAAGTCACCAAGTTCACACAGAACAAACACAGAAGTGTCACCACAGAGCAGTGGACATGCCACCCTACCACTTTCTGATTACAGGGCTTACAGCCTCCATATCCCTACCCTGAGCTGAATCCTAACACCTGTAGGATTCCCCTCTGTATGCTGGGAATATGGTTTACTATGATTGGCTAATAAAGAAGCTTATTTGGCCAATAGCCAGGCAGAATAGAGCTAGACTAGAAATCTAAACAGAGGTAGAGGGAGAAAGAAGGAAGAGTTAGACACCAGCAGCTGCTGGAGAAGCAAGGGGTGAGGTAACAAGTCATGAGCCTCATGGTAAATATAGAATAATAGAAATGGGTTGATTTAAGTTGGAAAAATGGGTTAATAAGAAGCTTGAGCTAACAGACCAAACAGTTTGTAATTACTAGTAAGCCTCTGAGTGGTCATTTAGAAACTGGTGGGGCAGAGAGAAAACTCCAGTTATGCCTGACAACCAAAATTGGACCCATGGGCCCTAGCAAGCATTTCTTCCCTCACCAGAAGCCCAAATGTGCTGATCTTGGGACCTTACATGTTAGTCATCAGTAGGTGTAAAAGTGTCATGGCTTGTAAAGATGTAGAGTGTTGGTTACCACTCCTCAGCACAGATCACTAAAGGTCCTGTTCCCCTACCCAGAAGTCTCCATGAAGAAAAACACCTTCTAGAACAAGAGAAAATGTCGAGCTTCCCTGCCCCGGGGCCTTTGTTCCCACTTTTCTACTCTTTTGAAGACTCAGTACTGACCTTTCTGAACCATAGGGCAGCAGAAAGGGTCAAGTGGAGCTGAACCTGCCCTCCTCCTGCTTCAACAGCCCTTTATACTCACCGGATGGGCTCGGTGGGGTCCAGGCGCAAGGCCTTCTGCTCCGGGGAGAGCTGCTCCCACTGGAAGTGCAGGCTCCAGTCAAACCCTGAAACACAGCATTGGCCTAGCTGACTCGGTGTCTCAAAGCATGCTCAGAGCTTCCTTATCCCACTCTTCTTCCAGTTCCTGGAGAAACTGGCCTTTGGGAAGACAAGTCTCCCTGATCTGCTCAACAGCAGGGATACCAAAGCTCCCTCTACATTCCCTTCTCCAATCTAGCTCACGGGGCCTGTCTGAAGCTCCCTGCTAGGTAAGGAAATAAAGAGCAAAGGGTAGAAGTCAAGACACATGGTGCAAAGGTGACAGATGGAACAAAAACCATAGGTCTGAGTCTTAGGAAGGAGTAAACAGGGAATTTTGGTGTAAATCACCAGAATTACCTAGAAGTCAGTATTGGGTGACTAGGCTGAGAGCATGGGAGGGAGGGGCTCTGGGAGAGGGTGATGCCAATATCAAGATGGCAGACCAAGTCAGGTCCCACATAACCTGGGACTTCTAGCTTCCCCTGTATCCTCTTGCCTAGGGGTGAGCCCCAGATTAAAGCTAGAGCGCCGAGGGCTGGGGTATCTATGTCCCAGGAGACAAGGACGAGCTGAACTGGATTTTATTGCAAGATACAGATTTAGGCATGTCAGACAACTCACCAGGAGGTCTTCATTTCCCCACTTTGAGATGGGGTGAAGGAGGAAGAGGAGGAAAAAGAGGAGGGAGGGGAAGAATAGGAGGAAAAAGACAGAACGAAAAAGAGGAGAGACAGGAAGAGGAAGAGGGAAGACGTATTAGCTCACTCACCCCCTCTGAGCTCTGAGGCAGACTCAATGTAATTGAAGGTGTCCAGGTTAATGATGTCAATAACAGGGCAGACTACTCTTGTGTAATCCTGCAAAACAAAACAAAAAGACCTGCATTCAGTTTTCAGGGCGCACCTGCTCCCTGGAAGTCAGGGAACTTAGAGGCACCAATCAGCCAGTGACTCTCGTCTACAGCCATCAGAAGCAAAGCTGTGCGTGTCCAAAGGGAACCTGGGTTCTAAAGTCCTTCATCTGAGGGCTGAGGTTCTTAGACAAACTGGTGAATAGCTGTTGCCTTCTGGCAGACACGCACCTATATGTCCAGTCCCGAATTCCCATCCACTTAACAGCCCAATGTGCCGCTGGCTACTTCCCTGCACACATTCACTCGGCTCTTCGAGAGTGACCTCACCGTCTTCTACTGACATACCCCTTCCTTCAAGTTCCAACTTCTACTAACAGAGCATCCCACACCCTCTTCCCCTAGCACTAAATTAAGATTTACCCTGTCCATCAACCAGATCAGGTTCTGGTTCTGACTCTGACTCTTCTAAATCTACTCTGACTCTTGTCTAGAGAACTACAGTGGACTCCTGAGCCCTTCTCCATCGCATCCACACTGTTTCTCTCCTTCTGTATATGGTTGCCCATGCTCTTTCTGCTATGAAAATCTGGCCATGCTACTCAATTGTCCAGTACTTTAATCACCTCTGACATAAAGTGCACTTCTTAACACAGATCCTAAAGCCATTCAAACCTGCTTCCACATATGAGTGAGAACATGAAGTGTTGGTTTGGGCAGAACAGACATTACCGGGGGCGCGGGGAGTGGGAAGACATAGGAAGCAGATTGATAATAGGCACCAAAATTCAGTTAGAGGAGGCATAAGTCCTACAGTTCTCCAGCATGGTAGCAGGAATACAGCTTTTAATAATTTATTATATATTTCAAAATGTTAGATTTTTGAATGTTCTCAACACAAAGAAATGATCAGTGTTTGAGGTGACAGAAATGCTAATTTCCTTGACTTGATCATTAATTGTTTATACATATATGAGAATGCTGCCCAGGACCCGATGACTATGCAGAATTATTGTGTGAAGTAAAAATAAACAGTCACGCCTTTTGCTTTCCAATTTCATCACTTTCTTCTTCCTCAGGATATCCTGTATATTGCCATCATAGTCATCTGGGTTAGCGAGGAGGCTCAGTGGTTCAGGGTACTTCCTACACTACCAAGAGGACTTGGGTTCAATTCACGGTGTCCACATCAGGAGGCTCACAGCTACCTACAACTCCAGCTACAGAGGATCTGATACCTCTGGCCTCCGTAGGCACCTGAACCCATGTGCACATACCCATACATAGATGCACACATACACATAATTAAAAGAAAACTAATTCCTAAAGAGTCATCTAAGGGATATTTTCAAAACAACCCAGCCCAACTCCTCAGTTTCTAGCAGATAGGCCTACCAAATCCATCAGGTTTGTTCATTGCAAGCGAGTATACCGCAGGGATACAGCCCCAACAGTGGTATAAACAAGCTGGGAACACAAAGACTCTGGGATCTCACACTGAGAGTCCAGTGGCCTGGAGAGGCCAGCCCACCTTGAGGAAGTGCTCTTTTTCACCCGCCACCCTTCAGCCAGCTCAGGCAGGAACTTGGGTTTCTCCCTGAAGCCATTTATTCTCATGTTCAATCTTTTCCCCAATTTAGGCTGCCTTATTTTTAAGCTCCAGAATGACTGAGCACTCGATTCTAAGTTCACAGACTTAATTTGACCCTGGGCCTCCCACATCCAGCTCACTCTGACAGAAGCAAGGTACCTCTGACAACCAGTCGGCCCAGGTGGAAAGGAATACTCATTGCCAAGGCATTACTTCTGCTGCAGGGATGTTACAGATGCCACAGCTGTCAGCACCGCACCTGCCTGGGTACCACACACCATGGTGTCTTTGGAGCTACTCTCCAGCCATTGATGGTGTGTGTGTGTGTGTGTGTGTGTGTGTGTATGCTCAGAATACTCTAACTTTAAAAGCAAAAGTTCAGGGGTATATTCTGTAAGTTCAACGAAGTCTTCAACTTGTCTTTTCTTGCTATGTTCAGGGACCTCTGTAGCTGCATTGATTCCTTCTGTGACCTTTGCACACACTCAAAGGCATGTACCCAGCTGCTAGAGATAACCTCTAAGCTCTTGGTCCATTGTGCTTAGAAGACAACCATTTTCCTTGGAGTCTTGGGCCACACTAGATAGTCCGTGCTAACACTGTGGTGGATGCTGAGGGATTTGTCCCATGAAGTACCAGCTTGACCTCGACAGCCACATGGTGACCAAGAAGACCATAAAATTCAGGCTCATCCCCACTCTACCACATGAATGTTTGCTACTCAAAGCTCAAGGGACTGGTCCCCGGCATCCTGTAGAGCAAGGTGACCAAGATGGAAGTCCTGCAGCATATCATCGTTTACATCTGGACCTGCAAACCGATCGCCCTGGACTCTTCACCCCACGAACATCAGCCTGCAACACTGGAGACCTGGGCAGAACCAGGCGTCCAGGATGAACAGGGACATCAGCATCCTGTCCTTGCGGCCATCTGCTCCCTTTTGAGCTGATGTCGAATGACAGCAAAATGTTCTGTGGCTGAATAAATGGAGAACAGGTTGAAGGGACCTTTTTTAAAAGAAAAACTGAGAATAGTCATCTTCTCCAGGAGTCTCCTGCTTGGACCATTATTTATGAGAGACTTCCGTCACCCTTTCTATAGTTGGAAGGTTTTCTCTATATACTATTCCTACCATGGGCGTGAAAAACATAAAAAAATCACAAGGAATTGCCCAACCTAAGCCAACTTTGCCTTTTTTCAAAGGGGAGATATGAGTGCCAGAAACCAGTATTCGGTTATTTAAATAAATCGATGTGAGTCTACTCAATGAGATATATATACATCTCATATATATATATGTGAGATCATATATATGATCATATACATGAGATCATATATATATATATATAGAGAGAGAGAGAGATGGGAGAGAGAGAGAGAGATGAGAGAGAGAGAGAGAGAGAGAGAGAGATATGGATACTGTGTGAACTCTATGTCTGGTATTGTGGTATACCTATTATGCATAAAAATGTAACCACATACTTATGCTAAGCTTTTTATAAAAGTTTAGTTGTAAGCTACTTATCCTGGATATAAAATAAATCAAGACTGTCTTAAAAGAAAAAATATTCAAGTTCCTGTATATGATTGCTGCCTAGTTAAAGGTCCGGATGCCAAGGCATAGGTGAGCTTCTCTGGTTGGCAACACTGCCATCCCCTCCCAGGGCTGCCATGCATTTCTTCTGGGAGAGGTAAACACTCTACAGAACCCTTCTGGGAGAGGATAACTGAACGCTCAGGACGGAACTTTGCACAGGGCCTTGCTTCTGCTACTGTTTCCTTTCACAGCAATCAATGATAAGTAAGTACAAGTGGGCCTGCTTCGGTGACTTGTGGATCCTTGCACTGAGTCCAGGAAGGGTCTTGGGGACTCTTAGATGATAACCTCATTTTGTTTTGCTTTAGTGGAAACAGACTTCCTTTCCTTGTTTAAAAATAAAAGTGAAAAACCAAGTGTAGAGCGTGTGTCCCAATCACGGCCTCCACGTGGGCTCTGCGCCATGGCTGTGATAGGCTCCCAAGCACTCTCCTACCCCTCTGAGGCCTTGTATCTGTTGCAACTCAACTGTGGTATCTGGTCTATGGAGAATGAACAGGCAGTGAGGGCTGTCTGGGGGCCAAGTGCTATGTGTGGTTATTACTTTGAAAGGGGCCGCAGAAGACTTTAGTGAGTCACTGAAATCAGAACACAAGCTCTCAACACAAGAGGATTGGTATCTACTCTCTGGCCTAGCCCAGAGCCTGGAAGGCAGCGAGTATTTGATGGCATTGGATAAGAGAGAGAGAGAGAGAGAGAGAGAGAGAGAGAATCATTCCCTACACCCTTGTGTAGGTGATGGCAAGGATCAGGTGGGTCACTTAAGGCTTAACAGGGTAGCTTTCCAAGCTGGAGCCTCAGGGATGAAAAGAGTCTCAATAATTGTGTTGTTGGCCCAGAGTCAACAGAGGCTCCTGTTGTGTGCCCGTAATTGGTATAGCCTAAAAGTTAGGCCCAAGTTTAAGCATAAGCAAGCAGCTGGTAAAATCCTGGGCAGATCCTGGACTATTCCCTCTTCCCCATCTCCATTCCCTACCATGGAAATCCAAGTCTGTTTTCTCTGCCCCATCCTGATCTCCACTCCCCAGCCACTCTTATCAGGAGGAGAGAGGCTGAAAGCACTGGGCAGTAGCTATCAATCCTTGTTGCTCTCATACCTCTCGTTTTCCCACCGATTCGCATAATTAAAAGCATATTGTGAATGGGCAATCAGAAATTTCTAGAAGCACTCTCTCGGTGGTTACCAGCATTCCTGAGTCTTGTTGTGTAGGACTTGTAGGAGGACAAAGATAATGTAAGGAAATTCCACAGTCTAGGGAAGACGAATTTGATTTAGGGTCTAGAGATAGTCCAGAGCCTCTCAGCCGGCCTAGGGGCAGGTGTGGTATATTATGTCTTTCTCCTTATGACCGAATAATTGACAAGAGGCAACTGAAGGGAAAAAAGGGTCTATTTGGGCTCTAAGTGGCAGGGAAGGCAGGGTCTGACAACAGGGGACTCTGTGGAAGCTGGAGTGTGAGGCTGCTTGCTAATGCTCTGAAGATCAGGAAGCAAATAGACGTTAACAGCAAAAGGGGTACATTACAGCACCTAAGACTCACCCTCGGTAACCTATTCCCTCTGGCTAGACCCCTTCCCCCACTGGTTCCATAAGCTCCCCAAATAGCGCCACCAGCTGACCAAATGTCCAAATGGCAGAGGGTGGAGGATTAGTTTACATCTGAACCATTCATATGAGGGAAGCTGGAGAAGGGTCCTTAAAGAGGGGCTACTGTGGGGTAGGGACACATTTGTTGACAGAATAGTTAGGTTTCCATTCAGGCTCTGTCATATAGACATGTGTATGACCTTAGTAATTTGGCACGCTCCAAGGGATCCTGTTCGCAAATCTGTGACGTGAAGGCAACTTGCTACTATTGCAGGATGATCCTGCCTCTTGACTAGAGCTCGTGTAAGGAAGCTAGTGAGGAAAACACACGCGAAGGCGTTGAAGGGTAAATCAGCTATCGTTTATATATATTTGCTGGATGTTAAAAAGATTGAGATTTCTTGAAATCTCTTTCCCATCAAAAATATATGGAAAGAGGTGAAGGAAAGAAACTTATGTTGAAAAAAAAAAACAACAACAACACAACGGAAACCAATTTGGTGTTTCCAGTATCAAGTAATTAGAGGGAAGGGAAGGAAAATTAGGGAGGTGCTGCATGGAAAACTTCAGCTGAAGATAGCCTAGGACAGTTTCTTTCTTATTTCGTTCTATTTTTGAAAACCTCGATCTCCAATTATAGCTTAAAATGTCTATTTCTACTCTCAAGATCAGATCACGCTCTATGTGGAGACAAGGCACATACAGAGAAATCCAGAAACACAGCTGGAAGGCATACAGCTTCCCTCTCCTTGAGAGGCTGTCCCAGAGTCCCCTCCCCCCATAGCGTTAAGAGGCAGGGCTTTCGGGGTGAACCTAGCAGCCCACAGAGAACTCTCTAGGCGAATGCTGGGGCTCCTCTCACTAATCTCTTCACAGTGAAAGGTTGAGCTCAGAAGGTGATGGGGACCAAGAAGCTAAGCTCCATCATGGGGCCAAATGACTCCCAGAAGAGTGTCTGGCTGCAAGCTCTCATTTGAAAAAGCAAGGAAGACTTTGCCAGTCTGTAGGTAAGGCTGGCTGCAGAGAGAGAAATGAGACCATCTCCTGGGAAGTTTTCTGAGATGGACTCAGAGTTATTGGGATAGAAAAGGATTCAGAGTCATTACAACTAGGCTTCCTTAAAATACCTTCTGAGACTGTGGCTTTTGACTAAAGACTCGCTTAAGATTGGGCACATCCTATTTTCAAGCATGGAGGAGGGGCTTGTGAGGTTCCACCTCCCACTGTTAGTCTATGGGCAGCTGAGGAGTACTAGGGGAGGGGCTGATTCATCCTCCCCAGTGGTGTAGCCACTGACAAGTTGCCTATATTCCAGTAAATAATCCCTCATGAATGCTCATGCAAGTAACCTTAAATAAATACGGCGAGCAGAAAAGACAGAAAAAAGCAAAAAATAAAGTGGTGGTACAAGTCTTTAGTCCCAGCACTCAGGAGGCAAATATCAGGCCTGCCTGGTATACATGGGGAGATCCTCAGTTGCCAGGGCTACATGTATGATGAGACGAGAGAGACAGAGAGACAGAGAGAGAGAGAGAGAGAGAGAGAGAGAGAGAGAGCAAGAGAACAAAATTGGAGGAGAATTACTAATGGAGAGAAGAAAAAATTTAGTGGGAGAGAGGCAGAGATGAAAGACAGAAATGGGGGAGTGCACTAACCTTGGGGGATTAATGTATGAAACTGTCAAAGAATAACAATAGCAACTAAAAGAAAATTCTTTGAGGTTAATCATTTGGAGGGGTCCCTACACAAGAAACATCTAATTCTTGCAATCCTAGTCCTTAATATACATCCATAAGAACTGAAGAGATACATGAGTAAAAACCTGTACAGGACTAGTTATAGCAGCATTAGTGTTGGTCCCACATGTGGATGAACATACAGAAGCAAAACATGGCCCAGACTTACCATGGGGTCATTATTTCACCACAAACGACCATCTCATATGATTCTATTTTTATGAAGTGTATAGAATAGGCAAGTCCCTGGGGACAAAGCAAATTAGTGGCTGCAGAGGCAGGGAGGGGACGGAAGTGAGGAGTGGTGGCTCATCAGTGGGAAGTGTGCCTCCGAGGTGGCAAGGATGCTTTATAATTAGCTTGTAGCGAGAGTCGCAGAGTCTGTAACTACAGTTTGAAATGGTTAAGATGGTCAGTTTTGTTGGCTGTCATTTACATGGATGTGCATGCACACATGCAATACATGTGCTATTCTGGCTCGGGTTAAATTACCTTAGAGACCTCATGAATACAGAATACAAAGTTGGGCAAATACAGGATGACTACAACTGTCCCAAAAGATGTTTCTTTGAGTAGAAAATGATCCTAAGTGGGGAGAAGCGAGGCTGCGGATGTCTTCGCAAGAGAGAATTTCGGTTGATTAGCTTCCATTCTCATGTTCCATGTTTTCCAAAATGTCTGCAGTAACTGTGGGACACGTTTGTGATGGAAAACAAGGGGTACGGGCCTCTTCTTTCCCATCTTCTGTTCCTGGGCCACAGGATTTTTTATAACACCACACTCCTGGCTCTAAGTCCATTTCTGTTCGTATGACCTGGACTGAAGCGGGGACCATTGCCTCCAACCCCAACGCCTCTCCCTGGCTAGTGTCCTAGTGTCTGTGCCCCTACCCTCTTTTACCTTCCTGTGGTTCTGCAGCCTTGGCTTTCAAGCTCTGCTTACACACTCTACTTTCTTCTTGGCTCCAGACACAGATCAGCAAGAGGGTGACTTCATTAGTCCTTGGCTCCTGAGAGCAGCTCAGGCACAGAGACCTTTCTGGGATAGAACAGTTCCCACTGAAGGGGCCTGCTCAGCACCTGAGAGGTACACTAAGCTTTCCTATGCTTCTTTCTCATGAGCAACTTTCTTACAGCACAGCGGTTCTCAACCTTCCTAGCGCTGCAACCCTTTAATACAGTTCCTCATGTTGTGGCAACCTCCCCAATGATAAAATTATTTTTGTTGCTACCTCATAACTAATATCGCTGCTGTTATTAATTATAATATAAATATCTGTGTTTGCTGATGGTCTTACAAGGCCCCCAGGAAAGGGCTGTTTGACCCTGAAATGGGTTGTGGCCCACAGGTTGAGAACCACTTTGTCATGGCACTTCTGCCCGTGGTCACCTGTTCCGTGTTGGTTCTTTCCAAACCAGTACAGCGTGAGCATATAGGAACCATGTGAGATGTGCTGAGTACCAACTGATTCCTTCCACATAGCCTGTTTGAGACTCTTCCCCAAATAGGTGCCAATCTAATTAGCATAAGGGTAGGCAGTCAGACTACTCTTCTACTAATTCCAACCACGCCACCACCCCAATATGCCAGGACTTCTAAGGATGGTTTTCAAGCCCTGAGAGCCAGTCTACAGCCGTTAAGTGAAGTCACCAGCGTGGAGGCCCTGGAAGAAGGGGGAAGTAGGAACTTCAGCTGTTTCTCAGTCTGACTCACCTCTTTGACCCTATGTAACAGGGGCTGCAGCCAATCCCTGTTCACCTCACAGTGGCTGTCCAGGAATGTCAGAGTAGTGCCCTGGGCAATGTCCGCACCCAGCATCCGGGACCGGACCAGACCTGGATCAGGGACAAAAGGCCAGGTGGGTACCACTGTTGCTCCAGTGGCCAGCCAGACCACAGCAGAGTCATTCAGTCTCCCTCGAACACCCGAATGCATACACCTGCCCCACCTGACTCTCCATTCACACGCCTGCCCAGCCCCGTGGTGCAACCTACCTTGCCGCTCGCTGTTACGCAGGCACTTCACCTTGGGCAGCTTGGCCAGCTGCCTGCAGTCCTCAGCTGCAAAGACAAAGGTCGCGGTGAGCACCTGGGGCTTGACTGCACGTGAGCAAATTAGAAGGATCAGGAAGGTAGACCTACTTGCTATCACCACCCTGACTGGAGAGCCTGGTTTTCAGTCCAGGGTATTCCTAGGTCAATGGAAGGGGCCGAGGGTCACCGAGTAACAACTGGGCCCATTTGGAACAGGTCAGCACACAGTGGTACCTGCAAGCTTTCATGGAAACGTCCCAAGTGTGAGACCTTGTTCTGGTCACCTCAGGGTCATCTCCATCGCTATGCACCATTGGATTAATTAATTAATTAATTCAGAGTCTCTTCACTGCAGTGGGTCTAGTTAAAAATGCCAGGAAGAAAACAACTTTGGACTTTGCTTTTCGAGCATGGAGGCCCTCTTTATAAAGAGTTCTACCAACAGATGTTTGTTCCATAACAACAAAGTTTATAATGGGAGGGTGGTCTCCAGCATGTGGAACGATGTGACCAGGTGTGTAAGAGACCCCACTTACCCCAATCATAATGGAACTATTCTGTGACCTTACCACTGCCCTGGCCTGACTGGTAGCCCCACCCTTTGGTTCTGTTTATAGACTTTGGCCTTTCTGCTTAGCTCTGGACTCTAATAAGCAACAGAAGAGACTTTTACAGGCTTCCCCAGGCATGGTCTTATTTCTAAGGGCTCTGAATGTGTCAATACATTGACCTCTATATGAACCCTCTATATGACCGTAGTCATCTCTATTATAGAGGCGATGGGAACTGACTTGAAGCTAATGGTTTTCTTGAGGCACATGGCTAAGGAGTGAGGAAGTTCCAGATCTAGGGTTTGAACACAGGCTGTTGTGGCTCCTTTTAAACCCTAGGCTATCCTGTTCCTCAGGGACCTTACAGCACTTCCTTCTGCTTTTGAGCACCAGGTGACCCCCAGAAGGAGTGACACCCCACTCCAAACTCTTCCTCACTAGGCAAGGAGAGCAGACCACTGAGTCCCAGAACTAGTACAGGTCTTTGTAACCAAGACCTCACACAGAACCAACCCACTTTTCCATGAGGAATGCAGAGCTGCTGTCCTTGTGTGTGCGTTTCTGGTGCTTATGCAGCTGGTGTCAATGTGCGAGCCTCCCTGTGTCCAGTTCCCAGCACCTACGCTGGATGGGGTGGAGGCTGCTTTCCTGATACTTGTGATTGTCCGTCCCCTGGTGTCACCCACCTGGCTCACCAGCAGGAAAAGACTGCCCCACCTGAATACGGTTGACTGAGTAGAACTGCATCCCAGACAGTGGCTGTTAGAAGAAGGGGTTGGCACGGCTCATGCTGGGATTCTGCCCATGATTCTACAATGAGTGTGACTTTCAGACGTAAACACATGTCTTGAGACCCCAGTATGTTTTCCTTGGGAAAGTGGACCAGGGGAGTAAATCTGGATGGTAGCTGGGTTCTTTCATGGAATAACAATGGAAATATGAGGCCGGAAATGGTGAGAACCAGTGTGTAGAAAGGCTCTAAGGTTCACACTGCCCTGGATGTTTGTTGGGACATTCCATGGGGATCCCAGTGTCAAGGCCAGCCAGATCCCAGAGAACGAGAGGGAGAAAACGTGGCCGCCTCAGTTCGAATGGGCACATGAATGCAGCATCAAAACTAGGAGTCTCTGACGGAGCTCTGGGTTCTAGTGATGAGTCTCTAAATGTGTGATGTCTCTCTTCTCAGGTCCAGGGATGTAGGTTAGAAGCTAACGGCACTGATGCCACACGCGTTCATCCACACATGTACACTCACTCACCAACCACCCCAGACAGGGATCTAATAAATTTAGCTAATTCAGTCTTCAAAAACTTACAACAGAGAACCCCAACATTTCAACTTTTTTTTTTCTCAAATATAAGGTTTATTACCCCTTTAAGCTCAGGCATAGATGGACACTCAATCTTCCATGTCTTTCACCTCTAGGGTATCAGTGGGCTCCCCTCTACTTGTACACGGGGGCTGGGACCAGACCTCTGTGCCTCAGTTGCCAATAACCAATGTTACTTACGGTCATTGCTGAAGTCATCTACTAATATGATTTCCTGGATCAGATGCATAGGGGTGCGGTTTAACACACTGTGGGAAAAAGAGAAATTATCGTGTCTTCTAGTGGCCAAAATGTACATATCAACTCCAGTTTTAAATATCGTCGCCTAGGAGGAAAGAAGACCCGGGGACATCAAAAGAGTTTTCCAGTCGTCAGGGGCCACCGAGGATATAATTCTGCCTTCTCCATCACAGTAGATGAAATCCCAGACAGAAACCCAGGTCGTACCAACAGCAACCCTTCCTCTCCAGAAGACCCAATATAATAGTTCTATGTGGACGTTTACCTTAAACCACTCTCGCGTTGTCTATCTCTGTCCTATTTCACCCTCTCCCACCCCCTTTTTTATAGGGGAGTAGACAAGGTCTTACGTTGCGGCCCAGACAGACCTTGAACAGCTGATGTTCCTGCCTTCTCCTCTCGAGTACGTGATTGCAGGCATGCCCCACCATTCCTCAGTTTGTCCACTTTTATTTGGTTTACCATTGCAGCCCCTCCCTGCTCCAGCTCTTCCCAGTCTCAGGCTGCTGTCCTTATGGCTTTCAGGTGACCTTTCCGACACATACCTCCAACAGTGTGGACTTCCATGTGGCCACAAACAAACTGATAAAATCCAGTTTTGCCTGCCGACGACCCACACCCTCCCAACACTGAGCTGGCCCGTGCTGCCCACAGTGATTCATGCCCAGTGCTGCCACCTGACTGCCTTGTGCTTACTCATCATTGAGAGCCTCTTCTAGGACTTGAAACAGCCCTAAGCTGCCCACAAAGCCCAGTTCAAATGTCACTTCCTCTCTAACAGCTTTCCAATCTACTTAGGGAGAATGAATTGCTTCCTCCCCTGGGATTCTTGAGCAGTTTTTAGCAGAAGCTTCTTACCGCATTTATCAACTTCCTGACACTGGCAGCCGGTTTTACACCTCGCCAGGCAAGCCCCTGCCCCTGTAACCCTGATGCCACGCAGAGGCCTCGGTGAGAGAGTAAACACTCTAAAGAGAGACCGTGACTCTCCCTCCAGCTATCAGAGTCACTGAATCAGTGTGTTTAACTGACACGGAGAATCCCAGCTTCAAGCTGACCTCCAAATTAAGACTATAAATGGCTTCTGCCATACGCCAATTAAATGAGCCAAGCTAGGGACAAACAGCTCCGTCGGGCCAGAACAAGCTTGCGGCTTCACATGCACCAGGTCATAAAATCCCCGAGAGTCTTTTCTATTTCAGGTATGGGAGATTGTTGTGTATGTGTTTGTGTGTGTACATATGTGTATGCATGTGCGTGCACATGTGTCTGTATGTATATGAAAGTGGAGGACAGAGTTCAGGGTTGGGCCTTGTGGTGGTTTGAATGAAAACAGTCCCATAGGCTCACAGAGAGTGGCACTCTTAGGAGGTGTGGTCTTGTTGGTGGAAAGGGTGTCCCTGGGGATTGGCTTTGAGGTTTCAATGCTCAAGTGAAGCCCAGTGTCGCATTTTCTTTCTGCTGCCTGAGGATCTGGATGTAGAACTCTCAGGTACTTCTCCAGCACCTGAATGTCTGCCTGCACGCCATCATGCTTCCTGCCGTGATGAGAATGGACTAAGCCTGTGACCTGTATGTAAGTAATCCCAATGAAATGTTTCTCTTTATAAGCATTGCCGCAGTTGTGGTGTCTCAACGCTAACAAAGGCGTCACCTTTAACTAGTCTCACTTGACTTTTGAAGACAAGGTCTTTCACTGGACATGGAGCTCACCAATTTGCCTAGACTAGTGGCCAGCAGTCCCCAAGGGTACTCTTGCCGCCACCTCCCAACTCTGGATTTATAGGAGTACATACGGCCATACTTGCTTTTCTTTATGTGTGCTGGGGATCCAAACTTGGGTCCTTGTACAGCAGCAAGTGCTTTCCCAACTGAGGTATCTACCTAGCCCCCAGAGGATAATAAATATGTGTGCATGTGTATGTATGTATGTATGTATGTATGTATATTCATGTGTGAGTCCCCTCTGTGTGTGGTGATTTCCATTAAAGAATAAAGAAACTGCCTTGGCCTGTTGATACAGCAGAACTTAGGTAGGCGGAGAAGACCTAACTGAATTCTGGAAGGAAGAAGGCAGAGTCAGAAAGACGCCATGAATTTGCTGCTGGAGATAGATGTGCTGAATCTTTGCTGATAGGCAAAGACCTCATGGTAAAAATACAGATTAATAGAAATGGGTTAAATTAAGATGTAAGAGCTAGCCAATAAGAAACTAGAGCTAATAGGCCAAGCAGTGATTTAATTAATACAGTTTCTGTTTGATTATTTCGGGGCTAAGCTAGTTGGGCAGCCAGGGCGAACAAGCAGGCCCTCCTCCTACAATATATGGCATTTTCACATATACATCAATAACAAAAATATCATTATTTAATATTCTCCCCCAAAATGTTGACACAGATGCCAAGTTGGGGATGTTCTGTTCATTCTAAATCTGTATTTTCTTATAAGAAATGATAAAATAATTTTCCATAGAGAAATTGCTTTTCACTTTCACTAGTCATTGCATTAAAAATAAAGTTCCAACAGTTGCTAGCCGTTTAGCAGTTTCTTTAAATGATACTTTTTTACCTATTTTTTGAGACTAAACAAAACATACATACACCTCTCTTCTCCCCTTCCAACTCTTCCTGCCTCTTCCCAACTTCGTGCCCTCCCCTCTTTCTTCTTTATGTTTAATTACCCACTGAGCCCAATCAGTGTTGCTCATAGTTTCACAGGTGTAAGGCCATTCACCACCAAGATGGACACTGCACTCGTGGCCACAACCCCAAAGAAAAATGCCTCTTCCCCTCCCAACGGCTATCAACTTTTGCCAGTAGCTCTTCAGTTAGGGGTCTTGTAAGCCTCTCCCCAGATCAGACTTGGATTTTAACTGGCTTAAAATCTTGTGCTGATGACCGAAGCCTTGAGGAGCTCATGAATGCCACATCCATGTCATGCCTAACGTTCTGCAGCCTCTTCATCTCCTGACTCTCATGCTCTCTCTCCGCCTTTCTGTGATGTGCTAGTCCCTGAGCCTTAGGACAGGGTCTTGATGTAAATGTTCCATTTAGGGCTGCTGAGCACTCACGGTCACATAGTCTCATCATTTTGACTCATTGTGTGTCTCTGTATAAATGACTGCCCATTGACTCAAAAAGCTTTATTAACCAAGGCTGAGAGTAACATAGAGCCTGTGTCAGTTTCAGGTTCTGCCCTAGGCCCACTGCTGTGGGATTCTTCCCACTAGAGGATCAGTAAGACAGAAAATCTACCCTTTTTTCCTTGGATCTGACTTTAAAACTGTCTCTGTGATATAGAACCTGAGATAGTGAAGGTAACTTAGGACCCAAGTCCCTTTGCCCCAGAACAGGACTGGTCAAGCCATCTCAATGTTAACTGACAATATATTATATAGCCTTTGTTTCATAGATTTCCTGTAAATTAAAAATGACCACAGGCATGGTAAAGAGGGAATTACACTTATTCTTTCCACTTTGGTTTGGCTATGCTTTTTTTTTTTTTTAAAAAAATCCAATTTCCTTCACTAATTTCTGTTTCTTAATTTCTTTGGAGATACAGGGAAACTACATGGGTGAATTTATGAACCCAATAGCCTAATGATATCTCTGTAGATGGTAGCATGCCAGGCCTGGAACTTGGCTCACGTCTCCATATATTGGAAGGATGTTAGCTAACCTGTAGAATGGGAGCCATTTACAGTAGGGGGGTTCTTCAAAGGACTATAAAGAAAATTAAAGGAGAAAACCTACATTTGGCACTAAGTGATGATACAGAGTAACATTCTCACCGTGCCACGTGTCATTTGAGATCTGCTAATTGAACTGACCTCCTGTGATAGACATGTCTTATTCAAGGGGCACAGGCTTGGTTTTAGTCTTAAATGGGTCTCAGAATTTTTTGAGTATCTCCAGATGCCACGGTTTCTCCAAAGCATTTTGGCTTCAGCATACCCATCACAATACACCCAGAGTCCTGTGTATACTGGGGAAGGGGGGTGCAGAGTGGGTGCTGGTGGGGTTTTATGAGATCTTCCCTCTTTTCAGATCTGCTCTTTTTCCAGCACAGCCTCCTTTCTATGCAGGATGCAGACTCTATGAGAAAGGAACTTTGCCCGGAGCTACCTTTATTTATGAAGCCTTAATTCTCACCATGGCAACTAGTGTAAGGTGGAGAGAGGAAACCCCAACACAAAGCCGGGACAGTTGTCCCAGTCTGGGGGGAAGCAAGAGACAGGGACAGGAAGGAGGCTGCAGCCTATACCATAGGGCGGTGGCTAAAGATTGCTCGCTGTGATTGTCCCAGAGAAAACACAGCAAACCCAGCCACCAGCCGGCTAATCAGGGCAGGAGGGGAGAGGGAGGCAGACAGAGGGAAAAAACCTGCTTGAAGAATAACCTCTAATGAGGTTTGATTACGCTGGAGCTTCTGCATTCGATTCCCCCCAAATCCCCGCCGGCTCTTTGAAATTCAAGAGTTCTCTTCTGTGAACATCAAAAGGTAAATCGCGTGGAGCTCTGAGCTGGTTGAACTGAGAGATGATTAGCGAATAAAAAATGTCCAGGGTTTAAAACAGAAGCGGGAGGGGGGGTGCGCGGTGGAGAAAGGAACCGTCAGCAGTGCTAATTAGACCATTTCCTGCGAACACCTGGCTTGCTTGCGTTTCTGTCGGCAGAGAGCAATTGAAGGGATGGTGGGGTCTCCATCATCGGTGCCTCTAGGCTGGGAGCACCTGGGATGGGCACGGGGCAGGCAGGCACTCTGGGCACCTGAAGTGGCTGGAAAAGGAGAAAGTGATGCCTGACCCAAGGTCCTCGGCCAGGGTCCTCCACCATCCTCCTTCCAGCTCCCCCATGCAATTCCTGCCATCTTTATAAACTTTGGCTGCTCTGATCTCCTGCCCTCTGTCCACCTCAAAGGTTTTACAGTCCAGGCTTCTCACCAGCTCCCCATCAGCAGAGTAAACCCCTCTGTTTCCCCCAGGGCTCAGTTTACCTCACTCCATTCTAGCTTCCCCTGCTTCGACTGCCACATGTCTTTCTACATGTGACCGCAGGATGGGTCAACATGCTCATCTCCCTGGCGTGTATGGGCCACACTGTCCAAGGAATCATTTTGGATCTGTGTCCTATGTGCAATTACACAAGCAGAATCTATGACTTCTCCCACTCCCTTGCTTTCTGTGATCTAATTATGGGGTCCATGGGGGACCCCAAGACACATCAGGATAGCTTGGGGAAGCAATCCCTACAACGTGCTTGCTGTGTAGTCCTGAGCCGGTCAGCCCCCAGCCTCCGTTCCTTCTGTAATTACTTTTCCCTGTAAATGCAGGTGATATTATACTTGACCTACTTCACGGGCTTTTGTGCACGTGAAATGGAACGTATTTGAAATTGCTTCGTGAACTCCACAGTGCTGTATGCAGACAGGTCTTATCAAACGCTCCATAAATACCAGCTGAATGAAGACCTGGGGCCAGCTGACAGTTGAGTGTACTCATTCTGGAGTGAGACAGATTTGCGTTCAAGCACACATCTGTGCAGCCTCCACTTGTCGGCAGGAAGGCTCCAGTCAGTACCAAGCCTCCAAGTACCATGGTTTCCCCGGCTTCGTGAGCATCGCTTAGCACCATGTTTGGCACGTGACAGTGGCTCTTGGAATATGGGCACCGGTGATAAGACTATTGGAGCTACTAACAGCAACAGAAACGATTCTCAAAGTCTGAGCCCCGAGCCAGCAATATTGTCACAGCCTGGGGACTTGTCAGAAATGCAAATTCTCAGGCCACATTCCAGACTCACTGACTCAGAGTCTCTGAGGCTGGAGCCCAAGAAGGCATGTTCTAGCAAGCCCTCCAAGAGAATCTGGCATCTTCTCACATTGGAGAGCCACCATGTGAGAACATGGTTATCTATCAGGACTGGAGACTCTGTCACATCGCTGCTTTTCCTCGGTGCCAGCAGGAGATCCCAGTCTTTTGCTTACTGTGATTAATCTTGGCGGGCACATTGGAGGGATCAGGAAACACTCCCCAAAATTAGTAAAACATATTCTGAGTGCGTTCCTGAAGACCGTTCCAGAAAGACTGCCATGCAGGTCACCCAGAGGATGTGGGCTGGGGTTCGACTGCACAAAAACTGGGAGGAAGAAACCGCCGGTGTAGAGCTTTACTCTCCTCGAGTGGGTGCCCATTCTGTGGACATCAACTGCCGGTATCTTCAGTCTTTAAATGTGTTTGTCTCCAGGGAGCTTCAGGGACTTCAGTCTTAGACTGGGGCTATGCCATTGGCCTCCTCTCCGTTCTAGAATATTCGTTCATTCATTTGTTCATTTGGGTGTATGTGTGCACACATGCACATACCATGACCCTTATTATGGGGGTCAGAGGACAATTTTCAGGAGTTAGTTCTGTCCTTCCACAATGCGAGACCTGGGAGTTGAACTCCATTTCCAGACTTAGTGGCAAATGCCTTTACTGTCTGAGCCCTCTTCCTGTCCCATCACCACTATTGGATTCTGATCTTGTAAATTAATCTAGCAAATGCCCTTTTATAACCACAGGTGCCATTGGTTCTGTGCTGTAGAGAACCCTGACTGTTAAGCCTAGCTGTACTTCTTGGTCTTCACTGAACTTCTGCCAGGGCATTAGTAGCAATTATAGTTTCTGGTTGGCAGAATGGAAAACTGGAGCAGAGAGGTTCAGCATTTTGCCCAGGGTCTCACAGCTATCACAGGCAGAGCTTGGCAAATGTGGTTTCAGACTCCAAATTCTTAACTATCTTCATCTGGAAAGTGCCAACCTAGGTTAGGAAACTACCAAGGAGTGAAAGGGGTTGGGATGTAAAGTCATGGACCACTGCCTTTTCCTGGACCCCATGGGAAATAAAGGCTTGACAGTTGCTCTAAGAACAGGATGGACAACCTGAGTCTCACACCCTGTAAAGATTTGCCCTAGCACTGGCTGTGTGAACTTTTTAGGGTTTGCTTTCTCTCCCTTTAAGAAAGTCCCCGATTCATCAAGGCTGTGAAGCTCTGTCTCTTATCCTCTGGCCCACCAGGCTCCCACCAGGCTTGAGCCCCCGTCACTTGTGCTTTTACAGCTTATAACTCTCAGCTAGGAAGCAAGAGCCTTCCCAGGATACCAGTGGAGTCCTCAGAGAGAGCGCCCTTTTCCTCATCCCCTCCCCCCACAGGCCTACATTGGTTTGCAGACCAACAAACTATCTACCCTGATACTGGTAGTGACCTGTAACGTGTGTGTGTGTGTGGCACGCGCACATATGAAGAACTGTTGTCTTGCTGAGAAATCGCACACAACAGTGTGAATTGAATGACCAATAGGGAGAGTACAGAAGCCAGGATAGGGTTGATAGCTGGGGGATACAGCCAGCCAGCAGGTACATGGGGGCTGCAGGTGAAATCCTTCTTTCTTTCACAAGGGTGTGTCCTTTCCTGTCAGGGAAACACTGACTCCACACAGTAGACATCCAACATTTGGTGACAGGTAGACAAAAAGCTGTGGTGTGCCCCCTTGGGGTGAGCCTGCTGCCGAGCTTGCTTCCCTCTACCCAGAATCCCCCACTGCCAAAGCACACAGGTGTGGAAGAATGTGTGGGGACGGTGTGACTTGTCTTTTGGAAACGATGAGAGGGAGGATTGCTGTTGCTTCATACTCTTGCTGGCCCGTCCATGTTCAATCATTTTTCCCCCTCTCTGTATCAGATGACCTTCCCGCATGCTGCCTAATAAACTGTGTTTCTCTGGGATATGAAGTGTCATAGTTAGGGTTTCTATTACTGTGATAAAACACTACAACCAAAAACAACTTGGGGAGGAAAAATTTTACTCTAACATAACTCTTAGGACACAGTCTATCCCTGAAGGGAAGTCGGGGTAGGCACCTGGAGTCAGGAACGGAAACAGAGGCCATGGAGGGGTGCTGCTCACTGGCTTGCTTCTCATGGCTTGCTCGGCCTGCTTTCTTACGGCACTCAGTACGATCTGTCCGGGAATGGCATTGCCCACAGTCATCTGGGCCTTCCCATATCAATTATTAATTTAAAATATGTCCCCACAGACTTGACCATGGGCAATCTGACGGAAGTGTTTTCTCAGCTGAAGCTTCTCTTTTCAAATGATTCTCGCTTGAGTTAAGTTGACGAAAGCAAACAAACATGAAGTTTCCATGAGTACTTTACTGGGGAGGCTGGGCTTTGTGCTGGAAGCTGTGGCTGCACCCCTAAAGCCCCAACACTACATCAACAGTGATGAGCCCTCCCTTGTGACTTTCCGGTACAGGCAGGTGAGAGGACATGGGCCAGTATCTGGGCTGTGCGACCTTGATGTGGGACTTTCAAGTCTCGCTTCTTTCTGTTGACCTGCTCTGTTGACCTATTTACTACTCCAGCTGAGGGCAGGGGCCCACATCGTTTTTGCTGTCTGACCTTACTAGGACAGGGAAGCTACTGTTGGGGATCAGAGAAAGGGAGACGGAGGCAGCTGACCTGGATAGGGCAGGTGGAGTCAGGGAGAAGAAAGGAGTGTCATTCCAGAGAATGGTGACTCAAGCCTGCCAGTCTCCTAAGAATCCAGAGGCACGATTCCCAGTTAGGTGCCCGCTCTGTGTTCTAGGGCCAGTTTGCTTGTGGTTGGCTCTGAGACTCGAGCATATGGAAGATCTAGGCAGGTCACTGGTCATCCCTGTCACAACAAACCTCTCATAGCAGAAGCATCACTAAGACAAAATATCAAGGTGTCAGGAAGGCTCAGGGGAAGCAGGACCGGAGGTGAATGCAGATACCCAGAGAGCAAACATTAAGGATTGCCCACAGCTCTTCCCACACATCCCACCCTGGTCTCAGTTTTGGAAAAGCGCAGCACAAGAGGAGCAGCCCAGGGCACATCCAGGTCCTGTTCCTAACTGAGGCTGGGGATGAAATGAGCAACCTGAGCATCCTTCATCAGTTGTGACCATGCCAGTCCACGTTCTTCAGATAGCCTAGCAGATGGGCAAGGGGTCTGTTATCCATTCCTTTGATTTATATCTGAATGCCTGCAAGTTGCCAGGCACTATTGGCATCTGTCTTTCTCTTTAAAAATGGAATGATGGCCTCTCTCAGCAAGGAAGAAGAGGCTTAGTGGAAGCCTATGATACACAGGCCAGTGCCTGGTACATGCCTGCAGGATGCCCAGTGAGCAGACACGAGCCTGACCAAGGATCAGGCTGAGTAACAGCCCCCGGACAGGAAGATGTCTTACCTGCGGATGGTTCTGAGCAGAGTGGAGCGTGCCTCGTTGTGGAAGGTGATGATGATGCTGGTGGGAGGAAGGTCCGTGCAGTACACCAGCAGCGAGCATCTGGCAAACAGAAGCGGGATGGTAACTCAGACCTTTGAGAGCAAAAGCCAAGAGCCTGGGACCATGAACATCATGGAAGAATGACCAAAACTAAGTGACCACCGCCTGATAGGGAACCTGGGCTTGAAACCCAAACAGAAGCAAGTATTGTCATTTACCCATTCCTCAGTTCAAGTACCAGTGTTTCCTAACAGATTCCGGAGCAAAACTCCAAGTCTTGGGCTCTGCCCCAAATCTGGGCCCTTCTAGCCTTCCTACCCAAGCCTCTGGCCACAGAGCAGATCAAGCCAATAGAAACCTTATCATATTGACTTCTAAACTGGCAGCTTCAGAGGTGGGTTCTATCTAACTGCTGGCCCCCTGTCCCTCCCAATCTGACATCTTTAAAGAGACAGAGCCCCAAAGCCTCAGAATAAGCAACAAAGTCTGATCCTGAGAAGGCATTTCCTTCCATGTGTCCAGGATTATTTTGTATGACCATTATGTCTGGGGTAATTTCAATTTAATACCTTGCCTCAAGTGAAAATTGCAGCCTGCAGCCTGAGAATTGCTTTAATAATGGAAATAGATCCTCCAAAGTGTGGCCAGGTCCAGTGGGGGCTGTTATCTGGGTGTGTCCTCCTGTTTCTCTTGATAAGAGGGATGGCTCAATTATGGGTGTGGTTATGAGGCATTGAGAAAAGAAGTAAGAATATAACATGGGCGGGGGTCAGATACCTGTCCTCATTTTTTCGTTCCTTCCTGAGCTTTCAATTGGAAATCCAGAGGTCCACAGAGAGGCTTGGAGGAGACTGGGCCTGCTAGAGTTGTTCACAAATATGCATTTTCAATTTTTTTTAGAAATATGGTTCACATTTTAAGCCAATTTTTTCACACAAGTCTGGACCTGAAACATTCAAGATCTCCAGTCTTGGGCTAAAAGACCCGATGTCCCCTCTTGTGGTCACTGTTCCGTGGGACCAAACGCTTAAACACTGTATGTTCACGCACAGACATGAGGGAAGTCAGTATCAGAACCAAGAGTTAGGGACGAATGTACGGTAGAGAAATGACGGGGAAGGTCAGCCACGGCCTGCAGGCCTTGCTGTCCCCTGCCAGAGACTCCAGTCAGTTCCACCTCAGAGTTGGTTCTCCTCTTCCTCTCCACTCCTCCTCAGTAGACTGCAACTCTGTGGGGAGCAAATGAAGTCCTGAGTGAATGTGCATTGTTGATATGCACACAGACATGGCAAGGACCCCACTGCCTCAGACACATAGCAAATGGCAAAGCTTTCTCAGGTGAGGCTTAGGGAAATGGTGAAGCCTTTGCCTGGTCCAAGGACAGATATTATGAATGACTGTTCCTTTGCTAAAACCAGTGTGTGCAGAAATGATCAACAACGCTTTTCTCTTCCCGGCTGACTACATCCTGAAAATGTTCCTCTACAGACTCCTCCCGTAGTTAAAGTTGCCTCCTTGTTCAGCGATAGACAATAAACTTGCCTCTTCAGTTGAGATGAATGACACAGATGTATGGACTGTCCGGGATGCTGCTGGTGGCGCATCTCCATCAGAGACATGGCCCACCTGATCTCAGCTTTTCTACATGCAGTCTTCTTTAACCATTCTTTGGTTGAAGGGCATTTAGGCTGTTTCCAGGTTCTGCCTATGACCATCAATGCTGCTATGAACATAGTTGAGCACATGTCCTTGTGGTTGGATCTAGCATCCTTTGGGTATATACACAAAGTGCTATTGTGGGATCTTGAGGTAGGTTTTTTCCCAATTTTATGAGAAATCACCGTACTGATATCCAAAGGGACTGTACCAGTTTGCACTCCCACCAGCAATGTAGGAGTGTTCCCTTTACCCCAGATCCTCTCCAGCATAAGTTATCATCAGTGTTTTTGATCTTGGCCATTCTTACAGGTGTAAAATGGAATCTCAGAGTTGTTTTGATTTGCATTTCTCTGATAGCTAAGGATGCTGAGCATTTCCTTAAGTGTTTTTTAGTCATTTTAGATTCCTCTGTTGAGAGTACTGGATTATGTGTTCTTTTGATGGCCAATTTCTTGAGTTCTTTGTATAGTTTGGAGATCAGCCCTCTGTCTGATGTGGGGTTGGTGAAGATCTTTTCCCATTCTGTAGACTGCTGTTTTGTCTTGTTGACCATGTCCTTTGCTTTACGGAAGCTTCTCAGTTTCAGGAGGTCCCATTTATTAATTGTTTCTCTCAGTGTCTGTGCTACTGGGGTTATATTTAGGAAGGGGTCTCCTGTGCCAATGTATTCAAGTGTACTTCCCACTTTCTCTTCTGTGAAGTTCAGTGTGGCTGGCTTTATGTTGAGGTCTTTGGCCACCACAATGGCTACTATTTCTAACATCAGGTGACTCCCGCTGTGCCTAACTGGATCTTTCTTATGTTGGAAAGGTATCTTTGGTGGGCATCTCCATAATACTGACAGTGACTGAGGGACAATGAGAGGGGCTAGAGATAGGGCAGAGCTCAAGAACTGTGGCATTAATGCCGGTGAGAAGAACCTGAGTGTGAGGCCTAGATTTGAATCTGGCTTTGCCAAATGCTGGTTGTGAGCCCTAGAGTACGCCATTTACCTCACTCTAAGCTTCAATATTGTCACCAGTAAAAAGCAGACAAGGCTGTCCTCACAGATGGACAAGCCTCCTTCACAGGCTTGCAGGGAAGACTCTGGCTAATGCAAGCAAACTATTTAGCAAATGCCAAGGAAATGGTAGCAGAAGATAGCCGAACCAGCCTCTAAAGGAAGTGTGGTATATATTGGCTAGAGGTGCAAGTTCACAGGGTAGAAAAGGAAGGGAGGTTGGAGAGGGCAAACAGAACCAGCAAAGCAACAAGCAGCGGCTGCAACCTAGGTGGTATTCTCCTGGGCCTGGAGGCTCCTGTGTCCAAAGGGGTAGGACCCAGGCCTGGCCTGGGTCACACCAGAAAGCCGAAATACTCTGCTACCATGTAGACTGCCACAGAGGAGTGAGGGTAAGGTGGTATTTCACACCCTCGGGCTCATATCCCTCCCCAAGCTTTTCTGCCTCTGCTGTAGTCCAAAGGGTCACCCTTCACCTGTTTGGTATTCATAGCAGCCTCAGCAGAAAGGTAAACTGAGGCTCAGAACTCTCCCTCGAAAAGACATACCTAGTTCATGCATGCAATGCAAGAACCAGGTCCGTGACTCCTTAGTTGGCACTGGTCCCTAGTGTCCCATGCGCTTCCTAGCATAGGGCAAGCACCATGAGGCATACAGTCGTCGGTGAGTGCCACACAGGGGTCACTTGCTATCCAAGGCCTGGCCCACAGCCTGCTTGGTGACAGGCAGTGGGGAGTTATAATATGAACTGGAGGCTGACAAAAATCCTTCACGCTGCATGTCTAGAGGAGAGTCAGCCCAGACAGTGAGTGGGCTCTCTGTGGGAGGGACCTAAAAAATGAATCAAACACTGAGGTCACTGGGGCCATGAGGGAAATGAAGAAGGCAGCCGATGCTGATGTCTGGCGCCAGCAGATGGACGAGAAAGCATGTTGATAATTTATTAAAGATTCAGGGGGTTTATTGGAGAGAGGAGCCAGCCAGTAGGCAACATGGGGTAGGGATGGAAGCGCTTAGCTCATCCTCTGTGTTAGGAGTACAAGGCATTAGCTGTACGGGGGAAATGGATGTGTGTGTGTGTGTGTGTGTGTGTGTGTGTGTACTTGTGTTTGTGTGCACACACATGTGCATTCTGTTTGAGGTGGGAGAGTCCCACCACAGTAACGCCTGAATTACACATTCCTCCAGGATGATTTTAAACAGTTTTTACCCTTTTCTTTTTTGAAAGACTCATTGGAGACCCATGATTTTTGGTAAGGCTTCATGAGCCTCCTGGATTCCCAACCTTGGGAAGGGCAGTGTCACTGGCTGAAGGTGCTTCCAGGGAGCAATTCTGAGGCCAACCCTGGGCATAGGTGGAGCCTTACCCTACTCTTCCCTCACCCAGCTGTGAAGTGCTATGTCCTTGCCCCTTCCCCACATCCAGATGAACATGACAACCTCAGTGCATTAGAAACACGCCTATCAGTTACCACGGTGATGAGGCACACAGATGCACACAGCACCCTCCTCTTTTATCCCATATATTTGTAAAATGCTGCAGCTGCCAGCGAGGGAGAACACAATGACGGTCATGGTCACTCCTGTTTTGTTAATGAGTTAGGAGCCCTTCATGGTTGGTCCCTGCGGCCCTGGAGCACATGGTCTTCCTCTCACTACATGCTGGGGAAAAAAAAAAATACTTGGTCGTAAATTAGAAACCATTTGGGATTTTATGCTGGAGGATAAAAACCAGAGGGGGTGACAGAGAGGCAGGCCAGCTAACTTTAAAACTGAGTGAGAACATAATTATTATTACTATGAAGTTGGCACAGAGGAGAGCTGCTCAATGACTGCGAGCCTGGCAGAGGGCTCTGGCGTCCTGGAAGGGAGAGATGGAGGGCAGCTACTGAGTGGGCAGCACGGCCAGAGCTGGGTGAAGGGTGCCATACAAATGTGCAACATGAACAGTGAGAATCAGACAACCTGGCATGAGAGACTCTCAGGATAAGCAGTTGATTGGGGTTCAGCAACGATGTCCCTTCTCTGACCCTTAGTCTTCTGGTTAATGGTGGTAACAATACCCACCGCATAGTATATGTAAGTGACCACTGGTGGAACCCTTACTGCCAGTCCCTGTATGGAATGCCTCAGAGGTGTAATGTTCATAATAGCTTAGAAAGTGGTTATTGTTTTCCAGATTTACTAATCTTACAGTTTGAGCATGGAATACCCTTACTCTGGTTCCTGGGGGGCATGAGGTTTTAAATGCTGGGTTGGCCCAGTGTGGAATGGTGTTATGCTGGGAGGTAGGGGACCTAGTTGGAGGAAGTAGGTCACTGGGTGGGGGGCTATGTCTTTAAAGGTTGGAACAGGGCTCCAATATGTTCTTCCATTTCGTCTTCCTGTCTACCATGATAAATATGCTCCACTAGGCTCCCTGCTCCAAGAGGGACTCAGGAGTAACAAGGAGGCAGGCAGAGAGAGGCGGAGTCAGTGAAGCTCGCCAAGGGGACTAGAGCCAGATGAGCAGGGCTTATCCCAAGCTGTAACACTCTCATGCCAGACTGAGTTGTTACTCATGAACGTTCTGTGCCTCTTCACACTGTGGGCACTTATGTGCCACACACTCAAACTACACTCAAAAAAAGGAGTTTCTACTGGGTTCTAGAAACCAGAGATCTGCCTAGGAGATTGGGCTGTGGGGCAGGCACAGGAAGATGCTTTCTGGGGGCACCTCAAGGGAGAGACTGCCCACTAAGGAGTCTCACCAGGTTGGAATGATGTGCCCATTGCAAGGCTGCGTCAAATGATTCCCAGGCGTCTGATCCTAAGCAGACCCCACACTTCCAACTGCTCTGTAGAAGGCCAGTCCCGTGTGGGAAAACAGTTTCTCTCCACAGCTTCCGTTTCCCTAACTTCACAGCCAGGGAGATAAAGGGACACACAGGCCTATGACTCACAATAGGAGTGGGACTGTGTGTGCCCAAGGCTGCTGTGCAAGCAGGTAGGGTGGGGTGGGATAGGGAACACCCTCCCTGCTCCTCGTGCTGCCATTCTTGATGCCTTCTACTCCAACCCAGGAGAAGCCTCAGAGACACTGTCACTTCCTCATCACCAGCACATAACTATGGGCAAGAGGAAGGCGTGGGAAGGGAGCCAGCCAGCCCTGAGGCTGGAGACCTTGCTCGGTGCTCTCAGGCAGGGTGCAGTGAGTTTGCTACTGGCTTTTGGAATCAGATCTTGTTTTTCAAGCAGAGAACATCTAATCCACTCTGAGCTCCGTTCCGTGGAAGGACACCTGATCTCAGGGGGGAAAAAAGGAGACGAACATAAAATACGAAATGCCAACTCTGGCTGACCCCCAAGTTCGCACCTGACTCTTTAGAAGCACAAGATGCAGATGGCATAGGAAAGTCTGATGTGTGTAAAATCAGAAATTCTTTTTAATCTCATTTCATGGGTGACACGGATACACTGTAAGGCATGAAATTTTTATTTCATGTCAATTTCACTGGGATTTCACATGCAGATTAATTTGTTCATCCAAGTAAACATATGCCGCTCCCCCTTCTCGCCTCAACAGCTACCCTCTCGTAGTGTTAGAGAGACCCCTTCTCTCATAAAGGCACTTCCAATGGCGCAAAGAGTTATTCTACTCTCATGAAGCTATATTTTAATTGCTTAATATGTTATTGAATCTCAGGATACACAGAAGGGGGAAAGTAGGCCAAAGCAGGCAGGTGACCTGCTGAGGACTTTGGCTAGTCACTGTGATTCACATCTTTAAAGATGGCCCCAAATCCACACCTCTTACATAACCCTTTCCTTTGTATAACTTAGGGACTCCCTGCTAAAGAGCAGAATATATCTAAGAAAAAGGTCTCTGGTCCCTAACCTGACTATCTCCCTTCATCCCTCTTCCTCAAGTACGGAGCATTGCAAGTTGTGTAGCAGTGATGAGAAAGGAGAAGAGGTGTCAGTGTGTCTCTGAGGCACCTCCTGGGTTGGAATGGATGACTAAGAGAATGGCAGGTGGAATGGCAGGTGAAACAACAGGTGGAGTGGCAGGTGGAATGGCAGTTGGAATGGCAGGTGGAGTGGCAGGTGGCGTGACAGGTGGAGTGGCAGGTGGAGTGGCAGGTGGAGTGGCAGGTGGAATGGCAGGCGGAGTGACAGGTGTTTGCCTTACCTCTCTAGCTGTGGTGTTAGGGAGGAGGAGAAAGTGGAGATAAATTATCCTCTCTCCTTCCCTTTTTACTCCCCCTCTTTACTTCCTTCTTTGGGCATTTTGTGACTAAGTTACAAGAGCCTGGCTTACACACTCAGGGAGAACACACTGCCATGTCATAGAGCTCCACACACAACTGTCATTAACCAAATCTCACTAAAAGCCACGTGAGAGACTCTGGATGATGATTCTCCTCCAGTCAACCTCTGGGATGACCACCTCTGGGATGACCACCTCTGGGACGACCACCTCTGGGATGACCACCTCTGGGATGACCACCTCTGGGACAACCACCATGCTAGGTGACTGACTCCTTGGTGGCAGCATGGGAGGCTCCCTGAAGTAGGGGGCTCACTTATGCCATGCCAGGATTTCTGACCCATAGAAACTATAAGAAGGCAAAAGTCATTTTAAGCTATAACCCATTGGTTCTCAACCTTCCTACTACTTCCACCCTTAAATAAAGTTCCTCAATGTTGTGATGATCCCCAAACATAAAATTACTTTTGTTGTTACTTACTAAGTGCAATCTTGCTACTGTTATGAATTGTAATGTAAATAGCTGATATGCAAAACCCTGTGGGGGCTGCAACCCACAGGTTGAGAACCACTGTCATCACCTTTAGGTGATGTTTTTGTATTACAAAAACAGATTAATACAGGCACCTTGGCTACATTAGGAGAAGGAGAAGAAGGAAGAGGAGGAGTAGAAGGAGCAAGGAGAGGAGCAAGTGAGGAAGAAGGACCATCATCATCATCATCATCAAGCTTCCCTAGATGAAACACAAATTTCCTTGGGTACTTGGAGGAAGAGCCATGGAATCACAACCTGTTCTGTTTCTCTTCGACACACTGTGGCCCAAAGAGTCCCTAGAACCTATTGTCCATGCAATGCTGGACTCCATTCACAAGATAATACTAAGTAAGTAATATCTTGAGGATTCTACATGCAGAGAGAAACTAGTATTTGGATGACCTTTTTCCTTTTTTACTCTCTCCCTCTCTCCTTCTCTTTTTTCTCCCCCTTTTATTTCCTTCTTTGGGCATCATTTCAGTAAAGGTCCTAGGATGGCCCCAATTCAAGATGTTCCTTCCATAGTCTTACATAGTTCTGAAATCTGATGGTTGGGGGCCGCTTGGAATGAATGTTTTCTTACTTCATGTTGGGACCACCTACTATGATGGAAGTGAATTTGTTTCATACAATGGATGCCCTTGTGCACTGAGCCTAAATTCTCTTGCAAAATTAAAAGTTTTTTTTTTTTTTAAGTTCTGTCCTCGATGTTACCACAGACATTCCTCCCTTTCAGTCCACAAGGCCACACTGCAGGGTACCTGGTCTCAGGGCAGTTCTAGTTAGGCTAACACACGTGTTCCTTTGCCTCTAACTACTACGTTCTTGGAAAAGTCTCTGCCAGTCCAGTTATGGGTCTTCACTTCTTGTTCTTTAGAGAACGTCAGCACCTCCTGAACGCATTCGCTCTCTACTTCCTGCAGCATGAGATCTCTCAGAAAATCTATGCCTTGACACTTCTAGGTCGCGTCCACGGTCTGATTAATTGCAGGCTGTAGATCAGAACGATGATCCCAGAAATCAGTTCTGAACACCCTGCCTCCTGGCGAGGTAAGAGAGTCCCATGGGGTCTGTCACAACAAACTAGGAAGATAAGTAGGCAGTGGGCAGGAGGGTATGAGACCGTAGTGCTCTGACTTGCTTAAATGCTCGGTGTCTGTTTCTGGCTTAGAGTCAACAGGAACAGCTGGAAGACTTTTCTTTGACCCATCGCCCTGCTAAATAATCTGATTTTTTTTTTTTGTAACATCCAGCCAGAAGGGGCTTGGAAGATCATCTGTTTACCTGGCCCCATCTCTGTGAGCTGCTGGCCGGTATTTCTGGGAGAAGTCAGCATGATTGGTGAGCAAAGTAGACAAGGGCCAAAAGAATTTTGGAGATGATATTAGATGAAGATTAGATTAGATTTATAAAATAATACTTTTGGTGTCTCATGAGTGAATATGGACCTTTTAGAGGTTCTGAGACTTTTGGGGGGTTCTCCATTACCTAAACTTCCTCTCAAAACCTAGCACATCTACTCCCTTGCCCTTCCCCCCTTCCACAGTACAAACAAGTTCCTATATATGGGAAGCTCAGATACAGCTAATGATTTCCTACAGCATATCACATATTATACCAAAGAGCATTGTATGTGCTGTCAACCAGTTTAAAAATCGGTTCCTCCAGCTGTTCCTTGTTTTGTTTTTTGTTGTTTTTTTTTTTTTTTTCAAATGAAGAAACTGAGGACCAGAATAGCGGACTGATCTACCCAAGGTGACTGCGGTGTGGCAGAGATGAGCTTTTTGGTTTTTAGTGACTGAACTCCTTGGCTTTCTTACAGCACTCAGGCTTAGGAACCAATCAGACACTACAGACAATCCCCATTCACATGGCGTTGCCCCATCCACACAATGTCATCAGTTACCACAACCTTCAAGGGCCCTTTTACCACCCTCTCTTCTGAGATACCCCTGGCAAGGCTCCAATTACGTCTTCGTACTGCTAACTCAATGGTATCTTTCTTGTCATGCTGTGAAATACTTAGTTTGTTCTTTGCCCTTGGCCTTGGCGAGATGATCCTAGCATGACTGACTCCTTCATGGCCATATCCTCTTGACTTTCTTCCTCTTTGCCTCATCGGAAGCCCTGCTGTTCCACAAACTTTCTCCTAGGCCATGCTTTTCTGAATCTCCCTTCCTTCTGGGCCATCCATTGTCTGCTTGCTCACTAGTACCCCTGGTGTAGGAGGTCCTTCTGTATTTGTGCTGCTTTCATTGAGCTAGCCGGGCGGCGGGATGCGGCCCACTCGCTCCTCATACAACACACCCCAGCTTTAACTCACCAATGAGCATCGTCTCCTGGGTACCTCCCCCCATGAATAAATTCACTCAGTCTCAGCCTCTCACGTGTGACCATTCCCCCCAGCTCATCACCAGCCATGTGCCCCAGCCCAGGAAATGGCTTCTAACCCCAATTCCCTCTCCCTCACACCCACCCCCTAACTAAGCCTAGCCTGGCAATTTGTCTTCCTTATCTTTCCATCTGGCTGTTCCTCTATGTTCTCATCCAGGCTTTTCCAGCTCTCCTCTCAGCCCCCTGGAGCTGCAGCCACTGGAGTGACCTGCCTGAAGCCACACCTTTGCTCTCCTTTCAGCGCTATCTAACAGTTCACAAAATACAGCTGGGACACCCAACCGTGGCTTACCATCCACCCTGGGATCTTCTGGCTGCAGCTTGCCACACCGTCAGTCATATACCTGCTCTTTGTCCGTTCTGGGTGGACTGGCACCATCCTTCTGTATATGTGAAGTGATGTTTTCTTCTACGGCAGGGCTTCTCAACCTTTCTAATGCTGCAGCCCTTTAATAGTGACTCCCAATCGTGAAATTATTTTATTGCCACTTCATAACTATAATTTTGTTACTGTTATGGATCATAATGTAAATATCTGATAGGCAAGATGTCAGATATGCAAGCCCTTTGCGGGTGGAGACCCACAGGTTGAGAACCACTGTTCTATGGGTGTTTCCCCCCTTCTCTCCTTATCTTGCCTTTTTGGGACTCTGCAACCATCTCACTGTTGTAATTTACTACCAAGCCTTGTGAAGTTACTTTTCTGTCTCTTTTACTGACTATGGTGGCAGAGTAGGCAAAGACTGCAGTTCTCGCTCTGCACCTAGCATGGCAAGTAAACCTAGCAAACGATGTATGCCTGAAGAATAAGTGCATGGACAAGTGAAATGGCAGCAGGAGAGGTGCCCAGGGACCCAGAGGGGGAAATGTTCTTTACCTAGCTATGGGTGCTGTCAACACAAGGGAGAGAGTGCCAAAGTCAGGAGTACAGGGACCAAGCAAGCCAGAGAAAGTGGGGAAGAGTTGGAGGTTAGAGCACAGGCCACAGTGAAATGAGCAGGAGGTTCAGCTATCCCAGCAAGAACACCCGGGATCTTGCCTAGTGTGCCCTTAGCTCTCTCTGTGGCTCAGGATATACCAGCCTGGTTTAAAAGCCAGAATGTTCATGTTTGACAAAGTCTCCAGGAAGATAAACAATTCTTCCTCATGGGAGAGACTGAATCCCACTGGACTATGGCTCACATATTCTACCTACCATCTACCATCATCATTTTATAAAAGAAATGGTGTCCAAATTTCAGAAAGGGCCACAGTCTCAGAATAATTAACAGACTGCTCGGTGTAGAAGTCAGCGTCAGTGAAATCTCCCTTGCTCTATCCCCCCTCTCTCAGCTCCACGAGGCAGACGTGGACTAATTTACCAACTGGCATCCGAAAGCACAGTTTAATGATCCGTCACATTAAATCATGATTTGCCTTTGTCTGCCCACCCTCTGCCAAAACTGTGAACACTAACACAGAAGACAGGATGGCTCCCCATCTTGATCTGGGACCAGCCGTAGAGAAAAAAGATTTCTCTCTTTGAGTTAGACTTCAAGAAATGACCATTGCTCCCCTGTGCACCAGGCTAACTTTCTGAGCCAATTTAGATCCTTTATGTTGACCAAAAACTTGACATTGAATGGGAGGCCAAGGCTGGCTGGAAGCTATACAGAGGGGACAGCTTCTTCTCCTTGGCTCTGTGTGCACTACAAAGGGCTGCCCTTTGGTACCAGGACCTAGGTCAATTAGTACCAATACTACCAAGACAGCAGCTGTGTGTGTGTGTGCACATCTGCACAATCATGCGTGCATATTGAAAGTAGAGGTCAGAGTTCAAAGGAAAGTATGCAGAAGGGAGAGCTCTCCAAAGGTTCTGAAATTCACAATCTCCTTCCTGGGACTAGCAAGTGTTGGGAAGAGGCCAAGACTTATTTTTGAATGTTTCCTGAAAAAGATCTTTGATGTCTGGGAGCAGGGCGCCTTCGTGTCTTATTTTAGCCCTGCTGGAGTCACGTGACACAATAGTAATAATAGATATGCTTACCGAATGCTCGCTCTGGCTCAGGTATTCTTCCCAGAGCTCTAAGGGTGCACAGTGATTCTCAAGTGGGCGCTGTATCAATCTTCCCTCGCCACAGAGAGGACGGAGGAGCAGAGGGGAGCAGAAACTCTTCTAAACCCAGACACTCTGGCTTCCCGCTCCGTGCTCACCCCCCTTGGGACCATACCCTTGAGGGATATCAGGCTCATTGATACCAGTCTTAATTAATATGGGCCTTATTCTCCATTTTGTGTCATGAAGTCCCAAAAATGGTAGAATGTTCTAGAAAGCCAGAAAACCCATGGGCTAAAGAATAATATATCTTCTTCTGCTTGCTGATGCTCTCACATTTCCCAGACTTCCCAGCTACAGGCTCAGTGAACTTGTTTTGCTCAAGAGGGGAAAATTCCTTACAAAAGAGCAGCTAAAGTCAGAACTAAGCCTGTGGCTCACGGGAAAGGTCAGACTCAGGGTCTTGAGCTCAGGTGCAGTCCTCCTGAGAGCCAAATGTCCCGTGTCCTAATAGTGTATCCTTTGGGAAAGCTCTGGGATGGGTGGGGGTCGGGTAATAAAAGGCAAAGGCTTCTACATCTCCCTAAGTCAACAGCAGCAGCCTCTGCAGCAGCCCTGTCTCCAATTGTCTCCATCCCCTCCTTTTGTTCTCGTTTTTTGTCCTCCCAAGTCTGACCTATGTCCCAGCTCTGCCACACATCGTTCCCAGTGATTCTCTCTGCTTGCAGTCACCTGCCCTCCAAACCACCTCTTCCTCTTTTCAGAGTTCCCTCATAGGAACTCAGTTAGGCCCTGTTGACAGCACACCTCTTCTGTACTGCCAGTCACCTCCCCTCTCCTGCCAGTCACCTCCCCTTCCACAGGGACTTCATTGTGGGTACTGCGCATGCCTCAGCTCAAACCCCTTCCTCCACCGCAGATCATATGAACTGCCGCTCTTCAGTCCATCTTCGCGGGAGGACTCTGCCCTTCCTTCCAGCGGGCAGGGCCACCTTTCCCCGTTTTTATGTTCCTCACAGGCAAGTTACTCTGCCTGCCAGAGTCAATTTCCTCATCTCTAAAACCAGGATCAGAGCAAAGTTGTGAGGCTTAACTGAGCGCACATATATAAGGTGCCTACCGCACGTCAGGGGAGCAGCGTGATCAATAACTGCTTGCCGATTACGGGCTTGGATTTATGAGCGAACATGAGAATCCTTTGTGGAGTGAAGGTGGCTTTAAATTTCCTGTGATTTGATTTTCTCACTCTCGTCTCAGGATCCATTCCTGCTCCTGTACTTCTAGACATTGTTTGCAGTGGAGAGTTTGAGAACGGATTCAAGGTCCCCTTTGGGTCTCTCCATGGGGCTGGGATTCCGATGGGCAGAGCGTGAGGACAGGGGACTGCCCTGGACTCTGGATACAGACTCTGTCAGCACCTCTGGCCCACGTCCCTCAGAGCTTAGAAAGGAGACAGAGAGGGAATAGAGGCATGCAATTTAGGGTGATGATCGCTCTTCTGAGAGGGACATGAGTGTAGGGGAGATACTGGACATCGGCTAACATCAGCCCAAAGAAGAAACACATTGTCTGGGTTACTGAAAGATGAAGAGGTACCCTTCACAGAGAGCATCAGAAAACAAGGGAGGGGGTCCCTCCTTATGTTGTAACCAGGGAATAAGTCATGGCTTCGAGGACGTATGGACGGACGGACACACACACACACACATGCTGTATCAGAAGACAACATCAGATGAACCTGAATTTGGAAAGGTCTAGACTGAGGGGGTGTCACCTTGGACAAGTATGTGCCACTCAGCTCTAAGCTAAGAGGGCAGCTGGGGTTTCTGCCATCATCCAGGTGAGAGGGGCCAGCCCAGGTGAAAGGGACCAGCCACAGAACTGGGCAGGGAGCCCCCGAGACTCAGGGAGCACTAGATGGTGGACTAAACAAAAACTAGGGCAAAAGAACACGACTCCAGAGTGTGTGGTGTGAGTCAAGTGGTAAACGGAGGGACCTGGTCTAGGAGGAAGCGGATCTCAGAGCAAACAGGGGTTGGGTTCTTCTCTGTCTGGAGAAGTGACCTGCATGCGCAGGCTCAGGGAAGTCTGTGAGTGAGCAATGAAGGAGACTCAGGCAGGAGGCAGGAGGAGGGGGCCCAAGAAGAAGCGACAGTAGGGTTACTCTGGCCTTCTGCAGGTTTATTTCTGGGTCAGGGCAGGCCAGAAAGCAAGAACAGCTTGTTTGTGACAGAGGAGCCTCCATCGATACAAAGGATTCTTCTTGTGGCCTCAGAGATGGTGTGTATAGACCTTAGTCTGTGATAGCCTAGAGGGACCTGACTGGTCTGGTGCTAGTGGTTTCTGCCTTCTCACCTGACTCTCTCGCCACCTCAGGCCATACACGTGGCTCTCCACGTGTCATCCCACCGTCTGTCACCACGCTGGGCTTGGCCCTGCTTTCAGGCTTTCCCCGCCCACAGCTGTCATCTCCTCGCCTGCTCTTTTCATCTCTTGTCAAACACATTCTGTACTTGCTGGCCCCAGGCCCTGCATCACTTCTCCTGGCCCTGGCGTCCCTCCTCGGCATCTTCAAGTACCAGCTCCGCCAGATGTACTGTTGCAAGCAGCCTTGTCGCCCGCCTTTGCTGCTTTCCAGTCTTAAAGCAAGTTTGACATTCAGACAAGTGAGATAGCTACTCAGTGCCAGGAGCCAGGGCTGGGCCAGGAGCTCTCCAAGGACTTCCTCCCAGCGTGCCTCACATCAACCTCTCCTTAGCTCCATTCAGCACAGTGCACAAAGAGCCACAGCATCCCAACGAAAGAGGTTGAGAGAAAGCTCTGAGCTAGCACCTCTCCACAGTTATCTGCCTCCTCCATTACCCCTCCACCTCTGAGTCTACCTTGCATTCTTCTGACATGACAGAAAAGGGAGAAGAGCATTGTTATTCCCACTCTGTGTGAAGAAATGGAGTCTTGATAAGTTTCCATAACACAACTTAAGGACCAGCTACGATGTAGTCAAGACACTTTTTCCCAACTCTCAGAGAATCTTGGTACACCAGGTCCCGTGCCTGGGCCTCAGTTTCCTTCTCTGAAATGGTCAGCATCCCTTCATGCAAGACCAAAAAGGGCATTATAAGAGAAGTAAAATATTACACAAATACAAGACACAAGTCGTCTTACTTGGAGAACGCCCCATGTCATCATCCACTTTTTCATTTAGGAACAGTCCAGGTACTCTGGCCTGAGTCCTAGCACCCTTCTGATTTCTTCAGCAATCATCAGCATGGTTTCTTCCCATCATGAGACACGTGCCTCATTTGACACAAACCAGTTTTTGCAGGAGGAGGGACTGCCATGTGGCAGGCTCTAGGTGTGAAAGATGAGAACTCTGACGGTTCTGGCTCTCTATTACAGATGACACATTCAGGCAAGTGACCACAATGTGCTAAGCTGTCACCAGCAATCCATGCTTTTGCCCAACAGCAAATGGTCCTGATGCTGTTGTGCTAATAGAGCCTGCACTTCCAGTGGGGGGGGGGGGGAATGGATGGATCTGACCACTGGGGGCGGGAACAGGTGTGGTTACCAGATGTCTGTGCCTCAGGCCAGGGGGGCCTGGTGACCTCCACACTGACAAATCTGTGATGAGTGGTGAAGGCTGGCTGGGCTGGCTGGGGAAAACAGACACAGTGACACTATGAAAGGACAGTGCTAATGGTTCCGCAGGGTCCTCGAGTCTGGCTAGGAAGGGGAGTTTGTGGCGGGAAAGATTAATTCAGGGTGATGCCTGGAGGAAGGTACTGAAAGCAGGAAGGTGTCATGTTTCTGGAAATAGCTTCCAGCCTGATTCCGCTCCTAAGTCAGTTCCTGTATGCAGCCTTACTGGAAGAAGCGTGTATAATGCAGCAGATGGAACTGGAAGTGACCTTAATAACCACCTCCACTTACTTAGCTCATGGCTCATATGCAGAAATGGATGCTGTACCAGTCAGGGTTCTCTAGAGAAACAGAACTGATAGAATAAGTCTCTCTCTCTCTCTCTCTCTCTCTCTCCATTTCTCTCTCTCTCTCTCTCTCTCTCTCTCTCTCTCTCTCTCTGTGTCTGTCTGTCTGTCTCTGTCTCTCTGTCTCTGTCTCTGTGTGTGTGTGACTGTCTGTCTGTCTATCTATCTATCTTTCTATGTGTCTGTCTGTCTGCCTATCTCTCTCTCTCCCTCTAGTATTATATATTACACATATGCATACATACTAAAATTACAGCTAGTCCAATGGGGGCTGCCTACCAATGGAAGGTCTAAGACTCCAGCAGTTGTTCAGTTCACGAAGTTACCTGTCTCAGATGGCCTTCAGTATATTCCAGAATCCCTAAGGAGTAGGCTGTAATGCCAGTGAAGGAGTGGACTTGCCAGGAAGAGTGAGAGAAAGCAGACAAAGAGGAAGTTATATGCCTTTTATATAGGCTGCTGGTAGAAGGTGTGGCCCAGATCAAAGGTGAATTTCTCCCATCAAAAGATCTGTATTAAAGTATATCTTCCCACCTCAAAAGATCCAGATAAGAAGTGGATCTCCTCACTTTAAATAATTTAATTAAAAAAAATCCTTCACAGATGTACTCAGCTACCTCGGTTTTGGTTAATTCCAGATACAGTCAAATTGACGGCCAAGACCAGTCATCACAGATGCTAAAGGGAGAACCCAGGTGTTCTTGTGCTAACCCCTAAAATTTCTCTCCTCATTCTATGATACTGCCTCAAGATGTTTGGCAAATTGCCAAAAGATTACCCAAAGAGAAGCAAGTCTCTCAAGGGGAATGGAGATCCAGATCTATTACTTGGTATTTTGGCAAACAGCACAGGTAGATGGGATAAGGTAGCAACAATTTAGGCATTCAGCTAACCAAAGTACTTATGAAAACCTGCTGTGCTGGTTAGTTTTATGCCAAACTGTCACAAGTCAGAGTAATCGGAAAAGAGGGAGCCTCAATGAAGAAAATGTCCCCAGAAGATCTGGCTGTAGGGTATTTTTTAAATTAGTGATTGACGGGAAGGGTCCTGTCCATGGTGGGTGGTGCCATCCCTGGGCTTGTTGGTACTAGGCTCTATAAGAAAGCAGGCTGAGCAAGCCATGGGGGAACAATCCACTAAGACACACCCCTTGATGGTCTCTGCATTAGTCACTGCCCCCAGGTTCCTGTCCTGTTTGAGTTCCTGTCCTGACTTCCTTCCAAGATGGACAGTGATATGGAAGAGTAAATAAAGTCAAATAAACCCTTTTCTCCCCTACTTGTGCCAGGCATGGTGTTCTATCACAGCAGTAGTGGCCATAGCTAAGACAGGAACAGCCCATAAGGTGGACATGTACCAGTGGCGTTTGGAGGGCAGTGAGGGAGTTCCCAGTTACCAGGTGGAGGAGCCGCTATTGACAACCCAGAGGGCAAACATCAGTTTTCCCACAGATACGTCCCTCATGGCCTTATATGCAATAATCTGTAGTCTAAATTCCTCATGGCAAATGCTTCATCCAAATCACTTCCCCATTTGGGCACTAAACATACGCTTGAATTTCCTTCTGGAATTCTTTCCTTTGCCCAGTTCTCAGACTATATGAACTAAAAGAAACAGATTCGGGGGGAGGTGGGGAAATCTGCCCCCAGAACCAAGACCACTCATCAGTAACTTCAAAGCCACAAAGAATGCTTTGCCAGTCGCCTGCCCGCGACAGTTTGGCCTAGGTGACAGAGCAGCAGATGGCACTCTTTATCTCATTAGATGATTGAGATGTTACTTTTTGTGCCTCCAGGCAAAGCTAAAATATAATTATCCAACCATCTTAACTGTGAAACTAGAATCCTTATGTATCACCTCTTCTCCTTGCTCCAAAGCCCAAGGTCATCTCATTTAGTCTGTCCCTCTGTCTCTCTCTCTCTCTCTTACACACACACACACACACACACACACACACACACACACACAGAGAGAGAGAGAGAGAGAGAGAGAGAGAGAGAGAGAGAGAGAGAACACTTGGCCTAACGGGCTTATGATAGTTATATAGAATGAGAACTATATATGGGCTTAGAATTTGAAAATCTGAGTTTGAGTTCCAGTTAAGCAATGATGAACAGTTTAACCTTAGATAGGCTCCTGAACCTCTCTCTGAGCCTGGATCTTCTCATACAAGAGTGAGGCTCATTTCTACTTTTGGGGATATGCCCAGGTCTCAATAATCCACGCTGGTGCTCATTCTGAATCACGGAAGTTGCTCTGGGGATGAATGACATATCACATTCCCCCATCCGCTCCAATCCATCTACCCCAAGACCAGTGTTTCTCCCTCATTCCTCCCATCTTACCTAGGAACAAATGGTCCAGCGTGATGGACGTGGACCACCCTAAGGGTTCCGTTGCTAAGATCCCATGGCAAACTCCTCTGAGGTTGACCCCAATTAGGACCAAGCTTAACTTCGCACTACTCCTCCCTCAGGGGCGTTATTGCTACCTGGCCCCATTTTGCTCAGTCCACTTTGGTTCCTTTCTTCTATTAGAAGCTCCCATAATTTCGTTCTGGCATAAAATATACACAGAACACCCCAGCATTGCATGGCAAGGGGGTAATGCTAGAATAAGAATAAGAGCCTTCTCGTTGTTTACTGAGTTAACTCTTCAGTCCCTCTAAAGCCAAGACTTTGCTGAGCATGACCCTAAGTTTCTCTTCCAGAACATTTTTCCTACTCCTTCCCCCCATCATCCCATTCTCCAAAGTTGATAGATTCGACAAAGCACGGCTCTCCAGTCTGATAGTTTTCTAGATTCGACAAAGCATGGCTCTCCGGTCTGATAGTTTCCTATGCTCTTATTCCAACATGCCCATTACCCAGTAAAACTATAAAGACCCACATAAACGTTCCTGACGGTGGTAGCTATAGCGCCATCTACTTCTGAAAGCCGCAGATCCCCTCTGCTGCACAGGCCTGCTCTCCTTTATTCACAGAAATGTTTCTACCCGCTATGTTCCATGACATGAACAAGGCAGAAATAGCCAGACTAAAACCTGGGAGAAAGAGAAAGGTTAGGGATTTTGCTGGACTGAATCAAGGAGAGGTACCTCAATGCAACCCACAGTTGAGACCCATGGGTTCCCAGTACCTAACCCAGAACTTGATGTGCGGGAAATTCTAAATTCAAGTGTTGGCCAAATGAACTGAAAGCGTGACTCATGAATGGACAAATGGATGCTGTGCACAAGGGAGCAGGGCCAAAGTTGGTGGCAATTTCTAGGAAACAAGGTCTAAGAAAACGCATTCACTAAGGTCATTTGTAGAGAGGAATTCTCATTAGCCAGGGCTCCAGCTTGATCCTCTTTGGAAGACTAATGATTGTGCCGTTGGGAAATCTGGAAGTCAGAGCAAGCAGTGGCAGAGGAGGCCTGCAGGCTCCACCTTCAAAGGATCCTGGTACAGAAATAAAGCGGAATACCCCATTCTGGTGGCTCATCCCCCCCCCTCCCGTTATCTGGGAAGAATTATCTCAAGACCCTTGTATTAGTTAATTTTCACACAGCTGTGACCTGATAGCTGATAAGAAGCAGTTGAAGGAAGGAAGAAAGGGTTATTTTGATCCCAGTTTGAGGATGTAGTCCATCATGATGAGAACGGCCTGGCATGGCAGGGAGAAGGCTCTCAGCTGGGACTACTCACTTCTGCCCAGCTCCACAGAACCGGAAGTGTGGAGCAGCCAATGCCGATGTTCCCTTGGTTTCCTCCCTTTAAAATATCAATGAATTTCATGTTTTTTTTTTTTTAGTCTGAGTGTCCTGTAGTCCAGACCAGCTCTAAGCTTTCTGTATACCTGAGGGCTAGCCTTGACTTTCCCTCCCTGCCTCTCCCCTGAGTGCCAGGCTTACAGGAAGAGCAGTACCCACAGCCTCCCTCTTGCTCCCTCTTTATTAAATCTTAGTTCCTGGCCCATGGGCTATCCACCCGCATTCAGGACTGGCATTCCACCTTCAGGTAAACCTCTCCAGAAACATCCTCCCAAGCCATGCTTACAGGTATGTCTCCTAGGGAATTCCAAGAATAGTCATGTCAACAGGAAAGACGAGCCATTACAGCACTGTAGGCGTAGCGCCAAGTACGTAGTGCCAGACCTGCTGACTCGGTTTGACTGCATGGCCACTCCCAAGATGCTCTGGAATTCCTCCTGTGGTTTGCTTCCTCTCATGGTGCAACTTGGACTCCAAGCAAAGTACACATAGAGACACCATCAAGGGACTCCCATCTTGTCCTGACAAAATGGTTCTCACAGGGGGACTGGAGAGTGGCAGACGTGAAGCGCTTGTTTGCAAAAGCTAAGTGTCTGTGATGGGCTTCCCCCTCCCCTCATCTCAGCCTTGCCGCAGAACCACTCACACAGTGCTGAGCTAGGGGAATAGCCTTGACTCTGAGGGAATATGAACATTTTTTACGCTCAGCCGTTCCAGCCGTAAAGATTCTCATCCTATTACCGCTAAGTGACGAGCAGGAGGAGAGAAATGATGATGATCTTTGACAGCCATTCCAACCGAGTAAATACAAGGAGGGAGAAGTGCGTTCAGACACTGGGCCACTGCCCCTTCATTTCCCAGGATGAAAAAGAGCGAAGGAAAAATGTCTTCCCGGTGAGATGTATCGAGGTGTAGAATTTTCCCTCCAGGCAAGCGATGGGCGCCCCACTGTTTCTTATCGTTTAGTTCTACACTGGACGAAAAACTGGAAGAATATGCCAGAAGGGAGCAATCAAACCCAGCCAGGCCAAGGGAGAGACCTAATGAAGCTTTCCTAGTTTCTAACTCTGCATAAGCCCACCCGGACACCTGGTCCCCTGCAAACCAAGTAATCCCATAATGGTCACTGCTAGGCAACAGCAAAAATCAGACATTCACTTTATCAAAATACCTACCTCCCACCCCTGAGGGGTGTGTCTCCATTTGATGGCTTCTTCTTTGCCATTTATTTTATGTACTATTGGGATGATGACAAATCCAGCTGGTGTGACAGGGTTGAGGTAGAGTAACTGGAAAGCTGGGCTTGTTGATTGGGCCAGTCACTGTGTTATGGACAGAAGCACTCTGGGGAAATATTCTTGGACTCTTAGCTCAGCTGAAGTTGTCTCTTTCTTATACTAAAATTTCTCTGAATGATATACTACTACCTCCTACCAATTATGTGATATATATCTCTCTATCTATCTGTCTGTCTATCTACCTAATCTGTCTATCTACCCATCCATCCATCTATCTCTCTATCTAGCTATCTAAATATATATCCATGTCTTATTCATCACTGTGGTCACAGGACCCAGGCAGTAACCTAGAGACTGAGTTGTTGACAGAACAATGTGTCTGAAGAGGAGAAGTTGATGTCAGGATGCCTAGTGCTCTGCTCAGTTGAAGAGGGATAAGCTGACAGGATGAGTATATATGGCTGGACCATAAAGATTGACTGAAGCTGGGCACAGTGGCCCACAATTGTGTAATGATGTGATGACTCACAGAGTGAGTCAAAGTTATCTAGCCCAACACTTTAAAGGAGATGGAGAAAGAGGAGGGGCCAGGATGTTTCAGAAGTTACTCTGTAACCCTGCTCCCACTTTTCTCCAGGGACATGCATGTCTAAAGCATGTATGTGTGGTACCATGTGAGCCATCACTTGCTGCACCATTCTGGCTATGGTATCATCACGGATGCTAGGCCAGTGCCAAGGGTTTGGTCAGTTCATCAGCCGGCAGGGTGAGGACTTCCACTTTCCCCTTTTCCCACCCCTCCCCGTCACCTGACTTCTCCAGCTTTGGAGGCAATTCGCCCCACCAGCACCCACTCGGCAGCTCTTGCTCTAACGCTCAGCTAATAGCTGTCTGTACCAGGCGCTGTCCAAACGCAGACTATAAATCAGAATCCAATTACCGTGGTAAGAAAATTGGAAGCAAATTTAATAAGCTCAGACCCCTCCCACGTGCTGTTTCTTCACTCTTCTCTTTTCAATAATGAGAATTCTTCGGGAAGAAAAAGGGTCCTTTCCCGTAACTCTAGGACTGCTCTCTCCGTCTCTCATACGAAGCTCCTGAGGGTCAATGGATAATGAGAGGGGCTTCTTTTAGTTCCCCTTCTCCTCTCTGCATAGAAGGTAGGTGGGAGAAAGTGGCTGATGGTCCCCCTGGCCTGTCTTTCTCTTTTATTTATTAAGCAAACAGACAATGGATCCCTATCTCACAGCAGGCACTGTGATAGATGTTCAATGTGCTCCTTACCCTACAGAGCAATTGAAAACACAGCTAGCAGGACTTTGGCTGAGAGGCTGGATGGGGATGTAAACAGGCTTAACCGGAGCAAAGCCTGCATCCCTGGGGCTTGGTTCCATGAATGAGGCAGCCAGTATAGGTCACTGGTCATGGGGTAAGAATTGGCATTGCAGGAGACACTTCTTAGGAGCAGCGATGCCAGCTGTCAGAAGGGTGGCAGAAGGAAGATAGTGGGTGAAGGTCGAGGAAAAGAAGGGACAAAAGAGGCCAGAAGTGCTGGCACTTGGACAGAGGGAGGGGTACACAATATATGGCATTGGGTGCGCTTATCTCAGGGTCTCTACTCTCTTCTTTTCATAGAACCAGCTCATACATGGATTTCATCCAGACCACAGGAGTGGGCCACCAGAGCTAGCCAATGCTTGCTTGTTTCTAAAAGGGCAAGAAGCTTCAGAACCACCTGAGGTCTTGCTATGCCAGAGAGCTGGGATTCACTCCAAGGTTTCTGGGTGAAGCCTAAGAATGTGCATTTCCAACGTGTGCCCAGTTGATGCCGATGCTGTTGGTCCTTTGGTCTGGAGAACCAGACTCTGAAAGCCACTGTGAGGCCTTGTTCTTCAAAGTGTGATCCACAGCCCGTAGTCATCACTGTGACTGGGGAATGTGTCAGACATGCAGAACTTCAGAACTTGAGAGGCACAGTGGCTAAGAGCCCTTGCTGCCCTTCCAGAGAACCCAGGCTTGGTTCTTAGGCCCCACTTGGTGGCTCACTGTTACCAACAGTTCAAGTTCTAAGGGCTCTAAATCCCTATTTTGGCCTCCTCCAACACAGTGGCGTTCACTCTCTCAAGCACACAGACACATAAATAAAAACTTATAAAATAAAAAGCTTTAAAAAAAAAAAAAGAAAAAAGAGCTGCAGCCCGTGAGGCCCCACCCTGCATCTACGGAGTCGGGTGGAGAGAATTCTCGGATGACTTGTCTGTTTGCCTGTTTAAGTCTGAGAAGCCCTTACCCAGAGCGGCTGCCCTCAAGCCTTGCTGCTCATTAGAGTCACTTGGGAGCTGGGCAAGGACACACTTGAGTTGATTGGAGTCTGGGTATCAACATGTTTAAAAGGCTCCCCAAGTGCCTCTCGTGAGAAGCCTGGATTGAGGGCGGCTTAGACTCCTGCTGAATGGCCAGCCTGCCACTCTGCTTCGTTGCTCAGGCTCCTTTCTCGGGCTTCGAGTCTGACCTTGAACCCAGCCTCTGTTTGGCCCCGCTGCCACACCTTCGCAGTTTAGCTGCTTCATCCTGATCCTTGGGCCGGAGCCTAATTGGTTTGTTTTCTACCAGTGTGTTTCTCTTCCACACGAGGCTCAGCCATCATTGCATAGTACGGTGTTTAATATCAACTATAAAATAGGTCAATGCCGTCTACATATTTTATTTGATCCTTGTAACAACCAACGTAGGTGGGATTCTTACTGCTATTTTTATCCCTGCTTTTAAAAGAGGAAGGCAAGGTGTGGAGAAAGTTAGTGAGTCCCTTCATCTAGCCAGCCGTACAGCCAGGATGAGAAATGACTGTCTGACCCCAAAGACCCCTGTTCTGACCCTCTGGTGACCCTCTCCCATGGCCTTCAACTTCACTCTGCTTTACATTGGAGCTCTGGCCTGACCTATTGCTGGTGACGGACTGGTGATAAATGTTTTCTCTTCACCTCTGGAGATTTGGATAAAAACCAAGGCCAGATTTACAGCAGCGATCCTCATTGAAATTTTGTCCTCCAAAAAAAAAAAAAAAGACATGTGGGAAAGATATTTTTGGTTATCACAACTTGGTGTGGAGGGGGGGGCAGGGGAGGAATATTGGCATCTAGTAAGCAGGGGCCAGAGAAGCTGCTAGAATCCTGTAATGTCCAGAACACCCCCTCAGTGAGGAATCACCGCGCCAAAACTGTCAGCAATGTTGCTGTCAAGAACCCCTGACTGCCATTAGCTATGCTACTCACAGCTGGGGTAGGCAGGCCCCAAAGTGAGCCCCAGGATTCTATTGGCCTGGGTGGACAAGCTCTTGGGGCTGCTTCAGGACCCATCAGGAAGACTGGACTCACAGAAGGATTAGGAAACTTGGCTTGTGACTCCAGCCATGGAATGATGGTTTCCATAAGCAGGAGCTGGGTGAAGGGGAGCATCACCCAATGATTTGAGAGAGAAGGACTTTGCAGGTATGCTCTGGAAGTTTCACGATCATAAGGTACCACCAGCAGGGGGCAGCACTCTACTGAACTCAGCCTGGGACTGGACGATCCAATTGACACCAGTCATAGTGCCAGTCTAGGACTTTGCACTCAGCGAAGGACCAAGGCTCCCAAGATGATTCTGGACCTAGGCATCCACCCCAATTCTGAGCCCTCTGATCTCCACGCTTATGCTTCTTTGGATAAAGTTCTCCGAATCCAGAATTCTTCTCCTAGTGGCACACTTCCAACTCCTGCAGGGTAAGGTTGCTGCCCTGAGGCAGGCATATGGCTAATATTCTTTCCCCTTTTGTCTCCTCAAAGAGTGTCTGGATTCTCAATCCTCTCTGCCCTTCTCGCTGTCTCCCTGTAGACCGCGTGTTTTAACAGATAGAGTTCTGGGTAGGTGCAAAGTCCAGGGCTGGCTGGCCAGCTGGGCTCTTCGGTGTATGTGTGTGTGGCGGGGGGCAAGCTCAGGTCTTCATTACCTGCCACAACAAGTCTGACCATTGTACAAATGTTGTTGTTCTTTTTTTTTTCTGCTTTGCAGATCACAGGAAAGTGGGAACGCAGAACTCAACACGCTCAACTGCTTGGCGAGCTCCTGGCGCGTCTTCCTGGGGCTGAGAGCAGCTCTGATTGCCCTTCAAGGGCAATTGTCCAGTCACACTAGTACCTTCCCTGCCTAGGACAGGTCCTGTTTCCTTCCTGGGGTGGGGCATTGGTGTCTAGAATCAGGACAAGGAAGCAACTACTTGCCTGAGACCCAATAGGACTTCTCAGCCTTCTCTCTTTTTACCTGCCCTCCCACACATAGTTTCTGCTCCAGGAAATATAATAACTTGATATTTAAATTTTGCTTAGAGAGAAGTAATAGGATAAGGGCTGGAGAATTCAAATAGCAATATTGAAAAGAATTTCAACAGGATTCTGACTTTAAGACAGTTTAGGCCAGTTGGGGGAGGGCTCTGGCTATAGGAGACACAGGAAATACTGCTTAGGTAGACTCCTTTAAAAGAGAGTTAAATTTAGACAGATGGCCACAGTTAGAAGAAGGCAGGCTGTCATCCAGTTGTACCCTTGTCGCATTCATATGGACAACCAAGACTCCAGCTCAATGTGGTAACGATAGTGGCTAACAACGACCAGATGAATGTCTCCATTGAATGCATGTTGCAAAAGACACGACTTCCAGGTTGTGCAGCCCTGCTTTAGAAACTAAGTCGGAATGACCTCACATAGTAGATACTCAAGAAGTACCAACCTGATAAGCCTCAATCATTATAAAAGTCCTTTGCACATAAATCCTTTTTTCCCCCACAACCTAGGGATCCAAACAAACAAAAAAGGCAAAGTTGAGAGGCTAAAGCCAATACCCTATACCTTAAGTCAGCACTATACCCTTCCAGCTGAACGACCTGGGAGTCTTTTCCACCCCAGTGGCCAGACTGCTGTTGAAGTGAGTGCAAAATCAGTGTCGTGAGGAAATAAAAGTCATCTCTGTGGGACTCTATGGCATGTCTGGGCCAAAGCCTGGAGGCTGGGAGGGGAAAATAGGGTTAGGACCAAATTGCTTTGTCTGTTGTCAGTAGGAAGCATAGGGACCACAGGGACAGAAGGAGTAGGTGGTGATGGGACAATGCAGCTTCCATTTTCTCAAAGCCTCTGTGGAAACAGAGCTTTCTATGTTGGCTTAGGCCTGCTGTCTGTAGCCTTCTGGCGCTGCAGCCTATCCAAGCTGGTGGCAGCAAGGAAGCGCTGGGAATGGACCGCTGGGCAGGCAGAGGGGAAAACAATGTCAAGTGAAGAGGGCCCTCAGAGTCTCTTCTCATGTGACAAAATGCACATGACAGAAAGGATTTCCCCCTGTGACAGGAGAGACAGTAATCTGGATTCCTGAAGGTGTACCCATCTTGTTCTTCCCCTTAGAAAGCCAAGCTGAACCATAGGACTTGGCCAGGGCAAGTCAGGCCCCACCTTCTAGTTCTTCATGAGGTTATAGAATGCAGCACTTTGGGTGCTCACCAAGGGAGGGGTCAGGCATGTCCTCGATGGTGCCTCCCACTCCCTTCAACCTCCGAGTAGAAAGCAGGGTCTCTGGGAAGGTGTGTGACAATATGCAGGGAGTAGCACATAAATATTACTCCATCACATCACTGATGTGGTGCATCTGATGGCAGAAACTGACTCACCCATCCCTGAGTGCTAAGTACTATGGGACCCAAATCAAGCCTGTGCTGATCTGTCCTGGCCACAGAGAAGGGGAAGGTACCTACATGGAAGCAGGAGGAAGTACCTCTTATGGCGTGTGTCGGGGACAGCCCGATTGCTGGAGATCCGCTCGCTCTCCCGCTGGTTGAAGGCATACAGCTTGTAGGGATCATCGCCGATGCGCCACTTTTTGGCATTCAGATACCGCCGCTCATCAAACTGCTCCCACAGGTCATCCCAATCCGCATCAGAAGGCTGTGTGACATGAATGGAAAGTCTGCGTGAGAAGGCTCCCTGCACGCCACTGGCTTCCGTCCATCTGTCAGCAACCAGCCAGAGACTAGGCTTGTTCTGGCAACGCTGAGCTCAAACATGGGGCCAGGGGCAGAATATTAGCGAAAACACCAGCAATAACAATCGCATACAGAACAGTGATACTATTGCTCCTGCCATTTATCGAGCATGACATACCAGGTTCTGTCCTAGGACTGTGGCTCCCATGATCCCATAGAATCCCCACATAGTTGTTCAGATTGGCAACTTCACAGGTGAGAATTCAGTCTCGCATAAGCACTGTGCCCAAGATCCACATTTAGGAAGTAGCAGGGCCCGGGCCAGCTTTCTGGTACGCTGACTCAAGAGACCATCTTCCCAGGATGGCGTTAGAACATCGTATGCAGTAGGGCAGATGAGGCGAACCACAATGACTATTCTCTGGGTCATCAATCTAGAATGGTGTGTGACCTGCTAGACACCTTGGCCCTTTGTTTCTCCAAGCCCAGGAACCCATAGCCACTCTTAGGAAGCATCATATATGAGGACACAGGACTTCAGGATACGGATGGTGATTTTCATTTTCATAATATTTTCATACTCATACTCTCTGGGCAGAGTAGGGAAGAAGGGACACCAAAAGGCTAGTGGTCTGGCAAGTGACAGACCTTCTGGATCCTTCTAACAAGAGAGGAGAGAGGCTGCCACCCTATCAGAGTCCATGACGCCTGGTTTACCCTACCAGCATCAAACCCATAGCCAACAGTTTCTCCAGGTAGCCAGCAGGTCTGAGCATCCTGGCCGAGACCCTGGCAGGCTGGATGTTCGCACTTGGCAGCCACTTCCTAAGAGATGTTACCGTGAGTAGTCTATACCCCAAACACCCATTCAATTCCAACCTAAACCACAAATGCACCTCCAGGAAGAACTCCCTGATGCCCCCAAATGGGATGTCTGATGTGCTGGGGCTGGCATTATCAGGCAGAAGCGGCTCATTCATATGACCCTAATAGCTGAGCAAGGATCTCACACTGAACAGATCTTAAGTGAGAAGAAACCAGTTTCTCTGTCACGGAATTCTAGCTGTTGTTGCACACAGACACCCAAGTGGCAGGTACGGGGGGAGGCGGCCCCGTGACAGGTAAGAGGGGCTGTACCAGTGTGCATGCTCATCTCAGGCACTGTGAGATCTTATCTGGTAATTGATCTCTCTATTCCTCTTTGTTATCTCTGTTTGAAACAGCATTTCCCTCTAATAGCACAAAATGAAGCTCTGGAAACGGGCGATTTTATCCAATAATTGATTTTATTAGTGTCTTATGATATTGCTGCTCCGGAACACGCTAGGGGGATCTTGGCGGGGAGGACTCATAACCTGTGCTGTACAATGTCACAGCTTGACAGCTGTCACCTCTGGTGGGAACATCACCCCAGGGTAACCCTGACATTCCATCCTCATGGGAAGGGTGGTAGAACTGTCTTCCGTTGGCTCACTGCCAAGTTAATTCATTACTATTCTCAAAATAAGCTGTAACCCTCACAGTGCTCTGAGCTAACGGGGAGGGAAGAGGTGACAATAGTACCTGTCCTAGAGAGGTCCTGCTCTGTGTACAGACAGACAGACACACACACACACACACACACAGGTAGACACACACAGAGACAGACACACACACATATAACCACACACACATATAGACACACACACAGATAGACACACACACAGACACACACAGAGACACAGATAGACTCACAGAGATACTCACAGATAGACACACACACATATAGCCACACACACAGAGACACACACACACACAGACACCTGTACCACACTACAAGGTGAATATAACCACATAGCTTAGTGACAATGTGTTTTCACAGAGGAGTGAAGGAAACAGAGACTAGCTCTTAGAATAAGGGTCAAAAGAGTTAGATCTTAAAGAATAGGTAGGGAATGCTTAGCAAAGAAAACCAGACAAAAAGTGGCCCATTCGTGACTGTGGGGTAGAATAACAGAGCCCAATAGTGTGCATGTATGTACAAGAATTTATAAAATATGGCTTGGTGGCATAGACCTCTGTGGTTGGCTACACCTGTGTGGGGCCCTAGATTCAATCCCTAACACTGAAAAAATAAGTCAAAAAAAGTTTATAGACTATTAAAAAATTGTTTGTGTACTTATAAGGCTGACAAGATCTGTTGTCGGTCATATCTCCAAAACGGTATTTGACCAAATGCCTGGGCACCCTGTGGCCCAGTTACATTGGTATAAAATGAAATATCCAGAGGATATACATAAAGGAAGACTCTGGAAAACAGCTGAGTCTTAGAAAGTAGGCCATAGGGAAAATGGTTCTGGCTACACAAGTGGGATGAAGAAGAAGGAAGAAAACTTCCACAAAATGACTAGCTAGGGAATGATCTTGACAGATCCTGATGTCTGAACTGGGGTCTTGCAGCTCGACAAAGCAGGTGGAGGACCAGACACCCATGGCAACAAGAGGCTGGGGGCAAGGGCGCAACCCACCTCTTGGGCCAATTGCATCAAGCATGGAGCCATGAGGGCAGGAGGCCAGAGGTTTCTTGGCCTAGCTCTCTCCACCCACAGGGCAGCTAAGCATCCCTGGTATCTCTGGCAGGCCCAGTCTTTGTGGAGAAGGTGCCATGAAGACTCAGCTGGAATTCTGGCCCCAGAATATGGGGACAGCAGCCAGCTGGCAGGATAAATCATACGAAAAGTCAAGTCAGTAGGAGGCAGCCTTGGAGGGGACTGTTCCTCTCAGGGCATTTAGACATCACATGGTGCTCATTCACAGCTTGCTGCACCGAGACCCCCTCAAGGAGGACAACCTATACTGGGAGCTGATCTTTCCCACAGGGACATCTGGACGTGTTATATAATGGTGAAGGGATTTTCAAAATGGTAACGGTAACATTTTATGTTGCATATGTGCACATAGACTGTCACAGATTCCTCACAGGACTGATCTCCATCTGTACAGGGAGGGATCTACTTAGGGAAGCCGGTAGGTGGCTTACACAAGCTCATCACCTTGCAAGGGATGGGAACTCTGATTTAGTCCTACTACAAAAACTCCCACCTCCCCGGACAGAGACAACAGGAGAGTAAAACATGTCCCAAGGGCCAGAATAGGTTCAGCAAGGACCTCACAGAGCCTATGGAGACGCCTCTGCACTGGAACAGCGCCCTGCATAATGACTTACTTCCACATTCAATGTGCATTGACACAGATAGCCTATGAAATTTCGTTCCTTAGAGTGATGCTTCCTACATGCCATTTATACTTTATTTTATTTCACCCTTCTTGCTTCAATCTCACGATTCTCATGGCAGACAGCTCCCCTTAGAAAAGGATCGTGCAGAGCCCGAGCAGGAAGCCATTGTAAGAGAGGGCTCTCATCTTGTCTAGGCTGTGCTGCCTGGTTATAAATGCTTCCAAAAGTCCCTGTCTGTGGCTTCTCATCCTTGCTGGAAGCAGGGCAACTAGTGCCTGGTGCTGCACGTGTCTTCTGGGTAGCAACTGTATGCAAGGACTTGGCCTCTGTCCCTTCCTCTGCCCTTGTGTAGCAGGTACGTTCTGTCCTACTTGTGTGATATGAGAAGCATATCTCAGATTTATCTCTACAGCATGCCACACTCTACAGCTTTCATATACAAATATGTGTGGTCTATTTCACTATCCTCCAGTACTCAGGCACCTCTACTTTATCCCTGGGCAAGTTTGTGTTCTCCGGTGTAGCTTTTACCCAAGCCTTGCCTTAGATACTAGAAGATGTTTGCTTGTCCAAGTAATGATATCAATGCCCAGCTTCCCATCATTGCTACTTCTTTTAGACTTATCTTACATATGTAAATCTTTTGCTTGCATGCATGTGTGTGTGTTACATATATGACAAGTGAGGTCAGAAGAGGGCATCAGATCCTCTGGTTACAGAAGGTTGTGAGCCACCATGTGGGTACTGGGAATCAAGCCAGATCTTCTGCAAGAGCAGCCAGTAGACTTACTCACTCTCACCACCCCCAATTTGCTGATTCTTGAATGCATTCTTGTATTAGACAACGCTCCCCTGAGAAATAGAATCACTCTCTTCCTCTCTCTCCCTGTCTTTCTTTCTCTCTCTCTATGGGAGTGGGGATAAGGGGCCAGGGAAACAGATTTATGTTAAGGAAAAAGCTCACTCACTTACGACTTGCAACCTAAGGCCAATGGCAGTCTTTGCCAGCCGAATTCCTCCTTTCTGGGAGAGAGGGAGAAGCCAGTCTTCATCTCCTAAAGCCTTCAGCTGACTGGATGAAGTCCAGCCACACTTTGGAGTAGATTCTGTTTTACTCACAGCCCACCGATTTCGAGGTTACTGTCATTTAAAACCACCTTTGCAGAAACATCCAGAATAGTGTTTGACCACATACCTGAACCCTGTGGTTTTCACGGCACCTCTTGTCACAGCCTCAGAGGGAAGGGCTGTGTGGAGAATGCCTCAAGGCATTGCAGATCCTTACAGATTTGAAATCCAATAAATTACAACCCCAGTTTTCAAATGAGGAAAATGAGATATGGGGAGGATAACCGGTGTGCTCGAGTCTGTAGAAGGGGTATGTTCTCTAAGCCTGGACTAACCCCCCATGTCTCAATAGTCACTGTTTCTAAGCCAGCTGTGCATGACTGGAGCCCCTCACACCTAGGCTGTTTACAGGACCACAGCTTCTGGCCAGTGTTCCCATCCTCAGCCCAGTACTGTTTCCCATCCACTGAGTGCTGCTCCAGCACCACAGCAGGTCAGGGGCTTCCTGGAACCCTTCTTGCCAACCAATAAGCTACCACCACCTCAGTTTGGGATACATCGCTGGGTTCTCTACGAGGAAAATCTTTAACTTCCATCGAGGGTGAGGCTAAGGAACATGCAGAGGCTGCTGTAAATAGATCTAGGGTGGTGGAATACTGAACAAGGGGGAAATGTGAGGTTACTCTGAAGTTAAAGGTCTCTGAGAAGCTAAACCTTGGCTCCCAGAAGATGGAAGACTAAAGCCCATTCTGATGTAATTAAGCCTAAGAAAGGGATGGAGGAGCATAGATGGGCGGTGCACTTGACTCTCAGGAAACAAAAGATGCATATCCTGACTAGGAGAGAGCAGCTGCCTTTCAGACCCTGGGACTCCAACAAGGATCAGTGAAAGAAGAAATTGAAAAAAAAAAAAAGAAAACGAAAAAATCACCAGACAGACAGAGAGAGAGAGAGAGAGCGAGAAAGAGAATCATCACTGTTGGCAAAAGCAGCAGAAACTAAGCACAGTGAATCCTCCAAGGATTCCAGATACTGGAGTCTCCAGATACTGGAGTCATCCCACAGAGGAGAACACTGTACAGGCTCAAAAATAGATAAAATGGGGCGGGGGGAGACAAATGAAACAAATGGATAAATAGATCCCAAAAGACCAAACAGAACTTCTGAGCACTGAAAAGTATAGCTGGTGAAAGTCAGGACCACACAGGACATTGAGACATTCTGGTAGCTTGCCAAGCGCTTTCGCTTGAATAGTAATAAAATAATGATTTATTTCACTTTTGAAGCAGGTGGGACAGTTATATACTCTCCATTTTAACAACAAGAATACAGAGATTATAGGGTTCAAACAGCTAAGACTCTCAGACAGCACGTATGTTTACGTGTGTGTGTGTGTGTGTGTGTGTGTGTGTGTGTGTGTGGTGTGTATGTGTGTGTGTGGTATGTGTGGTGTGTGGTATGTGTGTGTGTGTATGTGTGTGTGGTGTGTGGTATGTGTGTGTGTTGTATGTGTGTGTGGTGTGTGTGATGTGTGTGTTGTGTGTGTTGTGTGTGTTGTGTGTGTGTGCATGTGTTGCAATGGGTTTGAACCCAGTGCCTGTGGTCCTCATCTAATACTTCTTCTGTCAACATTGGTGTCTCTTCCGTATCACTGGATGTGCTATTCAAACACTGGTCTTTTTCCCCACCTGTCAGTCAGTCGTTCATAAAAATACAAAAGGATTTACTCATTCCTATGCTCTCATCCAGCCAGCAGGAAGTGACCTTGCCTTTGCAAGGACAGCCAGCAGAGCGAAGGGGCATGGCACTGTTCCCCATGCCTTCCACACCACTGATGTGAATCCTAACACAGGGAAAGGTCCTGAGAGGAAACCAGTATGGGGGACGCACTCATGCCAATGGACAAGCTCCAATCAAGTAGAAGCCAGCCAGCCTGGCTCACCTGACAAAGGGAGGAGCCAGATCATCCTCTCCCCTTAACCAAGGGACAGCACATCAATTACAGATTATTAGATCAGATCTTCATTTTCATATTTCCTCCATGTATTATCACCTCTTCTTCTCACTGGAATTCTGTCTTGGGAGTTATTTAATTGATGTGCAGAAATCTAAATTTAATTTATTATGATTTAACTCACTTTAGAAGCCAAATTACCCTGCACTGGAGAAGGATCAAGTCAATATCCACTTGGCTTTCTATTTATCTTCCACAGGATTTTCTCTCTCCTCTTTAGTATTCATTTTATCTCAGGTGCTGGTCATAAATTTAAATTTTCCTTAAAATTAGTCAATTGCTCCTTCAATGTTAGAGTTTAATGGTTAATTTTAATTATAGGAGCATCACCCCGTAAAGAGCTGATAGACAGAGTGGACATATAATAGAGGAGAAAGGGCCATTTCTCAGACCAAATGAGGTAGCACATGATTCAGCCGGAGTGAGTTTACCCTCACCCCTGCACCACCCACTCTGGTTGCTTTAATCACCTCCTCCCTCACTGTCACGAGACCAGCTACTTTCTACACCACACAGGTGCTGCGAGTTTCAAACTTGTACACTCATCATGGGGTAATAAGCTAACTGGGATGCTGAATCTGGACCTCTCTCCATCACTGGCTTCTTCACTTGATGGTGGGTCTTACTGAATCACTGGCAAAAGCAATCTCTTTCCTCTCCCCTGCCCATGGTTGCCCCCAATCTGTAGGACCTCTGCCCACATTTCAACTGCACACCACAAGGGAATACAAGCTTCCAGCTTCCAGAATGTAGAAAACTTACAGTAATTATCATAATTGCCTGAAAAACTCCAAATGTGAAATACAATACGATTAGCTGGATGGATAGAAGCCCAGGAATGGGGTGTGTGTGGCAGGGGAGACTCACACAGTGTGGACCCAACATGGAGTTTAATTTGCTTACTAATTAGCGTGACTGTAGGGTGCCAGCAAAGTCAAGTCAATATGATGGCAAAGAGGAAAGGTCCCTGGCACATGCCACGGCGTGCCACGGCAAATGCTGACGGATCCGCTCCCTGTTCTCCAAGGGGCATAAATGCCACCACCAGAAGCTAAACCCAAAGATCCTGACAGAACCAGACATTGCCAGATGGGTGTCAGCTGACTAAGGGAGGCTTTCCAACTGGTGCTAGACGTCAGACAGAGAGATGCCTCTGCTCCCAGCATCCAGCATCCTCTGGGATCCCTCTTTCTGTATAGAGACTGATGTAGTAAGTTGTCTACTGGGACTTGGGAAGACCCTGCATCAGGAGGGTTGATCTGTCCAGGACAGGAGGTTCATACTGGAGACAAGGGTTTACTGGGGTAAGGAAGCAGCACCCAGGAGAGATCAAGAAGGGACTGGATGCGGGGGAAGAGCAGAAAGTGGCCTGGAAAAGTAGATGCCGAGGAGCGGGTGCAGAGACACATGGTTTGCTGGGGACACAGGTCTAAGGTGACCACATCAGAATGGAGAGGGCTCTGGAAGGCTGATGATTTCCTTTCAGTGGAGATGTGAGAGAAGAGAAGGACAGATTCCCCCAGGATTGCCTGGCAACAAAGCCAGAGGAGCCTTCCGGGGCCCGAGTCTCCTAGTGAGAAGTCAAGCTTTTTGAAAATTGCTTCTAGAACGATAAAAAAGAAAGCCGAGAATTTGAGTTCTCGGTGAGAAAAGAGCTCTCCTTTCAAAACCCAGGCTTCTCTCCCCTCCCTGGCTGGCTGCAGAGATCCAGCAGATATCCTCAGCCGCTCTAAGAAATAGCTTGCGGGGCCGAGCAATTTTCCAGGGGCCCTGGTGAACCAGAGTCTCTGGTAGAGGTCACGAATGAGCAGAACTGTGAGCAAATGGTGTGTGTGAGGGGGGGTCCTGCCACTACTGCCCACCTGCCATGTTCCGTGGCATTAAACCTCCGTTTGGGTGAACTGAAACATGCACACGGGCTGACACCAATGGAATACAAGGAAAGGGGTCAAGAAAGCCACGAGCAGTAGAAAGGTGCAGTAAGAGCTGTGCCCTCTCGGTCACTGTAACACAGTTCTTCTGATCAGGAACGCAGGCCGGTGTTAATGCCAGGGGAGGACGAGAGGGCAAACGGGGATGCACAGCCCAGGAATGGAGCTTGGCTTCCCTTAGCACCTACGCTCTGGGTCGGGGCTCTCCCGAACCTGCTTCTCCTTCAGCTTCCCATGTAACTACTTTCTCTCGCCAGCCCAAGGGCAAAACTCATCTTCCCCCGACCCTGCTTCACAGGACCAAATCAGATCCTCAGATGTGAGAGGAGATAGGAAAAGCCGCTTGGTAAGGCGTAATGCATATGAAACACAGCACTGTTGTCAACATGGCTGTGGTCACTGTCATTTCTCCTGGAACCTGAACACTGATGGGGAGAAGGAAAATGCAATTCACATTCAGTCAGTTTATGTTTAGCTTTTTCTTTCTTCCCTGGGCCAGAACGGGGGTCTGTGACAGCACCCACAAGTGACTGGATGCTTCACCTCACTGTTCAGCTGTCGGGGAATGGCCATTAGCAATGTGAGTTCTTCCTGGGGTTCAACGCTCGACCCCAGACTTGGGTGTGAGCACAGTGCCATGCAAATGATAAGACAAGGGACTATTTAAAGAAACTAATATATGAGGTTATTATCAGCTCAGAAGGCTGAGGACTGAGCTTTGTGCTGACTCCTTTTACACACACAGTGGAGAAAAGAAAAAATGGTCAGGTCGTGCTGGATACCTGTGGGGAGAGATGAGTAGAAGAGCGAAAGGCTGGGCCTGCCTGGGACCCTGAGTCTGCTGGAGGTCAAGGGACTCGGACTAGGGCCGATATGCTTGCATTCTGGTCCCCTTTATTCCAGGGGACTTGTTAGCCCCATGGGCCTCCTGAACTTTGCTACAATGCATAGGCCTACAGCTGTGTTCACCAAGGTGGCTGAAAAGGTTTGCCATTCCCCAAGTTTCCTTCTATTGTAAGGCAAAGTGTGTGTGTGTGTGTGTGTGTGTGTTTGCATGCACGCGCAGGCGTGTTATTGAGAACTGAATCCCAAGTGTCACATATGCTAGGTAAAAGTTGGACTACAAAGCTACACTCTCGACCCTTGTTTTGTTATCTTGTTTCAGTGGGTGTGCATGCATGTGTGTACATGTATGTGCAGGTGTGTGTATTTTTTCCTTAAAGACTAAATTGCCCAGGCTGGTTCTACACTCACTCTGTAGCCCAGGCTGGCCTTAAACTTTCCATCCTTCTGTCTCAGTCTGTCAGGTCCCTGGGGTTACAGGCCTTCACCCACACACCCAGCAAGATTGCTCTAGTGGGGGAAATCAAGAAGAGAAGTTATGGGAAGCTAAACGAAAGGACTGGGTCACAAATTCTATCCTGGGTGGAATCACCCACAAGCCAGCTAATCCTTCCATAGTATTTTTCTGAATGCTTGGTTCTATTTAAAAACGTCACTCCTTCGAATATCAGAATAAACCCGGGCAGGTACTTTCTCTCGTTTAAATAAAGAGGCCACTGAGTACTCAGGGGTGAAAATGACTTGGCTGAGGCCACACAGCAAGTAAGTCAGGGCACTGGGTCTAACCACAGGTATGTGTGTGGAGTCCATGCCCACCCTTGTCCGGGACCCATCAAGGCCAGTGTCACCCATTAAAAGAGGCATCCTTGACCAGCACCTGGGAAGGAATAGAATAGTAAAAAGAAGGGCAGAGAGAGGAGATGCTGGGTAGAAGCTCAGCTTTGCCTTCAATTCAGCCAAGACTATGCTAGAGACACCTTCCCTCAGCACTGGGCGAAGACCACCCCCCCCCCGAAACACAGTTAGAAAGAGAATTTCAGAGCTGAGTGTTCCCTGAGCCCTGTCACCCATTCCCCAAAGGTGACATTAGCAGAAAGCCTCCAGCTCACAGCTAAGCAGAATGTGTCCCCGTTCTCTGTGCCTTCGCGGCAGAGGATAGATCTCCTGAGATACCGCGTGCAGCAAGGGCTTAGAGCCTAGTGCATTTTTCTCTCAGCTCCGTAAATAAGGTGACATCCAGATGCCCTCTGGCTCCCGCAAAACTAGGTCAGCCACTGCACGTGGAGGTGCGGGCTGCAGCGAATGACTTTGAAATGACTTCATCTCCTGGGACTCCAGGAGGGCCGCTGGCCGTCTTTTCATAGAGGGGGCTCTTTTTATGTCAAAAGTGGACCCACAGTTTCCAGACAGCACACTGCTGAGACTGGAGGGGGTGGGATGACTGTCTCAGGCAAGGGCAAATTTAGTGCTGTGAATGATACCTGAAGTGATAGCGGCAGTATAAGCTGAAACACTGGGAGACATCCTCATAAGCCTGTCCCCGACACTGAGCGTCTCCCCGGCACAGCCAAACCTCTTCCACAGTGTCTCATATGAACTGTCAAAGGACGATTTATGACACACAGCTTACATAAACAACATTCTCAGGGGCATTTCCCTCACCTTGGGAAACACCAATAGTTTCTCCCCAAATGGCATGCTTGTCACCATCCATCCTTGTCCGAAGCCCCTGTGGCCCAGTCCCTTGCAGTGACGTCCCTAGGTGTGGTAGGGATGTCATAGGCTAGAGGGACATTTAAATGGACTCCCCGGTACGTTTATTCAGCGGCTGTCTCTCTGTTTCCTGGAATGAGACCAATCACCCAGTACAGCGCACTATGGAGTGCAGATTGGCTATTTAGATGCTTTGGGAAGAGAGCAACGACTTCACCAGGGAGGTTCTGATGCCTGCTCCACTTTATAAAAAGAACTCACTACAAGATTTCTTTAAGCAATCCCTTTCCTTAGTCCATTAAAATTAGATTCTGCAGACAAAGAGTCTGCAGCCCCCAAACAGTTTCTCCTCAGCTGTTTCCAGGGAAATGAGGCGCCCTCATCCCTCTGTCCACCTCTGTCCTCACCCCGGACTCACAGCAGCAGGAAGGCAGAGTTCTGTGGATCATCTCCACTCAACAGGACAGACCTGTCCTTCCTAACACTTTGCTCTCCCACAGGACTGATTAGGGTGTCTCAGCTGACATCTCTTCCTCTCGAGGGACAGAAGCTGAGCTCAACGAGATGCACCCAACCCTCAAATTTGCCAATACTGCCAGGTGTGTTTCTTTTCTTTCTCCCATCATTCCTCTCAGAACCTGAGGCCTGCTGGAGTGTGGGCGTCCATCTTGAAACTGGTCTCCGTCCCTGACCTACTCAATGCTGGCTATGGTCCCCGACACCTACCCCCGGCCTGGCAATCTCCAGCTCTGACCAAGAGTCTCTCCCAGCACATTAAACATTAAGGCTTTCCAGGCAGAAGAGGAGGTTGAGTTTTCTCACTGCCTTTGAAATCAAGGTGGCGGCGAGTAGAGGTGGCGGGAGGGCGTGGCATGTACAGAAAGTAGGTCATTAGTGGTAAAGACTACAATTTTCGGTTGGTTGTTAACGCTGTGTTTATATGGATTTCCTCAAATGTGACATTTTAATGGCATCATAATTGTGTGATTACAGTGCAGTCGACACCACGTGGAGAGGGAGGGCAACAGGGACTCCAGAGAGCTGCTGGGGAAGGCAGCTCCCTGCATGCTTGGCTGGGGTACCCATTCAGTAATTCTCAGAGCAGGATGCTTGACAGGCTTGAAAATTGGTTCCCCAAGGGCCCTCTGCTAAACAAGAGCCACTGGCTCCCAGGAAGTCTTCCTATGGCTTAGCTTGGGGACAACACCAGTTCTCCAGGCTGCAGGCACTGTGGGACTTGCCAACAACAGCTGCACTGAACATTCCTTCATTCACTCATTCACTGTCTCTGCCTTTTTCTATTGTTTTAAAAAGTTTTTACTACGCTTGGAAGGAAGGAAAAGGCCTGTGGATATTCAAAAGTAAAAGAGCAAGTGAAGAAAGGGTTGTGTTAATGAAATGGAACTAACATTAACTGAACACCTACTGGGTGCCCAGCACTGAGCTGGGTTCATCCATCTTCCTTGGGCTCTGAGCAGCATTCTCTCTGCAGGGGAAGCCCCTTTGTCGATGTCCCAGGCTCCTGGCTCCCAGGATCCCGCTCTTGGCTCCTCTCCCTTCTCTGACCTCTCATTCTGACCTTCTCTGACCTCTTTGCCGATCCCTTCCATTCCTGGTTTCCATCATAACTGTGCCTCCCGTAAGTGAATGATCCCAACAGACCAGATGTTTCTCCTGAGTTCTGAGTATTAAGCAAATAGTCCTCAAGCGCCCACCCGAGGCATGTCACCCTGAACCTGAGCAGGTTCCCGGTGTTAATCCTGGTGTGCACAGCACTGCACATCTGCTTCATCAAAGCTTTTCCAGGTGAGGATGCAGCACCGCCAGGCACGAAGCGACCCACGCATGTATCTACGCTTTATCCTGGACACATGCTCCTTCCCCACTTCCCACTTCACCCTGGGCACTTGAGCAGCGCACAACTGACACCCCATCACCAGATGGTGTTGAGTGTACCTCCAAGATACGGCTCCATCCTTCCATCTTACCTCCCTATCTTTGCAACCATCTGCAACCACCAGTGCTACAACAAGGCCCGGTTTTCTGTGAGCCTTCCACTCTGGTGTCTTCAGTTGTTTTTCAAAGACGTCTTCTCAGAAATGACATCCAGGCCCATCACACCCATTCTGGCCCCAGCAGGGCACTCTCAGTGGCCCCAGCGCACCCAGAAGGACATTCTCTCTCCCTTCCTTGGGCCCTGAGACTTGGCCTACTGTAGGTCTGTGAATACTCCAGCCTCAATCCCTCTTCGTCTCCAGGTGCATCAGCCTTACTGCTGTTTGTGAAGCAAGACCAGTTCTCCCCTATCAGTTTTCTGCACCTGCTTAGCACTCTCTCTGGACCGGTCTCCCTCTGACCAAGTCCTCATTAATCAGACTTGAAATGAAGCATCCTGTCCTTTAGGCAGCCTCCGTGGATCTTCGAAGCTGAATCAAACCCCTCCTATACTTTCCTGGAAACTTGCCTGCATGCTTCATAGAGATGGCAATTGCACTTGTCCATGTTTACTTTTATGTTGTTGTTTTTGTTTTTTTATGATAAGAAAAAATTGACCAGAAGCATCTGGGGAGGGAACGGTTTATTTCATTTTCAGGTTACAGTCCATCATCAAGGGAAGTCGCAGGAGGACCTCAGGGGAGGAGCTTGAAGCAAAAACCATGGAGGGTTGCTCCTTACTAGCTTACCCCCAGGCTCACATTAGCTACTGGTCTTATATAACCCAGTCCCATCTGCCTAGGGATGGAGCTGCCCAGAATGGGGTGTGCCCTGCTACATCTATTGTCAATCAAGAAAATGCACTATAGACATGCTCATAGGCCAATCTGATGGTGGCAATACTTCAGCTGAGGTCCCTTCTTCCCAAGTGTGTCAAACTGACAACCAAGATTAGCCATCCCAACAGTCTACACTGGGAACTTTGTCCAATGAAGGGTATCATGTCTGCCTCCCTGGCGATGCTGTAGTCTTTTTGAGAGCAGCAATATACCTGTCTCACTTACCATTGCTTTCATTAGCATCATCCTGGGATACTGAAGGTTCCCCAATATCTCTTACCTAAGTGACCCCTCCATGGACAATTTCTCCTTAAAACCCCTGGGATTTGGATATTAGTCCTAGGGTATTCACAAGCAACGAAGCTAGGGAAAAAGAACCCAAGAGAAGCTAGTAAGAAAAGGGTAGAACTGAGATCAAGACTAGCTGCTGAGAAAGAACCTCCAATGGTCCTGTATCCAGGAAGAGGAGATCAGCAAGTAAAGGTCCAGCAGGGTGAGACTCAAGGAAGGGGCTGTCTTGGTCCTTGTCTCCAGACGGACCAAATCAAGACTGGAACACACAATGGAGCTAAGAGATGGGGAGTTAGGGAGGGAGGGAAGATAAATAGCCAAGAGATCTTGTCTGATTTCCCCTCCACTTAAGGTCCCTGGCCCCAGGCAAATGACAAACTCTTTTCCCCATCTGAGGAAGCCTCAGCGCCTGTTCCACAACACTGCAATATTGTTTCATAGCTCTAGCAGATTAATAAAAGGCAAGGACTGAGCGCTCAGGGGAAAAATAGTTGGAACTTCACTAGCTTGCTGAGTAAAGATACACTGTGTATCTGTGGGGCAGAGGGGTGAGTTTGGTGACGAGGCAGTAAGAAGTCTCAGAAGATGCTCACGTGGGGCGACCAATCTGACAGCTCAGAAATCAATGACACTCTTCTCTCTTTCTCCCAACTGCCCCTGAGCAGGGGCTAAACCAATTCCCTAGCTCTCCCAGCCTCTGCCCATCCCAGGCTGAGCACATTAATGAGGCCTGCTGTGCACAGGATCCTGTCATAGGTCCTGACTCAGCTGTCAAAATAAAAAAACCAAAACCCTGCTTTAAGATGCTTTGCCCAGACATGCCATCTGGGCCCTAGAACATGCCTCTTGAAACCTACTAAGGGAAAGGGAAGGGGATTGTTGCCTAGAAGCTAATGATACCGAGGTTGGGGAAGCTAAAGAGGGTGGGGATGGGGATGTCTGCTTACTCCTTCATCCACCTGTACATCCCGATACAGACAAGATCTTCTCTTTGTAGAGCTGACCAGCATAGGTATTTGTTATAAAATGTCTTGTCTATGGTACAGTAGACTTAATGCTGGAATTGCCTCGATTATTACTCTAAGTTAGCCGTTCCCTGTACCCCTTATGTCATAATTTAATTGCCTGTTGATGGGGTTCTTACCCTTAAAAACACACACCTTGGCAGAGGATTGTAAGATTCTTCTCCGAAACCCAGGTACTTGGTAGAGAGGCTCAGTAGCCTAGTGAAAAGTATCCACACCCTTGGGTCAGTTCTGCCTCCACACAGACTCACACTGGCCAAAGAAGGAAGACAGACACGGAACATCCAGTCTACCATTTCTGCCTCATGGAAAAAGTGAATAGGTACAAATAGGGTGGGAAAGGGATTAAGAATATATTCATCCTACATCAGGGCAGATCAGCCAGGATGAAAATGCCATGAGGGAAGGTTGTAGGGAGGCAGGGGAGGCTCCAGGAAGAAACACATAAACAAAAGAATGGAACACAGCAGGCGTAAAACCAAAACCAGGACTACCACACACAAAATAAAATCCTTAACTAGAACGAAAGGACACCGCCCCAAAGGGCTTTATGTTAGAGAATTATTTAGTGTAAATTTAATAAAATAAGAGCTGAAAAAGAAGATGATAAAATGAGGCAGTGAAACAGAATTTTTTAAAGAAGGAGCACCAGAGAACAGTAGTACAGGACCGATAAATGCAGACATTCCAAGAAACAGAGCAGGTGCGGCAGGAAATCTAATTACTGCTACCAACCCAAGAGTTCTAGTGCTGGCTTTGCCACCTACATGCAGCAGAACCTTGGACCAGCCGCTGTGACTGTAAAAGTTGGAGCGAACAGTGGGGAGAAACCTTAAGTGGGGAGCTGAGGTGATCCGACATTGGGAAAATCGTTAACCTGAGGCAGAGGGACAGAAGGAACGCACAAAATGGTATTCACTTTTGGTTGAGACTTCTAAAACTATATAAAGGACAGAATCTACCCATTAGTATAACAAGACACATTCCTTAAAAAAAAAAAAAGAAAAGCTACAAAACAATTGATGTGAATGTGAAATGTCTTCCCATTTCCAGGTCTGGGCACTGAACCTCGAAATTCAAGAAAGAAACCAGCAAGCATCCAGGCAGAACTAACTAGTCACCAGCAACAAGGAGACTGTTCAGCTGGCTTGAATCCCAGCCCCGGCCAAAATAGCAGTGCTTTTCAGAAAATAATGAGGTGCTACCTACAAAGAGAGCTGTGGTTGGAACTCAGAGCCCTGTATCTTAAAGGGCTGATGCTTAAGCCCGAGAGCCAGAATGACACCACCTAGGTCCACCATCTTGGACCTCTATGGTTACAGCAACTATATTAGATCAGCTTCCAATGACTGTAACAAAAGACCCAAGAGAAAGAATTTACAGAGAGAAAAGTTTGGTTGCTCTCATGAGCCTAGAGATTTAAGTTGATGATTGTGTAGGCCTTTTGCTTTGGGACTTCTTATGAGGCAGTTTGTCAAGGCGAGAGAGCAAATGACGAGAGAGCAAAGGACCATGGCCTCAGCATTCCCTTCAAGGAGGCACTCCTAATAACCTAGCTTTCTCCCACTAGGTCCCACCTCTTAAAGGTTTCCATGACCCCTCACTAGCATCCTTCATGGGCTGAGGATCAATCCTTCAACACATGAGACTTTGGGGGATATTCAAGATACAATCTACAGCAGCCCTATGGGACAGCTTGGAAGAATCAAGGGTGCCCAACTTCTTAGAGGTTGTGACATGAAGCTGCCATCTACAAATACACTGGACTGCCTTTCCCCCTAATCCGAGATAGGCCACAGGTTTGACATGTCTGTAGCTATATAATAACATTAAGTCAACGAACAGATGGTTCAAAGTGAAAACCCCAAGAATGGGCTGCAAAACAAAACAAAACAGAAAATCTATTTTTAGTTGTGAAATATGCAGTAAATTCCATGGCAAGGGTCATGAAATGCTATGAAAATGTTCACTATTCTGACGATCTAATATTAATGATAATGTATGCTTCTGTGGCTGTAAGTCTACAAAAAGCTGTTGACAAGAAATGAAAATGGATAGCCCCATGTTTTCTCAAGGCCTGGCTCTGGCATGTGGGCTTGCTGCTTACCCTTATCGTTTTACGTGACTTGGAGTAAGCTGCAAAATCTATTGAGTTGTACTTCCCTCGGATGTAAAGTGGGGAGAATAAGAACTAATAAGAGAGTTTAAGGACTAAAGGTAAATGGCAAATGTAAAGAGCAGACATGTCCACAGTGGCTGCCCAATAAGGTGAAGGTGATAGGGGATGAAAGTGAAAGTGAGCATCATTAGAACACACACACACACACACACACACACACACACACACACACACACACTGAAGGAGAATCCCTGACCCTGGGCTGGACAGCTAATAAGCATCTCTGGGTTCACTCAAGTCCCTGTCCCCTGTCTCAGTGCTTCAGGTTGAAGCAAGGGGAAGATTCCTCATAGGAAGCCATTGGGCCCCCCATTTAGCAAAGGCCACATAACAAGCTCCGTCCCCATTGGCTGCTTGCCAGCAGTCTCCTCTCCCTATAGGTCCAGGTGTGATCTCTGCCTACCACCATGAGGGAAAGAGCTTCTAGGAGTAGAGCATTTATGGTAAAGAAGTTGAGGTACCAAGTCATTCCCAGCTCCCTGTGTTCTGACCTTGGGTAAGCCAATTAAACTTTCCATGCCTGCTCCCTCATCAGAGAAACAAGAGGGTAAAAACCAAAGCTGCCTCGGGTGCCTCTGAGCCTCCCTCGTGCACAGGGTGCAGAGTTCTGAGTCAGCTATGTCCCCACACAAGTCTTACTGCCAAGATTAATTCAATAAAGAGAGGAGAAAAGAGGGAGAGGGCAGCGAGGAAAGAGGAGTCTGAATTACAAATTAGCAGGTGAGTGCATGAGAAAAGGGGGCAGCAAAGGTGAAAGCACTGGGCCCTGTGACAGAATTCTCCTGAAAGAAATATACCAACTTATTCTCTTCCACGGAGACCTGAGAGTCAGTGGCCTCCAATCAGCGCAGAGCACCCCAAATCCATGCCTGATAGGAGAGCTACAGAGAGAAAGCAACTCCACTTTAGAAAAGGCAGCTAGGAAGGGCACATCCTAAAGCCAGAGGGGGCTGGTGCTTCAGAAGAATCAGGATACCTGAATAGTCACTGATTACAAAGAGGAAACTAGTAGGTGATAATAGGAGATACACACGATACTACCATTGCTTGGTGATTGACATTAGCATCACCAGTAGTAAAATGTATGGACATCATGTGCCCACCCCCAAATGCTGTGCTAAGAAGGGTTAAGTTCTTATCTATTTTTTTTTTACAAAATTACATAACTACAGTCTGATCAAGAATAAATATCAAAAAAAAACCAACTAAGACATGTAGAAGAAAGTTCCTGTCCCAACTGGTCCCATAGCCATTCAATCCCAAATAAACACACAGAGGCTTATATTAATTATAAGTTGTTTGGCCTATTGTTCAGGCTTATTACTAACTGCCTCTTACAACTTGAATTAACCCATAATTCTTATCTATGTTTAGCCATGTGGGTTAGGATCTTTTCTCAGTAAGACATTCTCATCTTGTTTCCTCTGCTTATGGATAATGACTGCATTTCTGCTTTCTTCTTCCCAGAATTCTTCTAGTCTTCTCGTCCTGCCTATACTTCCTGCCTGGCTACTGGCCAATTAGCATTTCATTAAAACAATCAAGTGACAACTCTTTACAGCGGACAAGAGCGTTATCCCATAACAAAGACATTCCTCAGAGACAAGGGTAGCACTCTGCAAGCATCAAGGTCAATGAAGCCGAGAAAGGATTAGAAGATGCAGGAGGTATGATAATGAAGTTCACTGTGGGCTTCTGAGGTGGCAAGGAGAGCCTCAGGGATCACTTCTTCAGATAAGCCTCCCACGTGAAACCTCCGTGCAGGCTGAGGGGTGGACCTAGGAGCTGGAGGGACGAGCTGGTGAGAATTGGCTTCTGCTCCAGGAACAGTTACGGAGCAGGGTTAGTGCCACAGCTGCCACCATGTAACCCCAAAGGCATAGGGGCTAGCACAGAACTGTGCTCCTGGAGTTCTGCAGGCTGGAAGTTGACATCAAAGTGTCAGCAGGAATCGCTCCTCCGAAGGCCTCTCTCCTTAACTTGCAGATGGCCTTTCCCTGTGCCCCCCCCCATGACATTTTCTCTGTGTTCCCACCCCTAAAGCTTTTCTTTGTGGTCCTGATCTTCTTGTGAGGATGGTGATGTCAGTCCTGATTGGATTATGCTAGCCATAATTACCTCCTGTTTGAGGGGTAACCTAACCTGTAACATTAGGGCTGTCTCTCCACCCCCCATTAGTTACCTCCCTACAGACCATATTCCCAGAGAGAGTAAAGGGGAGAGGGATAATCTGATCCATAATGTCTCACCCTCCAAGATTTCCTAGATGTGGGAAGACTAACCAGCATCCCAAAGAAATGGAAGCTCAATATAAAATGGGCTGTTCCCATTACGAGGGAGTATACCACGGTGAACACTGTGCTTTTCCTCCACTCGGGTCCCTTCCATTGAACCTACACACCTATTCCTCAGCTACTGAGAGTGATGGTTGACAGACCTTCACAGCTGTTCCTTCTATAGAGACGGCCATCCTGGAAGTCACTCTGGGAGTTAAGGCCAGGAATGAATTACACCAACATCCAGGCAATCTATTCACGAGCAGCCCTTGAGACTAGGCCAAAACTCATCTCCAGCCAAGACCACATCTTTGTATAGCATCTTTTGCCTTGTCTTGCTTCCTTCATTGCCTTCAACCAGAAGAGGCTCAAAGTAACTTCCACGAGGCTCCTATTCCTATGGAATCTCACCTAGGCCCCATGGGAACAGTGGAAGACATGCAGAGACTGCTCGCTAGGTGGCGGCTGTGTGGCTCTCCTGGGCCAGGCTGAATTAGGAATGCTAGACTCATTATTTAGTGGATCCTCAGGGTGACTCCGAGGGTAAAACATTTGAGCGGATGAGCTCAGGTGCCAGGGTCTACTCTGGCAGCTTCGAGTTTGGCCCATGGGTTATCCAACCCTACGCTCCATCTACTAATGCCACTTCCTTCGCACACATCAATTCTGCCTGCATACTTTCACAGCAGCGTCTAAGTCCCTTACCCTTCTCCATCCCCATGATTAGCAAGTATAGTTTATTTTCCTGTTATTGCTGTGATAAAATATATTCCAACAGCAACTTCAAGGAGGAAGAGACTATTTTGGGTTCATGGTTTGAGGGAACAGGCCGCTACTGTGGGAAAGGCACTGCCGTGAGATCAGCTATGTGAGGTAGCTGGAAGCATGGCGTCTACAGACAAGAAACAGAAAGATGAGAGGAGGTACACTACTCACGCTCTCCTTATAAACAAGTCCCAAGCCTCACCTTGTGAGATGGTGCCAGCCGTAGTTAGAGAGAGTCTTCTCTGCTTACTCAAACCTCAGGAATGCCCTCTTACTCACTCCCAAAAGTCTGCCTTCTAGGTGATTCTAAATCTAGCCAAGTAGACCGTCAAGACTGACCATCATAGTAGATATGACCTGAATCTGGTCCACTGAGAACTAAGGTATTTCTGTCATGTAGCATTCACCTGTCAGCTCTTGTCACCTAGCTTAACACTCACACACTTACACATATACACACACATACACATTTACATACACATACATTTACACACATATATGGTGCGAGAGAATTGTCTGTATTCTGTCAATCATGTATTTTAATAAAACGCTGATTGGCCAGGCAGGAAGTATAGGCGGATCAACCAGACAGGAAGTAGAGGCGGGGCAATGAGAATAGGAAAAGGCTAGGGAGGAGAAAGCTCCCTCTGCCATTCCTGTGCAGATCACCGAAGAGGCAGCATGTAACCTGCCCAGTTGAAAAAGGTACTGAGCCGTGTGGCTAATGTAGATAAGGATAATGGGGTAATATGTGTCATAAGAACTAATAAGTAGCCTGACCTAATGGGCCGATCAGTTTATAACCTTATGGAGTCCTGTGTGCGATTTTCCTTGGGGTATGCCGGTTGTGGGGTACCGGGTGGGACAGAAACCCCAACAAGCCGGCCCTTCATGTTACACATATACATATACACAAACACATATACATACACACATACATACACACATACATATGCACACACACATCCACATGCACACATACACACACACACATACACACATAAGTACATACACACATATACATACACACATACATACGCACACACATACACACACACATATACATATATATACATAAACACATGAAACCTGTAGGTCCTAGCAATATGAACTTTCCCAATTCTTTTGCAGACTCAAAGCCATTTGAATTTACTGCTAATAAATGCATACACCTCCTCGGTGTCCATTCTGAAAATATTCATATTTCCCACTGAGAAAACATAGCTTTTTCTTTTTACCTGCAGAGAACTTTTTGGCGTTTCAGACGGATGCTCAAGAAGTCTGACCAGGGACCGAGAACCAGGTGAGCAGGAAGGGAATAAAACCTCCCCTTCGCTCTGTAAGAAGCTGACCCTAGCGGTCCAATTCGTCTCACCCAGGGGTGTGACCATGCTGCGCAGGGCACAGAAAATTGTCTGAGAAAGAGGGCACTTGATGGAATTAAAAGGCAACCAATTTAAAAGCGATTAAGCAAGGAAAGGGGGATTTAATGATCAGCTTTTACCATTGTGAACTAGCTGAACCCACTGGCATGGAGACTAATGGTTTAATATGTTGTTAAACAGGGGTGAAACGTCCGTGTGAGTAATAAGGGCATCAGTAGCTATAGCGACAAGGGTAACATTACCCTCACCGCAGGCTTTTGGTCTTGGGGGCAGCACCACACTCATTTCCCGATGGAAGCCAGAGCCAAACATTCAGCACTCCACAGCCCCAGGAGAGACAATTGCCATGAGAAGAAAGGGGTGTACAAGGAAGAGAACTTTGGGGAGGAAGCAGCCAGAGTGGGACCTGGCAGATACAATGTCAGATACAAGGAAGAGCTAGCTTTGGAGGCTCAGGAAGAAGTGCAACTACATACTGACAACTTACTAAAGAGCTGTAGACAGAGAATATGCTTTCGTTTCAGGCTACCCAGATCGAAATAATCACACAGAAACTTTAGTAACTACAACATTGTTTGGCCTATTAGTTCAGGCTTCTTATTAACTAACTTTTACATCTTAAAGTAACCCATTTGTATTATTTTATATTTTACCACGAGGATCTTGGTTTGTTACCTCTTGCTTCTTGAGTGTGTCTCTGGCTCTGCCTTCTTTCCTCCTCTATCTCTGCTTGGATTTCCCACCTTGCTCTATTCTGCCCTGCCATAGGCCAAAGCAGCTTCTTTATTAACCAATGGTAATAAAACATATTCACAGCATAGAGAGGGGCGTCCCACATCAAGGAGCCCAGAGTGCTGCCCCCCCTTTTAAGGTACTTGGCGAATGACATTTGGAATGGAGCTACCAGAATGAACAGACAGAGGTGAGTTTGGAAACTAGCCCAGGCTCTAAAGAGTGTAAGAAAGGCTTACGGGCATAATGGCATGAAGAAAATACAGCTAATTCATTAAACACATTTAGTCAACTTTTTCTGTGGCCCTGGGCTTGTTGTTTTGGGGGACAGACACCTGTGACCTCTGGTACAGTCCAGCCCTTCAGGACGGATAGAGCTGGTCATATCGTGACTGGTCACACAGTGAGAGGGTAAGCACAAGACCCCAGGCCCCCTCAGTGGCGGTGATGAGAGCTGCTAAAGTGGAAGCCCAGCATCCTATGGTCCCTTGCTTAATGCTTTATTGGGCACCATCTTATATAACCCTTATATATGAGAACAATTTGGCAAGGTAAAGAAGATTAAGTATATCCCCGAGGCCATACGCTGGTACAAGGCAGTCAGGCTTCAGTGGCAGGCATCCTAAATCACCATCCCACATGCCTCATGGCTCACAGATGGTGACGGGAGCCTGGGGGTAGAAACCCCCTCAGCAAGGCAGCAATGCCTCCCCGCAGCTCTTCAGCTGAAGCTCTACCCGACATGAAATGGCATGGCCTTAAATGAAAATCTAACCCTGGCTGAGTGTTGAGCCTTGCAATGCCCCCTCAATGCCTACCGTCTGCCTTTCAGGGAAGGCCATGCATTGCTAGTTTATTTCAAGCAGGGTTTGCTTTAGTTTTCATTTGTAGAGAGGCTACACCATGGACATAGAATCTTAGGCTTTTACTGTATCTGTAAGCATGGTATTACACCTAAAATCAAGCTTAGACGAAATTCACTTTTCTGGAGCTGTTTCATCAGAAGTTGCAAACATACCTTTCACGTGGTCGGTGACACCCTAGGAGATGGGGAGGTTGAGAAGGAAGCAAGAAAGCAAGAGACCTCAAGTCGTCCATGATCTCCCCAAGATCAGCAGACGGAGTACCTTCTAAAAAGCGCAGAGTTGAAGCTGAGCGGTTTCAATCCGGAACCTTGTGTGAAGTTTAAAACAGCCTCTGAGGTCATAGACCCAAAGTGCCTGTCACCCAAGGAAATTGTTTGATGTTCTACTTCTCAATTTCCATGGGAAATGATGGAGGAGGGTTATCTGTCTATTGTGTTATTTTCATTGGTCAATAAAGAGACTGCCTTGGCCCCTTGATAGGACAGAAAATTAGGTAGGCGGAGTAAACAGAACAGAATGCTGGGAAGAGGGCTATGAGGCAGACGCCATGGAGCCAGCCACCAGGTCAGACATGCTAAATCTTTTCCGGTAAGCCACTACCTCATGGTGCTACCACGAGATTATTAGAAATGGGTTAATATCAAGATATGAGAGTTAGTCAGTAACTAACTCTCTAGAGATAATGGGCCAGGCAGTATTTAAATGAATACAACTTATGTGTTATTATTTCTGGGACTAAGCTAACCGTGCGGGAGCTGGACAGGATGAAAAGCAGGCCTGCCCGCAGCTCCTTTCACCCTCCTCCATCAGAGCTGCACTGAGGAATGACTTCTCAGTGTCCATCCCTAGTATTGGAGAAATGGCCATGTATTACTAGATCAGCTTACCCCCAGCCTTGGCCTAATCGCCAATCAGCTCCTACACGTTACACAGCTTACACAGGTGCTTCAGGACACATAACTAACAGAGATCATTCAGGGCAGATGGTCACCAGCTGCTAATGGAGAGCGCACCTTGCTGCTCCCCTGCTTCCTAGTGAGCCAACCTCAGCAGCTCTGCAGGGACGATGGGAAAGGGTGTGTGCACATTTCTGAAAAGCTAATTACATGCTTATTACTCTTCTCCAGGAAAGAAACCTGCCTCCCACATGCTTCCCCCCCCCACTTCCCCAGCACACGCTGGCTTATCTCAGCCATGTGGGCCCTTCTGCCAGCCACTGCTGTGAGAAACATATAGCAGAACTCTTAATCACCTGCCAATGGGCCTGCGAGTGCAGATGCTCATCCTGGAGCCCAAAAGAGTCACATGAGAGCTGGAAGAGCCTGCGGGCACTGTCCAGCTTGGTCACTGTGGAGACATGGAAGGGACATGTGTAGCTGTGCTCTCTCTCTCTCTCTCTCTCTCTCTCTCTCTCTCTCACACACACACACACACACACACACACACACACAAAGATAAAGTACGCAGCTTTTGAAGAGGTCTAGGGTCTTCTCCCTGTCCACCTGCTTTATAAATAAAGTTTTATGAAAACATACTATCTATGACTGCTTTCTTTCTACTAGGGCAGAGCTTGGGGGTTACAACTACTCTACAGCCCATCTGGCCAACTAAACTAAACTAATTCCATCTGATCTTTTAGAGGGAAAGTCTTCCAACCCTGTTAGACCAGAAGGAGCACCCAGGCATCAAAACTCTAAGACTTGAAATCAAATGGCTTCCTGGTCCCATCCTGGCTGCATAGCCATGGGTAAGCTCCTGCGCTCACCGTTTCTCATATATAATCATTTCTCATTTATAAAGTGTGGGTATAAATCTACTTTACAGGGTTATCATAACTAATAAAGTAAGACAAGCTGTCAATGCAGTGAAGGCCCTGAAGATAAATGCATCAAAAAATAACTAGATAGCCTGTCTTCTCTGTGGCTCTGGAACATGTCACTACATCCTAGCTTTCTAGATTTCATGGCTGGAATTATTTTCAGAGCTGCTGAATGTGTTTTGCAAGTTTTCTCTGTGCAGAGAGTATATGTGGGTCAGACAAGGGAAAAGAACAGTGAGCTGCTCTTTATTGCTTTGCTCATGCAACGAATCACAGGATGCCTTTCTGGTTAACAGTGAGGCTGCATTGTCTAACGCAATGGCTCCAGAAACCCCAGGATCCTCTCAGCAGGGGGTGGTAGAAGGTAGAATGGAGCACCCCACCTTCCATCTCAATGTCTGGCTTGGGCTGACCCCTTTGGGATAGGTAACACTTACAAATCCTTGTCGTCCACTGTGTACAGGTGTGGAGGTGTTCCCAAGTCTCCCAGAACCAAGAAGAGTACCTACTTAAGGCAGCTTCCGAGGCGAGCAGGACAGAAGAAGGATCTCTGGGGGCCCTAAACAGAGTGAAAGATCATGATGATCCCCCAAGTGGGGCTTTTATTTGAAGAAGCAAAGGAGAACAACTGACAAATTCTGAGAGTGGTCAGGACACTCACTCTACTGAGCCGCAAAGGCAGTGGGTTAGACAGGAGGTAAGAAGCCCCAGGTCAGGTATCATGCCTGACACGCAGCTCCATTCTACCGCTGACTGTTGTTGAGCACAGCAAGTCAATCGCTTCATTAGTTGGGACTTTTAAAGCATTCCATGATAGGAATAGTGGAAATAGTTCCAATTGAGTTTGTATAGGGTTAAATCCTTTGCGTAACTCATGTCAAGCAACCCTCCCCCTAACTCTTGGATGAAGGCAGTAATATTATCCCTATTTCGGAAATGAGTAGTAGGTTTTACAGATACTAGAACTTTGATTGGCCCAGATCCCGATACAGGAGGTCTGACTCGGGAACCTCTGTACTCGTCTCACGCTAACCTTCTAGAATATGAAAGAGACAGGTGGAGGCAGACGACGGGAGATGGAAGGAGACAGCTAGCGTGAGCCAGCGGAGGCCACGGTCACTGTGCTTGCCCAGAATGAGATTAAAAGGAATGGCCAGAGAATGGCAAGACAGGACTTCCTGTGAGAGAGACAACAAAGCAAATAGAATTTTTAGCCAACTGGACAGAACAGAAGGATGCAGAAGAGACCAGCCCCTGGGTCAGCTTGAGAATGCCGCCTTGGGTGGCTGAAGGCAGTAGGAAAATGGTAGCAAAGTGAAATTGAACTAGTGAGTGTATTAGAGTTCTCTGAGAAATGCAGCCAGTAGAACGTCTGTCTGTCTGTCTGTCTGTCTCTCTCTCTCTCTCTCTCTCTCTCTGTGCGTGTGTGTGTGTGTGTGTATGTGTACATGCATGCACATGTGCAAGCGTGCATGTATGCATGCATAACGAGATAAGCAACTGAGATTATTCTAAGGCTAATGAGAGTAGATAAATCCCTAATATGAACAGGCTACTGATGAAAACGAGAGCTAATATCCAGACTTGTATCTGAAGACTAGTGACTTGGGCAGCATTTCTGGGGTATAGTCTGGAGGAGAACGCCTTGTTGAGGTAACCTCAGCCTTTGCTTTCCAGTCTGTCAGCTGTCCAGATGAGGTCTACCTTTCTCAGGTCTACCCTCCAGAGGGTAATATGCCCCCGTGCAAAGGCTACTGACCTAAAGTTTAATCTTTCCTCAAAGTCTGCTGATTGAAATGTTCATCTTTACTCAAGGTCTATCAATTTAAACATTAAACATATATTAAAAATATCTTCCCAGCTGAATGGTGTTTGAGCAAATAATTGGGTTGTCACAGCCTAGTGGAGGTGACGTGGACAGTAGGTGTCATGGTGAACTTGTCCACAGACACACAGAGAAAGCAGGGCAGCCCAGAGACTCCAGTGGAATGCCAAGCCCTTTCAGGAAGACATTTCCTGCAGTAGGAGGCGGGGCCACTCACTTTTGCAAAGGTCAGAGTGTCCATTTGAATTCCCTCTTTCCTCTTATTGCTTTGCCAAGTCTCCCAGGCCTTGTAGAAGCCGTTCCTTCTCACTATTATTGCTGTTGTTATTATCCTTGCTAATCTTGGCACGAGGCTGCCCTGGCTGGCTTCCAAGAAGGAGAATTACTTTCTGTCTCCCTTACACCCTCCTGTTGCTTTCAGTTGGATTCAGTGTCATGTCTCCTCTCCTCAGACAGATGCTGGCATGTGGCCTGCAACGGCTGAAGCGGTCACCTGGCTTGGTTCAGAGATAAATGAGGCCCAAAGTGGGTGAAATTGGGTCATCCTGACACCAAACGAAGATAAATGCTTGAAGAGATCGCTGAGCCTCTAGTGTCCACTAACACATCACAATGGGGTCTAGACCGACGTCTTCATCGAATGTGCAGAGAGACCACGGTCACTTTGCTGATCTCTGCCTATTTATTTTACCCACGACCTTGCTCCTCAATAGGATTCTCCCCATTCTAACATTCTCCTACCTCACCATGGCAGGTCATTTCCAGCATCATTATACACAAATAAAGATGTCTTACCTGCTTGCACTAAGCAAGCAAATATATAACCAAGGACATAACAGGTGTGGGACCCAAACCAAGGACCCTTTACTCCAAGTCCAGGGTCCCTTCTTTCCTGTCTTCCCAGTGTCCCCAGTTTTTGAGTCAACCTAGACTAAGAAGTACATTTCATTCCGTGAGCAACACAGTGGCATGGCACACACAGCTAAGAATACAATAGAGACTATCCGCAATAAGAATGAGACATTCTCTTTCTACTTCTCTTGCCTTCCTGTTGTGTCTGAGGACTTTAAAAACATGAATCGCAGGCTGCGAAGATAGCTCAGCAAGTCCAGAACTCTACACACCTGAGGGCCTATTTTCGGATCCTCAGCACCGACATAAACCCATATGTGGTAGTAGAAGTCTGTAATCATGGCAGTCTTATGGTAAGATGGAAAGGGAAGACAAGGAAATCCCCAGACACTTGCCGGACCAATGAACAGGAGAAGCTGTCTCAAACAAGGTAGACACTGAGGGTCAACAGTGGAGTTTGTGCTTTGACTTTGACATACATGCTATGTCATGCCCACACCCACAATTACACACATGCAAAAGCTAAAAAAATCTCCTAACTCTTAATTTTAAAAGATACTGAACTGGAGAGATAGCTCTATCAATGAAGTGTTTGCTATACAAGCACTAATGCCTAAGTTTGATTCCAAGAACCTACCTAAAGAAGTTTGGGCATGGTGGTGCACGCTTGTAATCTTACTGTGGGGAAGTGGAAATGAGCTAATCCGTGGTGCTCCCTGGACGGCCAGCCTAGCCTTCAAGCCAAGCTCCAGGCTAGTGAGAAATTCTGTCTCTGAAACAGAACAAGGAATGGCACCCAAGGAACGATATCTGGGGCTGTCCTCTGGTCTCGCTCTTCATACTCACACAGATGTACTCACACATATACATATGTGCACACGTGCATGCGCACACACACACACACACACAAATGCAATTAAACTGAAAAAAAAATCCCAAAAACATTGGGTCATCTAGCCCAAAATCAAGATACGTGAAGAAATGGCACATGCTCTTGCCTAAGCATCGAGGGCACACACCAATGCTTGTCTTTACCGTCTCCTTACTGATCAAGAGAAGGTGGGCACACAGGAAGTCAGGGCCAAACCATCGCCTTGATGATCTTCTCTAGATGCACAGGATCCTAGACAAGAAAAGCTGTGTATTCAGGTCAAGCGGGGCCACTGTAAGAAGAAACCTGGGGCCTGGAGACTGGTGAGTTCACAGTAATATACCTGCTCCCTCCTCTAAGGATTGGTATAGGTTGTGTAGTCCATTATTTGCGTTCTGTTCAATTACAAAAAGAAAGTCACATCTATTATGGTGTACTTGTATAGATTACACAGCTCTGTAAGTGATACTTTATAGGCAATAATTGCTTTGGGGAAATTCGACACACAAAGAGGGGCCGTTCTGTCTGTAGCTGTGCATGTCTCCACATGTGTACTCTCTCACATATGTGCGTGTATACATGCTCAAACATGCTGGGGTGAGGAGGTTGCATCAGTGGCATTCCGTCATGTAAGGACAATGCTTTGTCCATTGCTAAGGAACACCCTCAGTGAGGCCGAGACACACTTGAGCACACTTTTATCCTAACCCCACCCTCAGTGGTAGATGCTCTTTGTAATGACTCTCATCTTTCCCCTCAGTATCAGCATAAACTTCCTCCCCTCCTCCCCCATCCTCAGTGTGGTATCTCACCTCTTCCCTCATGAGGCTGTGCAAGGAGACTGGTGAGAAGCGGCTCCCATCCATGATAGTCAGTGTTAGCTGTCAACTTGATTGACTCCAGGACATACCTATAATGCATCGTCTTGGTTAAGTGACCTCTGAGAAGGCTGGTGAGGGATTATCTTGATCAGGTCTGTGACGTGGAAGAAAGACCCATCTTAGCCGTGGATAGGACAATTCCCAGGGAAAGAATCCCAGAGTGTATTAAAATGAAGAAAATGAGCTGAGTCCTATCATTCATTGTTCTGACTGTGGGTACCATGTCACCAGCTCCCTCAAGCTACCGTTGCCATGACTTTACTGCCGTGGTAGACTGTACCCTAGAACTGTGGACCGGAATGAACCCTTTTTCCCTTCTGTTGTTCTCCTCAATCACAGCAACAGAAACATAACTTAGACACCCTCTATTCCCACTTCGCTAGACTGGTAGTGACCCTTGAAGTCCAGGACAGGGAAGGCCATGGATTCTACTCTAAAATATCTCCCGTCATGGCCAGGAACCAAAACAGATGTCTTCGGGGATTTAGGACAGTTGTATGTTAACAAGACAGGGTTCCCAATTCATGCCACTGGAGAGCGCCACCACCCTCTTGGGCTTCAGCTAGGCGCAGTGAGTAGAGCCTCTCTGCAGAGTGTGGCTGTCACCCTTCGCCATCATGCACTCCCACACATAATAGTTGGCGTCAGAAACACTGCTCCCTTATTATAAATATGCAAAGCTTGGGAGGCAGCAGGCAGGGGGATAAAACACCAGGGATTATTTACGAGCCTCTGACTCCCACGCTGGGGCTTTATTTGCTTAATGAATGGCCAGGGCCAGCCATAAGCCTGGGGATTTATTTGTCACCGGGAGCAGAAGACACTAAGATGTGGAGATGTAAAAATGACAAATTCTCCGACTCAGCCAAGGTGGTATTTCACTGCCATTCTCTCTGGTGGGGTAGAGGAGGAGAGAAGAAGGGATGGGTGGTAAAGAGTCGGCATGCTGAACAGGCACCATGGAGAGTGGCTTGAAGTTGAGTGATCAGCCATGTTACAAACCAGGAAACACATTTCCTAGAGGGGAAGCAGACGGCAAGGAGTGGGGGTGATTATAAGGGTTCTCCAGGCTTATGGGCATCATCAGCTCACCAAGGCACTTCAGGGAGCTCCCATTCTCAAACTGTCCACCCAGTAAACCATCACATGTCTGAACAACAAGGACTAGCCCAGCAGAGAGGGACTGTCACCCTGAGCAAGTCACTTCCTCTCTCTAGATCGGTTTGGACATTTGCAAAAGGAAGGGTTTAAGGAGATTTGCTAGGAATAGTGGGCTGGTGAGACAGCTCAAGTGAGTAGAGGCTCTTGTGTGCAGACAGAGTTAAGTTTGATCTGAGATTCTACAAGAAAGCAGGGGAGTTATCCTCTGGCTTCCATGTGAGTGCTGTGCCACATGTGTGCCTACGAACACACACACACACACACACACACACACACACACACACACACATCTACGTACACAGGAAAAGAAGTAAAGAAAATGTAAAGTTGAGAAATACAAGAGCCAGTCTGCCTACTCACACAGGCCCTGCCAATCCCACCTCCCTATTCAGTGTCAATGGGGATGACTGCCTCACTTCTGAAGGCAATGCCACCTGTGCCACCTCCACCATCACCTTCTTCTCATCTAAGCCCCTGGCCCTGCGGAGTCCATGTTACATGAAGATACAACAGGTTCATCATCGTCTCTCAGGGCAAATTCTGACTTCTGAGTGGAGACTGAAAATCTCCTTGGGCCCTTTCTATTTGGTCCATTCAGTAACAGAATCCTTAGCTTTTAGCTCACTTGTCATACCCAGCTAGTGGTTGTTTCCCCACCCACTTTGTAGCCCAGTGGAACCAATATCTAATAGAAGATAAGCAAAAGTTATGCTTGGAAATTGACGCCCCTTCAGCATCCTCCTCTCCTGAGCAAGAACACGCATATGGTGTTATCAACTATTTTTGGCCACGTAGACAACCATGTAGGCTAACCCATATGGGACAGCAGGGAAATGATCCCCTGACTATACACATGACCTCACACTGCCTAGTATATTCACGATGGATCGTCTCAGAACTATTTAGAGACAGACATATTAGCTTCTACCTTGATTGAACCATAGTAACTTTTCATATCCCTATTAGTTCCTATTAGAGCAACTCTGCCCAGTATCCCGATATGGATGCCTTTGTCCTTCATAGATTGTGAATTCTTTGCTCCCCGCAGTCAGTTATGCACCATCTCTAAGCTAGCACTTTGCATATCACGCAAAATTATTTGTGAATTACATTTTTGCTCTCAAAACTGTGAGTAGCTAAAGGATAGAGCTCAAGCCTTTACTCTGATATCTGCCTAACGTAAATAAGAACAATGGGTTAACATAAGCTGCATGAGTTAACAATAAGACTGAGCTAATGGGCCAATCAGTTTTTATAACTTATGGAGATCTCTGTGTGATTTTCTTTGGGGCTTACCAGCTGTGGGGAACTGGGCAGGACATAAACCCAACAAGCAGGCCCCCTTCATGTTACAAGCCACTACAGTATTCAGAAAAGAAAAATGTGGAAGAATCCTAGGAGACTGCTACAAGTGGTCTCTGCTACCTAGAGCACAGCAGTGACAACACTCTGTCACCTTTGCAAGACACCTAGAAGCACTGGCCTAACTACGCCTGCCATCTGCTCAAACCCATGGGCCCTTCCACCAAACTGCTAGAACAAACACTGATGGCTTCCTCTTCCACCTTCCAAATCTGGGAAACATGCTTGCTTTTGATGTGTTCCTTACAGCAAGAGGACCTGAGAAACATCTACAGGTTTCCAGCCTCTGATACACAGAAGGCAGCCAGGGATGGAGATATCATGTACACTGACAGTCAGCACCCACTGGCCTGGACTTAGTTAAACCTCTTATCCCTCAGCCCTCTTCTTCCTGGAAATGTTGCTTATGTGTATCACATATTCACTGGTGGCTGATGGACTTTGACATCCCCATTCTCATACTGTTAAGTCATATATATTCAAGAATCATGAGACAGTATAGATGTACACACACACACACACACACACACACACACACACACACGAGAACCACCTTCCTCTCTCACTCTAGAACTTTTTCTTATGACTTTTTATGACACACGGTGTAATTGTTTGCACTGCCCTACTCTCTGATTCTAATATGAGAATGGGCTTCCTGTAATAGAGATCACTCCGTGCTCAGAGAATTGAATGCCGTGACCTTTAAATGACCATAATTCCTTTCTGAAAACTGTCGTCATCCCAATTTCTGTTCTGTCACACTGAGATCATTTATGAGGTGAGTCTCTGGACAGTCTTAGAGATCTCATCAAAGGACCCCAAGGGACACAGGTTGGGGAGCAGATCTCAGACTGGACACTTGGTAAAAGAAAGCATGTGACCTGGACACTTTTTGTGACTTTGTGTGACTCAGATTACAGAGTTCTGCTTTCCAACCACTAACACCTCCAACACTAACATCCCAAAATAGGAAATGAAGAAATTTTATGTTCAACAAAAATTCCTACCAGAAAAATCGTTGTTTTGCTCTGAAAACTCAGCTGAGACTTTCTCTCCTCTACAAAAGCCAACAGCAGCTTCAATTTTGTCTACCACTTCTGCCCACCCCTAATTTACAAAGTTGACAAAGCCCAGTCCTCAGTCTGTGGCAGCTTACTGACACACGTTCATAACATCAGGATCAATCCAAACAAGATTACAGGGACAAAAGGCCAGTGGCCACCCTTAGAGCTCTGGAAGAATGTGTGGCTTAGGACAAAGAATATTTACCATGCCTCCCAGCTTCTAGGATCAGGACTTAGCCTGTCCTCCACACACCCTCAAGGGAACAAGAGCGTAGTGGAGACATACTGTTTTATGACACCAGTGTCCCAGGATCAAATGCCCTTTCTGCTAAATATGTCCTCCTGCTCTAACCATGTTTAGTTCTGCTGAGCTGAGCCTTGGCCCTCCCCCTGTCCCTATGGAGCACCGTGTAGATGCCGTGATAGCCACTGGGAACATGCACACAGGCATCTGCACTCTGAAAAGCCAAGAAACCACGGTGAGGACATGAAAATAATGCCACAGGCAGGTTCTCGTGGGTGTAAAAGGAGTCCTGGGGGCTTTCTGAGACAGGGCACCATCAAGGGGTTGAGAGACAAAGTCCGAAACGAAAAGATTGACAGTTCTCAGAAAGGCCCGCGCCCTTGAACACTGGGCAACTGGTGGTGATACCTGGTTGGGGAATAACTCATTCAGGACACCTTCCAGTCACTGACATCCGAAAACCCCTGCTTGAGATGAGACAGATGGTGGTGAGTAAGAAGGGCAAGGGCGGTGGTGGTACACGCCTTTAATCCCAGCACTCGGGAGGCTGAGACAGGTGGATCTCAGTGAGTTCGAGGTCAGCCTGGTGTACAAGAGCTAGTTCCAGGACAGGTTTCAAAGTCACAGAGAAACCCTGTCTCAGAGGAGGAGGAGGAGAAGGAGGAGGAGGAATAGGAGGAGGAGAAGGAGGAGGAGGAGGAGAAGCAAGGGTGGATACAAGGACCAAACCATGGGACTCTCAGATGTCACAGGCCTAAACAAATTTCATTTCATTTCCAGACTGCAAGAAACAGATGCAGCGGGCAGTTTAGGACAACTGGACTCCACCTTTGCTGCGTCTACTTTTCTGTTACCTTCCGAGGTCAAGCATATTGAGAAACACCAGGGACCAGAGGTCCATAGGACCAAGTGCACAGCCTGATTCTGCAATTTTTCTTCCAGGGACTATTTTCCTCCCTTCTTGGCTCAGGAAGCTTCTTTCAGTATAATTGCAGCATTGCTGAGTGATCGGGGCTAATCCCCACGGGGTCAGTATGAAGGGCTGAAGATGTGTCTCATGAGTAGAGGAGCTCTGCCTCAGGTTGTACTGGATCTGAGCTAAAACAACAGCTGAACTCCATGGAGGAACCTGGGAAGCCATAGCCCATTCTAAACTTAAGAGGTCACTAGATCTGTCTACTCTCAAAGCAGCCTGAGCTGAGAGGGACCTGGAACTATATCCAGCCCAAGTTCAGTGTCATGCTGAGTTCTCCAATCACCCCAGGCTCAGGAAAAAGATGGATGTCCTCTGGCTAGCACCATGGCTGGTTACGAGGAGAGCCACCACCACTCCGTGTGGCTCTGCAGGTTTGAAGTGCTTTTTCTTTAGGTGCTCAGACTCAAGACACTGAACAACAACTGAGAGGTGAGGATGGGGTGTCCGATTTCCTAGGCTTTCTCCTCCTGCTTCCCTAGACAAAAAAAAAGCTCCTCTCTATTCCTCGTGTGTCCCGTTCTTAACAATATCCAAAGCACCAGAAGCAGGGACAAGATTGAAGTCATTTGTCCTCCCTCAAAGTACACAGCCCCGGGCACGCCTACCAACAGCAAGTCCACAACAAAAACTTAAGATAAAGAACCATGGATTCTCAACAGAAGTCTCTGAAACTGTCTCAACAGTTTGGTAAAAAGTCAGTCACGTGATGAGCAGTCTACTGTGTGCCCACCTTTGCCTACTCGTGAGTCCAGTCAAACCCTGATAAAGTGTTTCACCACAGCTGTGTTCTGGAGCAACTCCCGTGTCCACAGTTACCTCCTCATCCCCAGATTTACAGCCTTCCTCCTTCACCTCTTAGGACAGCTGGTGACCTACATTCTGAGGCCTGCCCTCAGTGCTAGGTTCCTACAGCCTGGCTACCTCTGGCCTTAGCTATTGTGGTTCCCACAACTGAATCCTTGTTCACACCTCCCCACCCCAGGGCTCTCCAAATGCTGGTCTGGGCTCGGCTTTCTCTCAGGAATCTCCACCCATCCACTCGGAGCTTCTGCCTCATGTTCCTACTGTAGAAACGCTCAAACAGAAGCCGACCTCATTCCCTCCATGGCAAACGGCTCCCATCTGCCAAAAGTTTGAGAGTTCAAAACCGGTGTTTACCCCTCCTTTATACACCCAAGTTCCACTCAAGTCACACCGGAACCCTGCGATGTCGGCCAGGCAAGAGTGCTATTCTCATTTCACAGGTGAGGGAACCAGGCCTCAGCGGTGTTATCTCAGATCGAATGGTAGAAAGTGACAGTCAGAGCTAAACTCAGCTTTCATCCCTTTCTTTCTCCTCAAAGACCCATACAATCACCAAAACCCAGGCTGTCTCCCTACCTCTCTTCCCAATCTTATGTGTACTGCCCCTGGCCGTCTCCTGTCGCTATACTGTTTCTCACTGCCTTGGTTATCATGGTGGTGTCTTGCTTCACCTTACTGAGTCTATTTCTTGGTCATCTAAAAAGCACTGGATCCCTACCACCACATAATTCCATAGGGTATTTATTTTATGTTGTGGCTTTCCCAGAGGAAGGTTTCAATGCCTCATACTTAAAAATAAAACACTGTGCAACACCAGAGTCCTTCACAGGATGCCCCTGCCTCCCAGCCATTCTGCTGGCTTTACCTGTCTGGCTCTCCTGAATTTCTTGCCCCTATTCTTGGTACCAGTTTGAGATCATTTGCCAGCCTGATTCTTTACTTCTCCATTTCATTAGTTTCTGCTCTAGTCTTTATTTCTTTCCCTCTACTGTTTTAGGCTTCATTGGCTCTTCTTCTATGTTTAAAGATGGGAACGTAAATTATTGGTTTCAGAGTTTTTTTTCTTTTTAAATCAGGGCATAAACAGGCGTGAATTTCTATTTAAGCAATGCTTTAGCTACATCTCATAAATTCTCACACTGTTTCTGCGTTCACTGTCTTGAAGCATTTTCTAAATCTCTTTGTGGTGTTGCTTGTGCTCCTTGGTTGTTTAGGAGTGCTGTCTAATTTCTACATATTGTGAGTTTCTTAGATGTTGAATAAGTTAACTTTCGTCTGGGTGGAGAACCTATTTTGCATAATTTCAATCCTTTTATATTTATCATGGTTTTGTTAGGGCCCAACATGCAGCCTCTTCTAATGAACACTCTTTATAGAGTTGGAAGGAATCCTGTATTCTGTTCTTGCTGGATAGACTACTCTGCAGATGTCTATTGAACCTGGTTTATAGTGATATTAAAATCTCTCATTTCCTCTTTGATCTGAATTTTTCTATTCATTAGTAAAAGTGGAGTGATGTCTTCATTATCATTGAGTTTTCTATTCTTCTTTCAAACTGTTTCAGATTTTTGCTTTGTGTATTCTGAGGCTTGCTGTTAGGCGCATGAGTGTTTACATAGGTTATGTCTTCCAAGCAGGCTGACCCATCATGTTCCTAAGTGGAAACTTGGTCGTAAAAGTCTATCTTGTTTACTTTTAGTATATTTCTATTTTGGTTACTATTCACCTGTGAAACCTTTAATCACCCTTTTACCCCCAATCTTTTGAAGTTAAAATGCTTTTGAACCTAAAATGTGTCTTCTGTAATTGGGTTCCCCCTCCTTCCTTCCTTTCTTCCCTCTTTTCTTCCTTCTTTATGGTACATTGGATTGAACCTAGTCTCTCTAGATTTTCTTTTTAAAATCCATTTTTTTTTGAAATCTTTGCTTCAGTTTGGAGTGCTTAAGCCAGCCATGGACCATTAATATCAGTAGGAGTGTGTCTTACACTTGGCTGCTCTACTCCTATCTTATGGTGTTCCTTGATTTTTCCATTACTTCTTTCACGTTAAGTTAGCTGTTTTCTAGTGTGTTATGCTAGTGTGCCATGCTTACCCCTTGTTGTTACTCTTTTGAGTTGTGTTCTTTGTAGTTTGCATACAGACTACAAGTAACATTAATTTGTAACAATCTCATTTGGATAATATCACTTTTAATAGTATATAAAAACCTCGCTCCAACATAGCTCTGTTGCCTTCTCTCTACTTTGCATAAGGAACTGCTATAAAATTACATTTTGTGCTTTGTAAGCTTATAATTATTGCTCTAGGTAGTCGCCTCTGAAAGACAGAAAGGAAAAGTTATAAGGAAAAAATTCATTTATATGATCTTTAGCTTTTCCTGTGCCATGGCCTGTCCTGGAGGCCCTCACTCCTCCCTAAATGACTGCCTGGCGTTCCCTCATCCCATTGAGAAATTTCGACTATTTCTTCCAGGGAAGGTTTGCTTAAAATCCCTCTCCCTGTTTTGTTGTCTTGAGCGTATTTCAATTTCTCCTTCATTTTTGAAGGGCAGTTTTTAGTAAATATAAAATCTCCAGTTGACAGCCTCTTTCTTGCAGTGTTTTGAAGATGTCACACACTGCTTTCTGCCTTCCAAGGATGCTGATGGGAAGCCAGCTGCTGGTCTGATGGGAAAATCCCTGCATATGACAGATCACTTCTCTGCTGCTGTTCTCAAAATCATCTCTTTGTCTTTGACAGTTTGACTGTGATGTGTTGGGGGCTGACACCTCTGAGTTTATCCTATTTGGAATCTGTCCCGTTTTCTTCGATGTATAGATCATTTTCATAAATGGAGCGAGTGTCAGGATATTATTTTCTCATTTTTTTTCAGGCTCCTTCTACCTGCCCTTTCTGCCCAGTTCTCTCATTAAGTTAGTCTGATTTACGGGGCTCTGTTGGTTTGTTCACTTTTAGCTATTGTTATTTTTGGTCTATTCTCAGAAGCCACAATTTCAGCGGAACTACTTTCAGCTTCAGCGTTTCTCCCTTCTCCTTTAGAGACCCTTTCCTGAACTTGTTGCCAACTGCTATCCTCTTCAGCACCTGCATGTCTCCTTGGCTTTCAAAAACAACTTCTAACCATTTCTTGATATTTTCTAGTTAGCAAAATGATGTTCACACAGCTTTAACTTTTTAGGTGTGTTTGCTTTGGCGAATGTACTTGTACTAGCTGATTTAAGGGCTACCTAAGAAGCCCAGAGCCTGGGCTTCCTCAGAGAGCTACGGTCCCCATCTTCTCTACCCATGTGCAGAGTATATATTCTTATGTTACTGAATTGCTCATAATTTATGGTCAGAATTGGCTGTTGGGTAATGTAAACATTTTATTCATTGTGTGTATTATGAGGGCATATGTGCCAAGGCATGTGTGGTAGTTTGAGTGAAAATGGCCCCATATGCTCATAGGGATGGGCACTCCTGGGAGCTGTGGCCTCGTTGGAGTAGGTGTGGCTTTGTTGGAGGAAGTGTGTCACTGGGGGAAGGCTTTCAGGTCACAGAAACTCAAGTCAGGCCTAGTGCATCTCAGTCTCTTCCTACTGCCTATAGATCTGGATGTAGAACTCTCAGCTCCTTCTCCAACACCATGTCTGCCTGCATGCCACCATGCTTCCTGCCATGATGATAATGGACTTGACCTCTGAACTGTAAGTCAGCCCCAATTAAATGTTTTCGTTTGTAAGAGTTGCCGTGGTTCTGATGTCTCTTCACAGTATACATACGGAGGTCAAAGGGCAACATGGAGTAAGTCGTCTCTTTCCACATCACATGAATCCTGAAGCTCAAACTCAGGTCATCTGGTTTGATAGCAAGTGCTCCTGACAGCTGAACCAGTCATCTTCCAACCCTGTATTGTGTGTCAACTTTGAAAAGTTATCCTAAGGGTGTTATTTTTCTCTCTCCCCTCCCTCCGCTGCCTCCTTCTCTGTACATGTGTGGGCACACATATATATCTTTACTTACTATCCAAGACCAATTATGTACAGCCTGTATTTGCCAAAGTCACAGAAATACTGGTTAAACAGTATTTTCTTTAATGCCTCAAATAGTAAGTTTTACACCTTTCCTGGGAGCCTCTGTGTGGGTGTTGGGTGTAGTGTTTACAATTCCGTTATCACTATACCCTTCTCTTCTTCGAATTTTTCTTATTATTTTTTGAGACAGAGTCCTACCATGTGCCCTGGTGGGCCTAGAATTTCTATATAGGCCAGGTTGCCCTTGAATTCACAGATATCTGTCTGACTCTGTCTCCAGAGTGCTACTAGGTTTAAAGGCATGCACCACCATGCCCTCCTCTCCACCTTATTCTTCTTTTTGTATTGGAAGTTCAATATCAAGCGGAAGTGAGTGATAATGGTTGGGGCTTTCTCCAGTTTTCTTGGATATGAATACAGTCCTGAATGCTTGGATGACTTTCTAGAATCTCGGAAATATGCTGAAGCTCCTCAAAGCCCTCATAGGCACCCCATTCTTCTAATTTCCCTTATTGATACCTGGTTGGTTTCTTATCTGCTCAAATATCACTAATCCTTACAACAGTTATGTTAACCACTTATCTTTGTTTGTTTGTTTTTTTTAACAAATGTCATGGTGATGGTGCTGCCAACACCCAGTGAGCCCCGAGTCTGACCAAATGAAAGAAATCTTAAGAGTGGTCCATTTTCAGGAAGTTCCTGCAATGGTGACTCCAAGAAGAGGAGCTTGGGCCCATTCAGCCCCCTCTAGTGGCTGCTCTCTGTTGATCTCCACAGCTACTGTGGATGGCAGGGTGGTGGATGGATTCTAAAAACACTGCAGGGGAGGGAGGGAAGTGCCTGCCAATGGGACAAGTTAAAATCCCACAGTTTATTGTCATGAATATTTCAAGACAAATTCAGACATTTATCTTGGCCAAATATTCAATGAATGGGTTAAAGTCCTTGGTTAATTTCTAGTATTCTGGACAAGTTTATTTAGACAGTTTCTGTCAGTGTTCTTACTGCTTTTACAGAGGAGTGGGGTTTTTTGAAGACCTTTTCTGTAGAAGGCCGCAACCACACTCTCCACCATAGATGGTGCTGCACCGCCAGGTGAGCTAGAAAGCTCACACGTGTTGGTATTTTTCCACTACTCCCAAGGTTTCACCTGGGACTGGGAGCAGTTGACCAATCCAGGAATGACACGTCCAGAGCAGGGTCTGTTTCCTTTATAAGGGATGGGTTCCATCTTATCTGGGTCTCCGCCATGTAAGCTTATGCTCTCCCTCTCAAGACGCATAAAGCTTTACTGCAGAAGAATCCTAAGTGTCCCGCGTCGTTCTTGCGGGCGAGACGGTAGCGCGGGACACTTTTCTATATTGTCTTGTGAGTGCTTGAGCCACAGGTTTTTGCACACATCCCATTCTTTCTGATCACCAAGAGTCCTTATGTAGCTACCTGCGTAAGATGCCCTCACTACTGTGACTAGTGACAATGGTCACAAGCTACAATTCATTTAGTGATATTTACTTGACAATAAGAACCACTATGATAGATGACTCTGTCCCCATTGTGAAGATGAGGCAATGAAATGACTTGCCCAAATTTGCCAAGGGAATAAGGACTCTTGTTGTGAGGAGTGAACTAGGCCTCTGCTTACCAATCTCACACTTACTCCTACAATTAACACAGAACCTCCATCTTCCCCTCCCATTTCCACCCAGTCTCCCCATGCAATATTGTTTGGCCAATAGCTTAAGCATATCTCTAGCTAGCTCTTACATCTTAAATTAACCCATCTCTATTAATCTGTGCATTACCATGAGGTTGTGGCCTACCAGCAAGGTTCTAGCAAGCTCCCACAAGCATCTTTCTCCTTCAGCGGCTACATGGTGTCTCACTGACTCTGCCTACTTTCTCCCAGCATTCTATTTAGTTGTCCCACATAGCTTTATTCTGCCCTACAACAGGCCAAAATAGCTTCTTTATTCATTAACCAACACATATACAGAAGGACTTCCTACACCATTTCCCTTTTTCTGTTCAAATAAAAAGGAAGGTTTTAACTTTAACATAGTAAAATTACATATAACAAAACAGGCATCAAGCAAGAATTAGAGGTACAATATTTATATCTACTTTATCTTTTATCATAACCAAGGAAAACTGTAACTATAACTTTCTATTCTTCAATTCCATCAAAGACTCCAGAAGGACATCATATTACCTAAGTAAATAGAAAGTTCATTGTAATCTACTTCCAAAAATCTAGAATTGACAGAGATATCTCGCTGTCTGGGGACAGTCACCCAAAGTTCTACATTGTTGAGGCATCCATCTTTAGCCTACAGGCCCATAGTATTCAATGTAAAGTGTTTATCTCTATATCATGCCGAGAGCCACAGGTCACTGATGGAAGATTATAAACATATAGAACTATATGCATAGTCCTGCCATCTATGAAGGGAAGAGTCGACCTTAGAAGAGCTTTGTTCTTAACTCTGTTTGATTCCTGAGCCACACAAGGAAATAAAGGGGAAAGCAAGGGAAATAAAAGGGAAAAAACAAGCAAGATAATTCTGCAGTGATTAATTTAGCATCTGATAAATGCCAGGCACTGGGCTTGGCATTGGTGAGTCAGTGATGAGTAAGCATCTCGGTGCCTGTGCTAAATGAGACCTCAGCAACAGAAAGTAATGAATGACAAAGACCATCCAGAGGCACAACGTACCTCAAGGATCTGAACCCTCCTGACAATATGATTGTGCGTGTCTGGCACCTAAACATTAGCAGAAGTCTGTCTCGCTCCTTGTTCTGCTCAGGCTGTGAGAGCAGCAACATCTGCCCTTGTTTAGGTGTTTGAGCCAAAGATAAAAGGAAACAGAATAAGGGTCGGTCATCAGGAAGACATCAATAAGGAAAGCTACAAAAGTTAGAGATCTGAATTCAATACTCTAAGGATCATGTGGGAGACATTTTCTTTATTTACTTTAAAAAGCCTTCACATGAGACATTTCCATTATGAAAATATTGCTTCCGTTGAGAAATGAATCATTTCTTCCTCTCTGAGAGTTCCTCAGAGTCTTGAAAACACATTTCTCTTTTCTTTGGCTACCGGGAGGCTTCAATCCAAGTGAGACTGTTAACAATAGCAATTATATTAATAGTATTTGGTTTGCTTTTTCTGGGTCATGAGTATCAATATTTGTATTTTCCATGTCCCTATTCCTTATTTCAATTACTGACTTATCGTCAACTCATGACGAGTGTACTCAGTAAAGGCTACTTTCTTAAGATGCATAACAGAAAAATCAGACAGAAATGTTTTTGGTGCTTTTGTTTATCTATCTATCTATCTATCTATCTATCTATCTATCTATCTATCTATCTATCTATATGGAGTGGTTTTTGCAGGGCTACTGAATGAGGATTGAAGAGATGAGATTCCCACTGCCCCCCATTAAAGAATTTATCTCAAAAGTTATCAGTTTGCATGAGTAAAGACATACAAGGCTGGACATAAAGGAGACAGTGCCACACAGACCTGAAGAGAAAGAAAGTCTAATCGGGAAAGCAGGAGGTCTGAGAGTGACCAGAAGGTTGAGAAGAGGTCAGCATCCAGGAGGTATCCTGAGGAGGGGACTTTCTTTCCATACTTCCTTGGGAGTGTGCAGAAATCTCAGACAGGGCTGATATTCCCAGCCTGAATTCTTGGCTCTCACTGTGGAATCAGAATATGTCTGAGCTCACAGAATACATGGGCTCAGACATGACCAGTGTGGACCTCAAACTAAAGAACTCTTCCTCAGTTCTGGAGCTGATATGAACCTGGAGGCTGTTTTAGTCCTCAGGATGGGCTGAGGGAAGGATTCTCAAAACAAGAGCTGAATTTTCTGCCAACTCAGCAAGTAGGAGCACGGCATCCTTTAAATTCGATTTGGAGGAATAAAGAAATGTGACATTTTTTTTGCATCCTACTGTTACAGCCTGAAATTCATATCTGCCACATGGGATATAAATAAGTGCATAAATAAACAAATCCAAGGCCAGAGTGCTTGGGAGACATTGCCAATTTGCTGTGTGTTCACCCTCAGGGTCCTGCAACCTTGAGCGTGCAAGGGCTGACAGAAAGTAGTTTAATACACACCTTCTGGGGGCAGGAGTACATGGGGAAGGATGCAGGGGTAAAAAGACTAGCATCCCACACTTTACAAAGCTTACAGTTAAATGTAGCATGGGACAGCAATAAAACACTCATTAAAAACAGGCCAGACATACAGGCATCAGCATATTTGTATTAAGTACTTCAGACATACACTACCTGGCCAAAAGACAAAGGTGAAGAGTAACAGAGCACCCAGGGGCTGGGAGCATCGGGTTAGGGAAAAGAGCTGAGAGAAGGGGTGATAATATGCCAAGCGAGGGACATGTGCTGTGAAAAACTGATTTGCATCCAGTGTTAGAGAAGGAGGAGAGGCCATTTCTGCACAAATAAGGATATTTGAAAAGGATGAGGAGGTCAGGCTTGGCTTTGAAAGAAGGATTTAAGCAGAAAGAGGTGCTCTGAGGGACCCTGCAGGCCAGAGCAGGGGAGGCTGTGGGCTTTCATCAGCTTGTGCTTGGTACTGCAAGTGTCCATTACATGTTTCATCATGGGAGACACCCACGGTACATTGTGATGAAGGAATAACTGGACGCATTGGTCATGGACAAGGTGACTACCCTTAGATTTTCAGACTGTGGATTCTACTCAAGGAGGGAAGGAAATCACACTCCTTCCGGCAGTGAAGAGCCCTGGTGAGAAGGATGCTCTTGGGTACCAATTTCAATCCTTGAAAGAGGAATGATTCATTAGAGATGGATGGAGCAGATACAGAAAGAACTGGGAAATACACTGCTATCGCCTGGGCATGTGAACTGATCAGAGAGAGAATGAAACAAATGGAAGAGATTTCATCAAAAAAAAAAAAGTAGAGCTGGAGAATCATGAAGAAGATGGGTCTCAGGAGGTGAATCTGAGGACTCAGGTCTAAGTAGTGGGGCATACAGAACATAGAGGGGTTAGGAGGAAAATGACCAGGTCAGGTGACAGCATTCTGAACCTGCTGTCCCAGTGGACCACACTGGCGAATGAGGAGCAGGTGCCTCAGGAACAGACACATATTATTCAAGGGTACCCTCACTTTTACACATTACAGCTCAACGTTTCAAAACTACAAAATTAGTGGAAGCCACAGTCATCTAGCCAAAAGGATTCTTCTCCTCACACAAGCATTAATAATAGGGCACTTGAAGTAGTTAGCTCCCCTGGTGAATATAAAATAGTCTTTAATATTTTTTTAAAAGGTGACTTACACCTCTCTTTTCAAAAACTCATCTCCTGTGTTAAGCAAAGCGTATCTCCATATGAATATAGAACGAACTGGAAGACTTGAGCCAGGTAAAATCCATCAAGGGAGATCGCAGGAAGGAAGTGAAGAACCTTCACAGCAACACCAGCAGAGAGCTGAACTACTGAAGAAAATGATGGACAGCTCAAAAACGTAGGTGTCCATGGCCTCATTGAGATCGGTAGACCCCCATCGTCTCCCCTCTCCTCTTCTATGCAAAGGATGGAATAAAGGGAGCTGTGTCTATAGCATGTCCCATGCCTGCTGATATCGCCTTCTCTCTGTTGAGATGAAAATCCTTAGGTCATTCTTCTCTTCCTTGCTCTGTCTTAAATGATGTGAACAATCTGACGCCATGATTCCCCTTCCCGAGATGGACGTTGGCGAGACTCATGCCGGTAAGCCACGACCTCATGGTGGCATACAGATTATTCGATATGGGTTAGTCAAAATGTGAGAGTTAGCCAATAAGAGGCTAGAACTAATGGGCCAGGCAGTGTTTAATGAATACAGTTTCCATGCAATTATTTCGGGTAAAGCTAGCCGCGAGCCGGGCGGTGGAAAGCGGCCTGCTTGCTCCTTTTATAAGCACTAGAAGTCTCATGGCTTTCATTTCCAAAGAAATCAGCATCAGCCTCCTTCCCATTGCTGCTACTACTGCTGCTCCCTAAGCTAAGCCACCATCATCTTTGGCTTGCGTTATATGAATATGAATACTCTCCTAATGAGTCTCTCAGTTTCTACTGTTGTCTTCCTAAAGACTATAGTTAATAATAGTCTATTAGAATGACCCTCTAAAAAAAGATGTGTGTGTGTGTGTGTGTGTTTGTGTGTGTGTGTGTGTGTGTGTGTGTGTGTGGTTGTCATGTGTATATGTGTGCACGGGTGCATACACATGTTGTGTGCACACTTCTGTTGACACGGGTATCTCAGTGGTTTTCAGCTATGCTGGTGGTCAGTGACCCTCAGTGATCCTTCCGCCTATGCCCCATCTTGCCTGTGAGCATGGAGGTTACAGACACACATGGCCATATCCAGTTTTGTTAATGTGGATGCTGGAGATCTGAACTCAGATCCCTCTCCCTGCACAGCAACTGCTCTTACTCGCTGGTGTATCTTCCCCACCCAGTGTGGTCTTTTGAAAATAAGTCAGACCATGTCCACAATTTTCTCAAAACCCATCAGTGGCTCCCCACTCCCCACTGGATTCAAGCGAAGGCCCTGTTTTATGGTTTATAAAGCTCTACTTATTGTAGCCTCTACCTCCTCTCTTACTTCTCTGGAGCCTTGCCCCTGGTCCACTCCACCCCAGTTACACCACACTCTTCTTCAGGCCTTTCAATTCAATGCTTATGGTGGATTGAAAGAAAATGGCTTCCAAAGGGAGCGGCACTATTAGGAGGTCTGGCTTTGCTGGAGTGAGTATGGCTTTATTGGAGGAAGAATGTCACTGTCGGGGCAGGCTTTGAAGTTCCCTATACTCAGGATACCGCTGAGTGCTCAGTTGACTTCCTGTTGCCTGTAAGATTAGGACTCTTGGCTGTTCCTCCAGCACCATGTTTACCTGCATGCCGCCATGCTTCTTGCCATGATGATAATGGGCTGAACCTGGGAAACTGTAAGTGAGCCACCCCGATTAAATATTTCCCTTGTAAAGAGTTGCTGTGGTCATAGTGTCTCTACACAGCAATAGAAACCCTAAGACAAATGCCTACCTCGAAGCCTTTGCTTTAGTTTCTCTTCCCATTCCAGACAGTTTCCAGATATTGCAGATTCAAGCCCCTTATCAACTTTAAGCCTTTGCTCAAATCTCACTTTCTCTTTCTCATACACTGTACTGTGGCAACCCACCACCTGTCCCTTATGGTGTTTCTACTTTCCCAGCTGCCCTGCATTTGTCTTTTTTACATAGCATTTACTTCATGCTGACTTGCTTTATTGATTATGCTTATTATTTATTGACCATTTCGCCCTGCTAAAATAAAAGCTAGAGGGTTCTTTGTTTTATTTTACACCTGGTCTATAATAGTTGTTCAATAAACAACCTAGGAATGAAAGACAAGGCTTTTAGACAAACAAGAGGGGAAAACCCACAACTCAACAATTCTGGTCAAAAACATGGCAGCTGGAGATACGGTTCAGCGGTTAAGGGTAATGGCTGCTCTGGAAGATTGGGATTCAATTGCTAGCACACACAGCAGCAGCAACTGTGTGGCTCTCCAGTCCCAGGGGAATTCAGTGTTCTCTTTGGCCTTCACAACACCAGGCATGCATGTAGTACACAGACATCCATGCAGATAAAATAGCCATATACTAAAACAAAAAATAAATGTGGCAGCTGAAAATGGAGGTAAAGGATCCAGTTCTGTAGAAGCCATAGTCTACTGCTGTGGGGCTCAGATAGCTCTTTGGGACCCTCCACAAACAGGAAGAGATGTATTAATTAGAGTCTTTTTTAGTACTTTCCCAAAAATTATATAATTCATCCAACTAATGCATGTTAAGGCCATACTGTTTATAAAGATGCATGAGATATCATGCCACATAGATGAACCAGTAAAGAAAGACTGATACAGTCTGGTAACAACACACCACTCATTTAGCCTGCTGATGGTGCTCTTAAACCACAGAGAACAGAATGATGTCATCCGTGCTGGGCTAGCAGGAAAAGCACCCTCTCAGGTTTCCATAAGACTACCCACCACGTTGCTGTCACGTTTACTTACTGCCATCCTCCCATGCTGTGCTCTACAGCGTGCCTGAAGACCAGCAGCTCTATCTCATTGTAAGACCCTTTGCTCACACAAAGATTGACTTTCCCTCGTATGGCTGTTCCTTCGCATTCCCATTAGGAAGACTTTTAATGCTACAAGTGATCGTGACAAGGCAGACATTTTGTCCTGACCCATCAGAATTTCCAGAAAGCCTTGGAAGGCCTCACCAGTGAAATGATACACCCTGCATTTTCTCCAACCACTGCATTGTGCTCGCAAACTCAGCACACTGTGCTTTGAAAAGAAACACACTGGATAGAGCTTTCTTTTCTCTGGGAACCCGAAGTTCACATTCAAAACAAGCAACGCTTTTCTTCTTGCCTTCCCGATTATTATCATTCAATGACAACACTACCCTCTTCATTGGGACATTGATTTATTAAGTGTCCTTTTGTGCTGAGTATGTAATTCAGAGCAAGATAAACAGATGTGCATTCACTCTAGGAACTTGTACTTTAATGCTTGATATTAACAATGCACCAACCAGAAAGGATTCTTCGAGAAATTGCATGCTGGCTGTATTCCATCCTAAGTGTGTTTTGGTAGTCAGAAGTATGTGGGCAGCCTTCTGGTGGGAGGTACAGACACAGGCTCCAGGAGTCATGTGCAGGGTGAGAAGAGGTCTAAGGTCAGGTTGTTCAGTAAGGGAAAGGGCAAGGGCAAGTTGCAGGTCTGGCTGGAACCAAAGAGGCATCTGAGCAGTGTGCCCAGTATGACACATCCAGGAAGGTGGGGAAACTTCACCAGTCACTGAAACATCAGAACCTCAAGCCTGCGGAGTCATCTCAACACCCTAGCATTGAAGGGCCAGGTGAGGTTAAACAGCATCCCAGGGGTCAGGATGAACTCAGTCATATTCAGTGAGGATGTGCTGGTCATTAACCTTCATACCCTCGACTGTCCCGGGACAGTCACAACCCATAACCAAGGAACATGATCTTTTTCTTTTTCAGTTTCCTGGATAAAAGATAAAAGATTGATGGGTGGAACTTCCATAATCCCTGCTCCATTTTGATAAGAGGCTTAAAAAGCCGTCACTTCCCTGTGTTCCCTGCAGTGATCAGTTACTTCACAGTAAAAATGTCACCTTCTACAAAAGGGCCTAGTGAGACCGTGGGGGCCATCTATTCCTCTTAAACTGCATTTCTGATGGCACTACTGTCTTGCTGGCCTCACTGGAATGTTTACCCCTGTGGAACAAAACAGACACTAACAGTAACATTAATAGTAGTTTTAAATTCTATGAGAGCGGGTTAGAATAGAAGAATCATTGGGCCAAGCTGGTTCTAATGGAATATCTCACTCAATTCTTGCGGGGATTCCAGTGAGATACGTGCTGTTATTGTCCTCATAGAACACACACACATACACACACACACACACACACACACACACACACACACACACACACACAAAGACTAGAACTTCCAAATGTGTGCTGGGATAGTAGAGATGGGGATCACATTCAGGCAGGCTGACCCAGCTCGACACATACATCCAGAGATAAACCAACACATAGGCATTGTTTGGGACTTTGATACTTTATAGTTAATGAATGAGATGCAGAAAGTTATGTCAAGCACCTGACTTTTGAACAACACTTTTAAAACTGTTTTCCATTGCTTGATAGCTTCATACATTTCAGTAGTGGAGTTTAGTCATACACACACACACACACACACACACACACACACACACACACTACTTTCATAGTTTCTTTCTCTGCGTGGCCATTGAGTCTAATTAATTACTCTCCTGGCCATATGTAGGAACTTAGTCAGTGACAAAGGGAACACTTATCTGTGGCTTCACAACTGAAGAAAGCAATACCGCTTGATCAGCAAGTGGATCAGGCCAGTTTTGTGCAGAGAACACCAGCTGCAGTGAGTTACGACTATGCAAGCTATATCATGCCCAGAAAAATTTTTTTTCTTTCTATCTCTTCTCTTCTCTTCTTTCTTTCTTCTTTCTTTTTTCTTCTTTCTTTCTTTCTTTCTTTCTTTCTTTCTTTCTTTCTTTCTTTCTTTCTCTTTCTTCTCTCTCTCTTTCTTTTTATTTTTTGTTTTTTGAGACAGAGTTTCTCTGTGTAACAGTCCTAGCTGTCTTGGAACTCACTTTGTAGACCATGCTGGCCTCAAACTCACAGAGATCTGCCTGCCTCTGTCACCCACCACTGTCCAGCCAGAAAATATCTTTTCATTGTACATCTCCCACTCTTGATTCTTCCATTCTTTCTGCCCACTTCTCCTCAACTCACTCGTCCTGAGTTTTGGAAATGGCTGAACAACACTTTTGATCACTAGACTACAGGCCGAATTTGACCCACTATGAGTTATTCGAATACCCAGAAACATCTCTAATAGAGACAAGCCTTGCTCCCCACTCCACCCCTATATCCTCCACTGTTCTTTGCTTCTCAGATCACTCATCAATGCCGTGCATTTCAAGTTCATGAGGTAGATTTTTAGAATTTCTAAGATATTCTCATGGTTTATTTGGTTTTTAAAATTTTTCTACAGGAGAATAAAGGCATGGATCAAACTCTCCTCTACAGACAGACAAGGCTCTAGGAGGTTGAGCCACTCAGGGGTTCAGGTGTCATAAAGCAGCCTTGCTAACACACCCCATCCAGGCTCACATCTTTATGAGGAGCCCAACCCCACAACTTCCTGGCAAGATCCAGAACACAAGTTGCCCAGTGCCATGCTTAGCTAGCAAGTGAGAACTCCTCTGGGGGAAAACAGTAGGACCTCACCCTACAAGGAGTTCAAGGAGGGAGGCAGAGGACCTCACTTTGGGGTCAACCTTTCTACCTAGATCCCGGTACGGAATACGGAAAGGTTTACAGAGTGAAAAGGACGACCATAAGATCAACCCATTTTGATTCCCTTGGGGAAACCAGGTAGACTGCTGGAAAAATGGAGAGTCCTTATCCATACCGAACCTGAGACCCTAACCTTTCTCATGATGCTGCTTCCTACCCCTAGCAAAACAGAAAAATGGAGTCTCCTGGTGCCCAGGATTCCCCTGAGGAGACATTCACTGGCCCGACTACCCATCTTCAGACTCAAGTCTACAAAGGACTCTGTCCTCTAAGATCTACAAGTGGCATGTAGTTCAAGTAGACAGAGGAAGGGAAGGCCCCAAGGGCTTCTCTAGACAACCTCCCCAACTGTGCCCCGTCTCTAAACTAGCCAGAGCTAGTGGTCTTGAGGGAATTATTTTAGAAGCAGTAGACTAGAGCACCCAAGTCTGGCTGTACTTCAGATCCCTTAAGAGAGCCCTTTCTCAAAGCTGCAGGTTCCCAGGCCATACCCAAGATACACTGAGTTATAAACTCTACCAATGGGCCCTCCACCCTGGCTGCTGAGCATCTCTGCAGATGACCGTCATTCTCTGATGGAGTTTAGATACGAAAGACTCGTCTTTTCTTTCACAGCCAGAAAGGGGATGTACACAGTACAGCCAGAGTTGTACTGTGTGCATCACAGCTTGTCCAGGCACCTCCCTCTCTAGGCTCTCTCTCAGTGCCTGTACCCGATCCATTCTGGGCAGCATTGGCTCACAGCCAAGCACCAGCCCTTTGGGGCTGCAGCTTAGGGTCCATAATAGGAGGATTTAAAACATCTTAATCCAAAGCTGCCAAGCATGTGAGATGCCTCCAAACTCCCAAGAGCCAGCTCCCAGCTCTTGGGGAGAAATAGCCCATAAAAGATCCTTGAGATCATTTGCTCTCAGCCCCCCCGGGGGGGAGGGAGTCAGGGATAACCCCAAACCCCAAGGAGGACTCCTTAGGGAGCTCATATTAGATGGGGACAGGGAAGGGGGTAGAAGGGTTGACTCCCCCTTTTTGATATTTTTATATTTTCTTTTATAATAGAAATTATGGACCTGGGGATTTTTGGCTTATGGCTAGGGAATATCAAAATGGTCAGATGAGTGCTTCTCCCCATGAAGGCCCTGGTACGAGAGATGGTAAATCGAAAATGGGACTCTTTTGTTATCTGACAGCACTGATTGAATTTAAGACCTTGCTTGGGGCTGGGAGATGGCTCTTTGACTAAGTGGCTTGGTGTGTGTGTCTAATAACTGGAGTTTGAGTCTCCTTAACCATGACAGGTGTCACCTGTAATTCCTGCCTCAGAAAGCAGGATACCCCCAGACTTGCTGGCTAGCAAGACTACCCATATCGGCAAGCTCTTAATTTGATCAAAAGACCCTGCCTCAGTGGAAAATGTGAAAGAGTAGATAGGAATGTTTATTGGCATCAAACTCGGGCCTCTACAAGCAGGCACATACACATTCTTGTTAGCTGGGAAGCCAATAGTTGGGGAGACCTTTCTTTGGATGTTGAATGAATGGGAAGATTCTTAGGTGGCAAGACAGAGAATGGCAGAGACACCAAACCTCTCCACCCCCATGCCTTGCCTCAGGTATCTTCCCTTCCTTTGGTGAATTCCATCATTGTTCCTCCAGGGCACACTATCCAGACAGCAGGGACTTGCCCACTCTCCAGTCTATGAGGTCTGTTAAGAGAATGGCATGAACTCCAAGTTGCTGTCTCCTGTCTCTGTCTCAGGCCAGGCCAGTTCCCTGCTACAGACTCTGGAGAAGCCCCTTACATCCCCAAGGTCATTTGCCAGGATTCAGGGCTTGTTGCTACCTTCAGGTCTTTTCTTCAAGGACCTTGCACTGGTCAAATGCACTCCCCACAAGCCCATCTTCTTCCCCTTCCCTTCTCCTCACCCATGCAGTCAGCCTATAGTCATAAAGGAAAAAGGAAGAGAGTGCAGGCAACAGGAAGCCTCTCTCAATGCCTTTGCAAATCCCTTCTATTCCTGTAGGAAGCATTTTATTCAGCCGCTTCTCTGTGGCTTCACATTTGCATCTTTTGCAAGCCTGTTTTCACAGCCCTTCCCTGCTCTGCTCTGGGTGTGGTGGTCCATCTGTCCCTATCAGTGTCACTCGTCTTGGGCGCCCCTTCTCAGTACCATAGCTTATTCTAAAATATACATGTGGGGACAATTACTGCTCCAGTGTAGCAAGAAAGATAACCCCCAAGGCTCCTTAGCAATCCCTAGTACCCAATCAAGGGCTCCTGAAACAGTTCAAAATGGTAACAGACTGGCTTAGCAATTGGGCTTCCAGGTACCAGCCAGGTGCATGGTGGAACCACACTGAACGTTCCCTCTTTGGCCCTGCTTCATAGAATTCATGGAGTAGAGAGAGGGGTACATTGAAAGAAGGCAGAGACTCGGTCTGGGGAAGAATGTAAGAGAGCCCCAGGGAAGGACTGAATGGACAGAGCAAATGGCATGTTTCTTTGAGCATCCAGCAAAATAGCCAGAGCTGAAAGAAAGGTCCATGCCTTAAGTCTGCAGGTCCATAAAATCCATCTCCCCTTCATTCCGGATTCTGCACAGATCCTCCTGGATTCCTTTCTGATTGCACATTAAACTTTACTATGTCACACAGCTTGTAAACGCCATCAAAACCATTTACGACTGCCTTTATATGCCTTGGTTTAAATAATAAACATTTTTTTTATTTCACTCTTTGGAAAAATGAAACTCTTGGAGCAGGGAGAAAGTTCAGAAAAGCGTAGGACCAGGAGTCTGGGAGGCAAGGCAGAGGGAGCAGAAAACAGGTGCAGTGGACTGTGTTGTGGACTGGCAGCTTCTCAATCCAGTGAGACCAGGAAGTCTCATCTCACCATCCCTGGGCCACATGCTGACCGCCATTTGTCCTGTTATGATCAATAAAGCCAGGTTCTAGTGGTCAAGGGGCTATATTGATGGGCAAGAGGCTGTGTTGATAGGTAAGGGGCTATGCTGATGTGTAACCTGCCCAGCTGAGAAAGGTATGGAGCCATGTGCTAACATAGATAAGGATAACGGGGTAACATAAGTTATAAGAGTTAACAAGAAGCCTGACCTAATGGGCCAATCAGTTTATAACCTTATGGAGTCCTGTGTGTAATTTCTGTTTGGGATTTGCCGGCTGTTGGGGTACCGGGCGGGACAGAAACCCCAACAAGCTGGCCCTCATGCTACAAATGGCGCCAACGTGTGGACAACTGTATCCACATAAAGCCTGAGACAGCTTGGGAAGTAATTCTAGAACAAAATAACAGCATTATGCATGGTTTCTTGGTAGCAGCAATTTCTCGGGTCTGCTCTGCTTGCTAGAGGCAAGCAAGTGCCCTCATCTAAGAGAGGCTTCCTGATTCAGCTTTAGCTGCAAAACCTTGCAGCTCTTTTAAGAGGTCCTGCCGCGAAGCACTTAAATGGTGTTGATGAAAAGCTGAACGCATGCTTTTCGGGTTTTCAGCAGTAGCAGGAAAAAAGCTGCGCTGTTTTAAAATGCCGGCTTTCTGGACTGTCCTGTCAGGGCAATCTCTGACTCTTTCAGACAGGCAGTCCTACTAAGTGTGGTCTGTGAGCAGAATGCTCCAGCTTACTTGCTAACAAGGACCTTGAAACGCCATACAGTTGTGGCAACAAAAATGGCTACAGCCAGTACCTCCGTAGAGGCTGGAAAGTTAAGGATCTAGCCTTCAAAGCCACGGCTTTCCGTATTGCTTTGTAAATTAAAGGCTCATGTGGTCAAAAAAGAGAGATATACAGTAAAGAGAGATTCAAAGAGAAAGAAAACCTCTAAATGGTTTACAGTATGTTAAAAATATATGCAGGTTTAAAGTTAAAGTTCTTAAAGTTAAAAGGAAAGAAAGAGAGTAGTTGGGTGTGATGGTACACACCTTTAATCCCAATGCCTGGGAGGCAGAGGCATATTGACCTCTGTGACTTCAAGGGGCAGAGGTAGATTGACCTCTGTGACCTCAAGGTGTGGTAGAACACGCCTTTAATCCCAATGCCTGGGAGGCAGAGACAGATCTCTGTGAGTTCAAGGTGTGGTAGCATACACCTTTAATCCCAGCACTGGGGAGGCAGAGACAGGCGGATCTCTGTGAGTTCAAGGACGGCCTGCTCTACAGAGTTATTCCAGGACAAAGATATATACAGAGAACCTGTCTCAAAAAGCCAAAAGTTAAAAGTAAAATTAAAAGAAATAGAGGTTGAAATAAAGCCGCATAAAGATGAAAAATACACAGAGAATCTTGATACTGTATGCTATTATGCTCTCTTTAAATTGTTTGAATGCTGAGGAAGGAGAAACAGCTGCTAAAAGACTTTTGTTTATAAATGCTGCAGAATTAATCCAAGATAGACATTTTGAAAATACCTTGGCTTCAAAACTGAAGTCAAAAGGTATGTTACTTTGGAGAAGAGATTTTGCTTTTGTTTCCACAGAAAATGAGAGGCTATGGATTCATTCTGAATTAAGAAAAATCAGTTTTGATCAAGGGAGGCCACCTGAAAAATCTCTGACAGGAACAGATGGCCCAGATGTCTAAATTCTACATCCAAAACAGATTCAAGACTGTCGCCTGAGATGATCGAGACTCACAGGATACTCCAGTCAGGACTTGAATTATAACTCTAAGTTTTCTTTAGGTCCCCATAAGATCATCAGCGCCCCCAACCAGCAGGAAGTAGCCTGAAATACTACGCCCACATTCCCAACAAATGGACTATGGGTATTTTTCTTTGTTTAAAAAAAAAAAAAAAAAAGAGGGAAATGGTGCAGGAGAATTATCTGTATTCTGTCAATCATATTTTAATAAAACGCTGATTGGCCAGGCAGGCAGTATAGGCGGGAAAGCCAGACAGGAAGTAGGGGTGGAGCAAAGAGACTGGGAGTATTCTGGAAGCAGAGCTCCCTCAGCATTCCTGTGCAGACCACTGAAGAGGCAGCATGTAACCTGCCCAGCTGAGAAAGGTATGGAGCCATGTGCTAACATAGATAAGGATAACGGGGTAACATAAGTTATAAGAGTTAACAAGAAGCCTGACCTAATGGGCCAATCAGTTTATAACCTTATGGAGTCCTGTGTGTAATTTCTGTTTGGGATTTGCCGGCTGTTGGGGTACCGGGCGGGACAGAAACCCCAACAAGCTGGCCCTCATGCTACACTGATGGGCAAGGGGCTATGTTGATGGGTAAGGGGCTATGTTGATGGGTAAGGGGCTATGTTGATGGGTAAGGGGCTATATTGATGGGTAAGGGGCTATGTTAATGGTCAAGGGACTATATTGATGGGTAAGGGGCTATGTTGATGGGCATAGCTCATGGAACCTCTATAGGAAGCAGATTCAATGGATCACACAGTTCCACATTGAATATACCCAGAGAGAATAAAGATGGCAAGGTATTCTGGAGAGGAAGAGACCACGGGGTGAAATTTAGGGGTTATGAGACTCATTAAGGCAACAGCAGTGAACAGGAACCCTGCAAGGTCCCAGTGGGCTGGAGATTGGCTCTGATGCCCTGGCACCTTGGAGGTTTGGTAGCCACAGCCCTACCCATTTGGAAAGCTCTAGATGCAGGCAGGACTGCATCACAGCTCCTTAAACGAAAATCATTCAAACTCCCAGGCCTCTCACTAAACCTGAAGTGTCAGCAACCAGCAGCTTGTTACTTTCCTTAACTAATGCCTTTCTATTTCCTGCAGAGTAAACAACCTGATTCCATTAGATGTTGTAAAATATTTACCAAGCAGCCAAGGGGGCTGCCTCCTTCCCAGCATGCAGGAGGGAAGAGAAACCAAGGTCGGGCCTCTGCACAGAGATCAACGGCCCTCACCAGGGGCTTCCAATCAGGGACTCTTCAACCAGAGACAGGCAGACTGGAGAGAGGAGGAGGAAGAGCTGAGAGGCACGTGACACACACGTGACACACAGACAGGATCAGCTTGAAACGCTTAAGGACCAGATTCACCGTGGGCTCCTGTGTGGACTCCGGGAACGTTAAAGGAAAGTTGGCAAGAAACTGGTGAGCTCCAACGACGTCTGAACGAGACCAGGATGTACCTGTGGTAGTTTTCACTTAAGTCAATTATGAAGTATGATGCGACCTTGGCAAAGATGGGTGAGGATACGTGAGAACTCTCTGTGTTTTCCTAACTCCTGTTCTGCAAATATGAAATTATTATAACTACACATTTATGTTTAAAACCATGGATATGCAGCCTTCTTGGAGGGGAAGAATCCGCCATCACAGCTGGTCCAGGTTGGAGGATCTTATGATCTACAGGACTCTTCTCTGCGTCATGCCTATCCCAAGCCACAGGCTGAGCGTAAAGTAACTAAAGAGAAACTGAACAAAGGAGTCAGAGCAGCAGGAACGGCATTGCAATAAAAACGTAAGGCAAGGGGCTGGACAGAGAAGCTGCACCCACTTAGGGAAACCACCCTGGTAAGAAGTGTTCTGGGTGGAGGCAGCAGAATGAGTAATTTAGAGACCCCCTCAGCCTGCTCTGACTTTGCATGTTCCTGTGTCTGGATGCTCCCTTCCCTGACTCTCTTCTCATTCAAGACAGCAGCGTAGTGGGGGGGGGGGGGGCAGACACAGCGAGTAAGTAGAAGCGATGGTGTGGAGCCTGTTTGTTTGGGCCACCTGTCTGAGCGTTGCTGTGAAGACAGTTTTACATGTTCTCCACCTTTATCATCAATAGAGCCGGAGGTGAGAAGATTACCCCTCACGACGTAGTGGGCTTTCTATAATTAGTTAAAGGCCTTGGAAGAAGGAGGCTTCTCAGTGAAAGCAGGCTGCCTCGTGAGAGCGACACAGAGAACAGAACTCTGGGCTTCCAGCCTGGCTCCTGTCCTGTGGGATTCATTCTCAAGACTGCAGCATGAGTCTTATCTGAACTACCAGACAGTTCTGTAAAGTTCAGGCCTCCCAGCTCCTACAACTGCATGAGCTCCTGTCTTAAAAGAAGTCCCTCCCTTTCTCTGCCTCTCTTTCCCCATGCTCTCTCACTCTCCTTCCCCGTGCTCTCTCCCCTCTCCTCATCTCCTCTTCCTTTCCCCTTCTCCCTCTTCCTTTCCCCCATCCCTCTCATACTGTAGTCCTAAGTCTCTAAAGAACCCTAACCCATACACGGGATGATGAAATTTAAATGTCCCAGGCAGAGGTCCAACCCCTTCTCCGTTTACTGGTCTGCTGACATTGCTTCTGTGGGCTCAAAGACCATGACATCTTCCTCCGATACAGCACCCCTTCGTGACTCAGCCACTGAAATAAAGGCTTCATATTGACTGTTTTAAGCGGATGTCTTTCCCTGTGCTCAAAAATGACAGCTCAATGACAAAGATCTCAGAAACAGCTTAGTGGACATTCCCTTCACTATCTCTCATTTCCAACTCAAAAATAACACATCACTTCCCTCCCCACCGCTCGTCCCCAGACACACATGCACTGGGATGACAGGACATCCTTGGTGACGAGAATGAGTATGCCACCTGCCAAGGAGAGATGCTCGGTCTGTGTTGATGGATCCAGCTCCTCAGCAGAGCGGACTGGTGTTTCTCTCAGTTACCCTGCTCACAGTGCCTCTGTCACCAAGGAGAAGAGTATTATCCAAGTGGACTTTATGGTGACAGGAAACCAGAGACCAGAGTCACAGTCTCAGTGTCAAATCCAGCCCTCAGTCATTCATAGGTCTCTTTTTCCATGAGCCCCACCTCCTCACTCTGCAAAGTAGAGGGTCTGGGCTAACAAACATTAGCGACCTTTCGCATGAGTAGATACCATCCCAGAGGTCACATCCTAGAAGTCACTAGAGGATATTTTAGAGGTCAAACAACGTGAGGAAGTTGGACACCATCCAGGGCCTGACCACGCCCACTCTTTGAATGTCTTTTTAAGGAAAGTGAGCAGGAAATAGCAGTTTGCACCCGGTCTCCTGCCTAGTCTCCTGCAAACCTGCAGCAGCGCCCTCCCTCCGCTCAGCTAGGCCACCCCTCTTCCCCCTCTTCCCTGCATCAGTTCTACCACACCAGCTCCTGCCCACAGTCTGCAGCAGACCCAGAATGGACCTGCTCAGGCAGGTGGAGGAGAAGAGCCAGGCTTGCACCAACCAGCCTTGGTTGCATTAGATGGCCAGAAAGCAGATGCTTTAGAAATCCAGGACCTCTTTAGAAGCTTCTCTCTTAATTTGCCTTCAAATTACAGTTGCTGGACTTAGCAAATAAAAATACAGGGCACGCAATTAAATTTGAATTTCAGATCAAATACAAAACATTTCCTACAATATTTGGGACGTGGGATTTAAAAAAAAAACACTCCTGGTTTCTCTGAAATTCAAATATAATGTGGCACCTTATATTTTATGGCGCTCCTGCTGCCTGGGGAAGAAGGAACACTTTGAAAGTAACTTTATCAGGCCCTGCTTCTTCTCAGTCTCTGGGTAGCTAGTCCCAGGTACCTCCTAAGCTGGAGCTTCTTATTCCACTCAACCCTAACCCCAAGCTGAGGCAGAAGGGGTTCACCAGACCCAAACCATGCTGGCTAAGTTTGTTTTTGTTTTTCAATTTGATACATGCTAGAGTCATGTGGGAAGCGGGAGCTCCTACTGAGAAAGACTCCCACAAAATTGGCCTGGGAGCAACCCTGCTGTAAGTACATTTTCTTAATTAGTGATTGATGTGGGAGGACCCAGAGCATTGTGGGTGATGCCACCCATGGGCAGGTGACCCTGGAGTGAGCAAGCCATTCAGCAGCATTCCTCCATGGCCTCTGCTGCAGTTCCTGCCTCCAGGTTCCTACCTGGTCCTTTCCTACAAATTTAACCCTCTGCTCCCCAAGTTGCTTTTGGTCATGATGTTTTTATCACAGCAATGGAAACGGTAACTGAGGCACAGGCCTACCAACACCCAGCTTACGTTCTCCACTAGTCCCCTACGTCATTCCAATCGTATGACCCACTCCTTATATATATACATGGCTGTGCTTTGGCTCCAGTGAGTGTGGATCTGTCCATTAACATCAGATCAGTGATAGTTAATGTTCATGGTCAACCTGATTGCACTGCAAGGCCCTAGGTAATGTAGCTCTAAGCATTATCTATGAGGGTATTTCCAGAACAGTGTAGCTGGGAAGGGACAACCCACCCTAATACATATAGCACCATCCCATGGGCTGGAGCCCCAGCCCGAGCAGAAAGGAAAAAAGAGGACGAAAGAAAGCTAATGCTGATGCTAGCTAAGCACCAGCATTCATCTCTCTCAACTTCCTGCGGCTGTGATGAGGTCAGCTGTCCCCACACCTAGAGTGACGTTTGCTACCATGCCTTCTTGCCTTGATGGACCACGTCCCTTCTCAGACTGTGACCCAAATGAAGCTTTTCCCTAGCCGGTGTTGCCAGATATTTTGTCACAGCATGAGATGAGTAACTAATACTGGTTCTTATTGGTTCTTTGCCTGTCCTGGGGTCCACTGCTGACACCTAACAGAACTGTGAGGGACAATGACTCCTGGTCACCCCCGTCAAGTAGCACCATCCTCTATGGTGTAACCGAGGCTGAAGACAACAGTAACTTCTGAGGCCCGTGCTTGATGCAGATATAAACTTACCCATTAGCAACTGCGTCTGGTGAAACTCTCCACCCAGACTAGTGGGACCCTTCTTGAACCTGTCTGCCCCACATGCCCTGGCCCGCCCTCCTTGTCTCCCTAATGCCAAATGGTAGCTGAGGGCTGATGTTAGGCAAACCTCAGTTCCCAAGCAAGACTCACTTTTCGGGAAGGTTCACAGAAGCACAACTGAAGACTGACCATGCCACCCCACAAGTTCTTTTGTTGCCTTGATCTGTTCCCATTTGCAACCTGAATCCAAGGCTGTCGTCCCAACACTAATAAGAATCAGTCTTCAGCAGAGGAGAGGGTGCCTGAACTGTCCTTGCCCCACTATCACACTGATGATTATCTCGAATATTACCATAGAATCTTTGTTCGGGGACGGATGGAGACAGAGACCCTCATCAGAGCAAGGGACTGAGCTCCCAAGGCCCAGTTGAAAGGCAGAAAGAGGGAGAAGACGAACATGGAAGTCAGGACCTTGAGGGGTTGTTCCGCCAACTGAGACAGTGTGCCTGTTCTGATGGGAGCTCACCAAATCCAGCAGGACCGGGTCTGAATGAGCATGCGATCAAACTGGACTCTCTGATTGTGGCTGACAATGGGGGCTGACTAAGAAGCCATTGATAAAGGACTTGTTTTTACAGCATGTTCTGGCTTTTTGGGACCCTAGTCTATATGGATGCACAGCTCCCTAGGCCTGGATGTAGGGGGGAGGGCCTTGGACTTCCCAGAGGGCATGGTTCCTTACCCTCTCTCAAGCACGTGGGAGAGGGAAGAGCGGGTATGGGGGAGCGGGAGGGGATTGGGAGGAGGGAAGGAAGTGTAAATAATTGAATGGAAAAAGAAAAGAAAAAAAGAAAAGAAAAAAAAAAGAAACAGTCTTCTCCCATTATTAAACTTCCCTAGAGGCATTGAGTTTCCCAAAAGCACTTATGCTTCAGATTGGGATGGCTTTTTTTAATTTTTCTCTCTCAGCTGGGGCCCACACTTGCTTGCAAGAGAGACTCCCCCAGCATTAATATTTTACTGAGGTAAAATCTTTTCTTCTCACTTCATTTTTTTTAGGCTACTGCATTTAAGGGATGAGCAAGTCTGATCAAAGTTGCTAAGCCTGCTCTCAATGTCTCTTATTAGGGTTTTACCCCTCCCTAAGATCCTCCCACAGCCTGGGAAGAACCGCACCACAGTGTGGTCACAAGTCCGAGAAGAGTGAGCATGCACCCCGTTCATTCTTCCATTCACCCACTGCACTGACTGCCAGCGATGACCCAGTTAGTGTGACAGGCACTGTGGTTATAAGGAGAAGTCAATGAGTCTGCCCTCAGGGAGGTCACTATTTAGAGAGAAAGAGACAAGTGTCCATGTCAAGAAAAATGTGATGATTATTTTAATGACCTGAAGGAAACTGCCTGCTTGAGAGCCAGACTGCTTTTTTTAAAAAATATTTAATAGTTTCACATTGTGTTTGTTTTTATTCTGACCATCCTGTCCATGTGTCCAAAAAGGCTTGGCTGCCTGTTTCTTGTCATTCTAGCCTTGTATTAAATGTCCCCTCCTCTGAGCTTCCCCCAGATGCCTTGATGTGACGTGGCCCTAGCCACTGCCCACCCCACCACCCGTCACTGTCATCATGGCATTTGGCAGTGTCTGGACTTTTCTTGCTTTGCTCCTCTGTCCTCTGCTTAGAGATGATTGCCCGACTCCTTCAGTGCCACACCTCCAGCACAGGGACTACTTTATCCAGGTCGGTGGCACGAGGGAATGAACAGAAAGAATGTCAGAGCTGCGGTCCCCACTCTTTGGGGGCCCTTGAATGTCATACTAGGGCACTGAGAGCTATGTTCAACAGGTTCCCCCAGCCTAACAGACTTCATTTGTTTGTTGACCCTTGATAATGCCCCATAGGAGCAATGAAATGTCACATGGCCTTACCTTGGCCGGGAATGATATGGGCTCGGTATTAATGGTTCCCATGCTCATCAGAAACTCTAATTAGTAAACAGACCCAAGGTATTAAAAGCAGAAACATGACAGCATTGCGACATCAGAGCCATTTACTTAGAGGACAACAATGTAGAAGGCCAGAGGCTGTGCTGTCAAGTGCGAGCCATGGACTCCTGGCGAAGCATAGCCTGGAAACTTCCCTGTCTTCTGAACACCTGGCTGACGTTCAAGCCACACCCTCCCCAGCCACACCAAGAAACTCACAGTGATTTCGGCTCACTGGACTATCTGAGCAACAGACGATGAGGCTCAGCCACAAAAATATTGCTTATAAAGGAAAACATGCCCTGAAAGAGGAGTCATTCCAAAGAAAGCTGAGATTATTATTCGTGGCACAGATACCGTGTATCTTCAGGCTTGCTGTTACCAAACGGATCAGGCTGCTAACACTGGCAATCTTCGGAAGGGCTAAGGAAAATGTGCAAAGTGTAAACTCACCGGTGAGGTACCAGTGTACTGCTCCTCATTTATTCTGCGACTCCGAAAGAGGAAATGACATGAACACTCATTGCTTTGGAAGCTCTGACCTTTGGACAGCCTCAATTAAAGGTGCCCTATAAAAACCCGGTCCTGTCATTTCTCTTGATCAAATGACTGGCCTTGGCCATGCAAAACCTCAGGGTCAAAACAGAACCACCCAGGCTAGCAGAGATAGCAGCTGCAAAGGCCGAAGGTGCCATTATGCCATTATCTGATCTCTGAGCCCTGGTATGTCCCTGCAACCAGATGTGCAAGTCTCTGATCCACATGGGGCACGGAGACTACAATGGCATGAGGGCTTTGAGCAACTCAGTGTAAAGGGGAAAGGCTCCCTGCCAGCCAGGTCTAGGCATGGAACCCTAGAGTGACCGCCTGAAGGGGACACAGTGATAGGTCCTTACTTTTTCTGCATTCTAGGGAAGCAGGGGAAACCCCTAGTCATACAATTCTTTGTTTTATTTCTCTGTCAGAAAGTGGTCCAGTGAGAGAAGCAATAGCTGCTGCCCAGCCCGACACTCTGACCTCTATTTCTGTTGGCCAAGCATGAGAAGAGACCCGGATGGCGCTGTGTGCCATGGCTCTCCTTGCTTGTATACTTTCAATCTAACCACTGTGTGGCTTGGTTTAGAAATTAGATGGGCATTAGATGAGCTGTTGAAAATTCAATTAAAGTGTTGAACCTCGGGTCAATTTAAAAGCTATGGGGAAGTGGACATTCTATAGCAGAGATTCAGCCTGCTCCCAGATCTCTCAAGGGGTTGGGATTACACTCAGAACCCCGGACTCCATTCTGAAATTCTAACTCCACAGATCTGAGAGTGGGGTAGTAGATCTATGGTTCAGTAAACCTAGAATACTTAAATAGAATTTTTCAAAATCTTTCTAAAAACACATGGTAATACAAATTGCCATTTATGTGTCGAATTTTATACCCATAGATTAGTTCAGTTCTTGCCCTTCATCATAGAGTCCTGGTCTCTGGAGATTCCTAGAGGCTTCAAGTGCAGAAAATTGGCTGTGGAAGGCTTAATACTAAATAGGATGTCTGTCCGTCCCTCTCTCTCTCTCTCACACACACACACACACACACACACACACAGATACACACACTTACCACATACACACTCACTCACACACAGAAACACACACACTCATACATACATAAACACAAACACACACATACACACACATTGTTCAAGACTTAGGGAACATCATGGAAGAAGGTGAAGGAAGACTAAGAGCCAGAGGTTGATGAGAACTGCTACATAATAACATCCTCTGGATATCCCAGGGCTGCTGAACTCATGAACTCATGACAGCTAGGACTGTTCACACAAGACCAAACCAGTCAACTCATGAGATTCTAAACAGAGCTAAGGATCCTACTGGCAGTTGATGAATTCTGGGATACAGAGAATCACTTTTCTCCAGGGATATGGTCCATGGCAGATTGCCCAAGATCCACTGGATGACCCTACATCCGTGTGCATATGGGCAGCCCTAATTGTACTCAATGGATTATGTCTTCGCTACGGTTTCGGTTTTTGTAATAAAGTATCATGAGCAAAGGCGGCTTGGAGAGGACAGGGTTTATTTCATCTTACAATTCGCAGGCCATACTCCATCACGTAGGGAAGTCATGGCAGAAACTCAGTGCAGGAACCTGGAGGCAGAAGCTGATGGGAGAATCCGTGGAGGAACTTGATGACTTGCTCCTCATGGCTTGCTCAGTCTGCTTTCTTACAGCACCCAGGACCACCAGCCTAGGGATGGCACCACACACAGTGCACCAGACCCTCCCATGCCAATCATCAATCAAAAAAAAAAATGCAGCACAGGTTTGCCCTTCGGCCAATCTAGTGGAGCCACTTCCTCAGTTGAGGTTCTCTCTTCCCATATGATTCTATCTTGAGCCAAACTGGCATGAAACTAGCTAGCACAGGTTATTTAAAGCAGGAAGAAGGAGGAAGAGGAGGAAGAGGAGGAGGAGGAGGAGGAGGAAGAAGAAGGAGGAGAAGAAGAAGAAGAAGAAGAAGAAGAAGAAGAAGAAGAAGAAGAAGAAGAAGAAGAAGAAGAAGAAGAAGAAGAAGAAGAAGAAGAAGAAGAAGGGAGAGGAAGAGAAGAACATGAAACTGGGAGGGGAATTTGAGAGAGAGGGTTCCGGGAGAAGTTAGAGATGGGGAGTGAAGGGTGGATATGATCTAAATACATTGTACACATCATGAAAAATAACCAAAGAACTTGAAAACACATGTAGTGATAGTCATTGGTAGTGTTTCTTCACTGACTGGCAATGGTTCTAATAACTGCTGAGATTTCAAGGTAGCAACAAGGTGCACAAAACCTTTCGAAAGTTTCTACAACGGGCTGAGAATGTGGCTCACTGGTGGAGAGCCTACCTAGCAAAGACCTGGGTTCTATGCCCAGCTCTACAGATAACACTAAAAACGGTGGCATATGGATTTCAATACGGCTAATGAGACCTGACCCTGCTCTACATTTGTTAAGACAGACAACCTGTGATCGCTGCAGTGTGGCTGTGAAGGTAATGCCAGGTACCTTGCAATGGCAGCATTGCTGTTGACATCCTGGGTCTGGCTGTGGGAACAAGCAATGGCCCTTTCCACAGTCCCTAGGGGAAAGGAGCATGCGGCACCTCACTGAGTGCTTCCTAGGCCTTGTCTTCATGTGGCAACTGCACTCTACCCGAGAGCGTGGGGCACGGGTATGCTTGGGGAGACGCACTGGGGCTCTGCTTGGATGCCTCTCACACCCAGACCCTAACTAATTTGTAAGCTGGTTGGGTTCTCTTTGCCCCCCCCCACCTTAGGGACACATTGCTGTCTTCATCCTCCATGCTCATGTCCCAGAGGCTGACCGATATAAACCCGTGCCCCCAGGAATTTGCCTTTCAGTTCAAGATGAGGCTTAGTCGATAGGAGACACTGACAGGAGACCTCAGCAATGTGCAGGGGAAACGTTGGGATTATTTAATCCCTGATGTTTCCTGGTAGCTCTGGGTCCAAGCTGAATTCTTGCTCCATATCATTATTCCTTTCCCTGTCTACTACCTGCTTCCTGCTACGACTGAGGCCTAAAGGGGTTTCCCTCTCCCACCCATAGTCCTTTCAAAAGCCCCTTTTCACATCTCTTGCAGTCATATCTTCTATGTGTGCAACTCTTGCCAGGGCCCTCTCTGCTATGACCGCTGACAGCTCACTAGCCACATGATCATCGGTAAGTCACCTTAGGTTCCTCATCCATAGAAGAAGCTCACGTCCAGGGGCCTGTGAACATTGGGTGTGGCAATTACTCAGAAGAGGTTGAGCAGGGTGCCTGGGCCAGAGAGGAGCCCTTGGGGAGTCTTCTGCCACTACAGAGTATCATCAGGTTGGCTCTGGGTATTGAGGACAGGTAGCTCTGTAGCTTGATCTTGACCAGAATCAAGAGATCTTCTGGTCACATAAAAGATTCAGAGGTCTCTGGCTCTTAGTGTCTTCAGCAGGCGGCAGGCTGTTCTCCACAAAAGCAAGGCAGGAGAGCTGACCCAGAGGAAAGAGGGTGGTTTGTGGGTTCCCTCTGCATCCACTTCCTTCCCCATCATGGCAATAAACCTCCACATCTGCCACGTGCCCGGTTTTTATATCCAATTTCGCATTGGCTCTGCACAGCATGGTGAAGGAGGCCTTATTGCATAGATTAATTTTTTTCTGGAGAGAAGATGTTTCTGAGATATTAAGAGATTTGCCCAAAGTCATACACTGCTAAGTACCATAACGAGGCGCCCTTCTCAAGTTCTGTATGCAATGACTCAAATTATTTCCCAACAAAAACCTGAGATGAAAGATACAAATGATCTAACAAAAAACCCCACATTTGGAAACTAGAAAAAAAATGAGTCGTTCCACTGAGAAGCAGGCATGGCATTGAAAAGCCACAGACACACATCTTCTGGTACCCAGGTATATGCTGCCGCATCTTCCTGGTACCCAGGTATATGCCGCCTCATCGTGTCACTTAATTAAAGTCATTTCAGTTAAATGTCTCACTGAGTAAAGTGCCTGCCAAGCCACTGCGAAGACCTTGAGTTCAGGGTCCCCAGCACTGACAGAAAAGCTGGGCATGGCGGCCTGAGCCTGCAACCTCAGCACTGGGGATGCAGAAGTGGCCGATCCTTGGGCTTGCTGGCCAGCGCGGCTAACCAATCAGTGAACTCCAGGTTGAGTGAGAGACTATCTTAAGAATGGGGTGGATGACATTGATCACTGCCCTCTAAACCCACATGCACACATATGTCCACATATACTCCCTACTGTGTGTACTTACACAAGCCTATACACAAATAACAACAAAAAAACCCACTATCCAATTTCCTTGGATTAGAAATAGAGAACACACTGGGCAGTAGTGGTGAACACCTTTAATCCCAGCACTCGGGATTAAAGAGGCAGACGATCTCTGTGATCTTAAGGCCAGTCTGGTCTACAAAACCAGTTCCAGGACAGCTAGGGCTGTTACACAGAGAAACCCTATCTCAAAACAAAACAAAACAAACAAAATAAAACCCAATCAAACAAACATACAAAGTAAATGGAAAACATAGAATATTTCTATTTTCAACAGAAACTCCCAATATTCTATGAACCAATCTTCAAATGTTAATTGCCCTAAATAAATGCTATCTGAAACTCAACTTAATATGATTAACTGATAATGTCTACTATGATCTAAATGCTTGTATCCTATCAAAATTAATATGTAAAAATCCTAATCCCCCCCCACAAGGTGATATTAGGAGGTGGGCACTTTTGAAGGTCATTAGGCCACAGGGTGGGAACGCTCGTGAATGAATTAGTGCCCTTATAATAGATGCCCTATATTAGAGCCCTTGCCCCTTTCACCATGGAAGGACACAGCAAGATGTCATGTGCAATACAGGAGTGGACTCTTTCTAGATACCAGTGGCCTTGGTTTTGGATTTCCCAGCCTTTAGAACTGTGAGAAATATCTCTGCTATTTATCAGCCATATGGTTTATGATATTATTTTTATCAGGCCCAAGATGACCCAAAAAATGCCAGGTTATATTTCCCCTACTCTTGCAATGGGAGTTCCTGGCTCATCTGAAATGCTTACTTAATACTGACACAAACCCAAGCCCCTCCCTTCCTAGTCTTTTAAATGCTTCATGGTCATTAATTCCTACTGTGCCCCCAGACAAAGACAGATGCCATTAGCTGTACTTCACAGGTAAGGAGACCAGGGGCAGAAAGGTTAAACAGTTTGTCAAAGAGCGAAGAGGAGACCAGAGTTGTGACCAGGCCTGGCACTAAGGCCACCCTAGCCCAGGGGATTTTTCTCTAATTTACAATATAGAATCTTTCAGACTTCATAGTTTTCTGGACTTTCCTCTGCCCACAAGAAGCAAGTCAACCCAGCGTTTGCTTTGCCAACCATCTACTTAGTTCCCAGCCATGCACAGAGGCCTACCACCAACAGTTAGCTTGGAGACCCACATGACACAGGGCCCACCCCCATCAGAGATGACACAGGTCTCACTCCTATCAGACAGAAAGCCCTTCTGTCAAGAGAAGGCACTGATAGACACTCCTGAGCGAACAGAGGAAAGCAAATCCATTTTGATTAAATTGAATCAGCCTGCACAGAGTACCGGGAACGTGTTCATAAAACATTTGCTAACCATTAACTACAGTCCTGCTATTAAATGCTGTTAACAGCAGCTCCTCGGAACGGTGCTTCACGAGTCTAGCTACACCTTTAATGGGCTGGCTGCTGTCAACGTGACACCCGGGGGCCCAGCCTCAGCACAGCTGGGGTGATGTGTTTAAGCTAAACAGCCCTCCTGATTAGTTCCGGTGCTTGGGGCCCAGCAGGTCACCTCTCTCCCAGGGAAGCCTGTGCCAGCCCTGGAGACAGCCAATTCTGCAGAATCACCTAGCTCTGTACTGTAGCCCTGTATCTCTCTATCACTCCACCCAGCCCATGCAATTCTTGGTCTGGGTTGTGGCAGGGTGACTCACTTGCTGCCACAGAACTGCTGGGAGCTGCTTGGAGAATATCAGACTTCCTTCGGGGCTGGGGGGGGGGGGGGCTTTTCCTTCTTCATTCCTCCCAGGCTTCCTCCGCCTTTCCTTTTTGTTTAATGGTTTGTGATTCCCACTCCCACCTACGGCCACCATTCAAGTCAGTCCTGATTGCTCATCCACACTCAAGCAGTCAGTGTTCACCCTGCGCTCGGCTCACTACCAAATGCCCCATCTGGACGGTCCACAGACCTTAGCGTCACATCTCATGCCAAAGATGCCCTTTCTCGCCCAACCCCAATTTTAATAGTAAGTTTCTCATCTCAGACCAGAAATGCAGACTTGGAATCTCTCCCTTGGAATCTCCTTCTCAACTATCATATCCATTGATGGGCCTACTGACCCTACTTAAAAATGCCTCTGGCATCCTCTCTCTCTCTCTCTCTCTCTCTCTCTCTCTCTCTCTCTCTCTCTCTCTGTCTCTTTCGGGTTAAATGAATTTCTCCCTCCAATGTGCATGCTCTAAGAGGCCGTTGCGGTGGTTTTCCTAATACTGGACAATGACTATCTCTTTCCCCTTTTGGAAAGAAACTCTACACTCTGTACATGGGCCTTCTTCACTTGGGCCTCCGACTCTCTGTCCATGCTCCTCTCTAGCTACTTTACCCCAGCAAGCTCACAATGCTGTGTCCCACACTGCAGTGCAAGCTTCTTTAAGAAAAGAGGCAGGTGTGCCAGTGCTGACCCTGCCACGTGGTCCCCCTGCCCAGAATGCTCCTTCGTCTAGTCTTTTCTTTTGAAGCCTAATTTTCTGCCCCTTTAAGAATAAAGTCACCGTGATCCACTGTACAGGGTGTTTGCCTCCTTCCTGGGAATCATCCCTATACCTTATAGCCTCGTCATCTGCCCCTGGGGACCTCCTGTCACACACAGGACCTCCTACCCGCACAGCACAGCACAGCACCCAAAGATGCAAGGCTTTCATTTATTCACGAACCGACATTTATTACAATCCCTAAAACAAAGTGGTTTTCAATGAGTTCTTGAAAATGATTTGAATTTTGCCTGATGGTCCTATGAGATTATTTTGCCTGAATAGAAAAAGATTGCTGATGACAATTCTGTAGGCGGCTACTACGTCTAAAATGAGAATTTCCCTCTTTTCTCCTCCCCGGCGGGCAAAGAGTTCTCCCTTTGATGAAGGGCAAGAGGGAAAATGGCAGGAGTCACATCTAAGAGGCCTACACGAATCTAGAAGTCCCATCTAGACTGGTGGATAGCAGCCCTGCTCCCAGACCAACAGATGCCAGCACTTAGTGCTGGTGAGGATGGCCCCTGAAATCAACTGTGCATAAATCTGCTTCTGGTTCCTACTGTGCATGAGGGAAAACAGCAAGCAGAAAAGAAAGCTTCTGCCCACACGGTTTTCACTGGCTCCCTGGGGAATCCAGTCACAGGCACAAAGACAACGAAGGCGGCAAGATAAGATATTTCCAGAACACTGGGCCGGGGTCAATTGTTCTGATGTTTTCTACAAGTCCCTTGGAGATTATTCTACGGGGTGCAGGTTCACTCTATAGAGTGAAGTGTAGTACTTGTCCTCAGTCCTACCCTAAACTCTGTTTCCCCAGAATGGTAGTACCCCCACTTCATCTGATACATTACAAGAAATGGAACTAAGTTGAAGGGATTCTACTAGGAGAGTCATGAGAAAATCACGGGCTATTTTAATTCCTCCACTTATTCATCTGACTTACAGGAAAACCACAAATGGATGTGTACATGTAAAAATCTTTGCACAAAGGGCCTAGATTTCTGTTGGTCTGGAATTGGACCTGGCTTGCTGTGGTCACACTTAGAGGTCATCAGCCAGGAAGGCCAGTCAAGCAGAGCAACCAAAGTTCTCTAGCCCAGAACTCTAACCCAGAGTCCACCATACCGCTAGGAAACTGCTCTGACTTTAAAAATAACAGGGGAAGATAACGGGCCCTGCAGAAGGAAGGATAGGTATATTTTTCCAAAGTGCAACTCTAGGTCCTCTCCTGGGAAGGACTTTTCCTTCATCTTTATCGGTCTCCAGAATAAACGGGGTTGAGAAGGGCAAGGTCAGCAAGAAAGCATCCGTGTGCTCAGCGAGATTTGTCTCCTCCGTCGCCAGCGGATGAAGCACTCACACTTGTGTGAGCCTCTCCTGCGAAGATAGGAGGTGGATGAGGAAAGTCCAGAGCAGATCCCGACCGGGCTATTCTTTCCAGAGGAGCCTAGGGCCGCCCCTCCCCTCAGTTTCAGGCCATCTGCCTGTCATTCCTGCCATTCATTGTCATTGGCTCATTTAGTATTCTAACCAAGCCTGGGGTGATGGTTTGGTCGGCAACACACAAGCATGAGAATGTAAGTTCAGATTCCCAGCACCCACGTGGAAAGCCAGGCATGGCTGTGCACACCTATACCTCCATCATTAGCGGGGTGATAGGGGAGGGGGGAGCAGCAGGGAGGAGGAACAGCCCGCCTTACCCCAAAATAAAAAAAAAATTTAAAAACTCAGTTCATCAGGAGACCCCATGTCAAGGGAATCAATCGGGTGACGATCAATAAGGGGGACATCTGATATTTCCTCTAGCCTCTGGATAGCACACATACCCATACATACAAGGGCACACACCACTCACAAAGATAACAAAGAATAGCGTTCTAATGACGCAGAATGCCTTAAGTCCCACAGAGCCTTAAAAACAGCGGTGTCCGATTTTTATAGGCTCACCACTTCCTCTTCCTCTCTCTCCTGTCAGTGAGTTATGATGACAGTGGGATAAAAGATTGTTGGGAGCCAATCTAAACCCATTTCCCCTGAATCACAGCGATGGGAATGCAGCAGAGTCAGGTCAGTGGAATCCATTTTCTGCATCAAGAAAATGGGGCAAATGTTTTGCAGAGGAACTGTTAAGTACACGGTTCCACTGGTCAAGGAGGTACATGCCTTTAATCCCAGCTCTTGGGAAGCAGAAGCAGACAGAGCTCTATGAATCCAAGACCAGTCAAGGCTACATAGTGAGTCTCTCTCTCTCTCTCTCTCTCTCTCTCTCTCTCTCTCTCTCTCACACACACACACACACACACATACACACACACACACATACAGAGAGAGAGAGAGACAGAGACAGAGACAGAGAGAGACAGAGAGAGATCTATGGGTGAAGACCAGGAAAAAAAAAGCCAGAGGGGAACTCAGGTGAGCTAAAAGCATTCCATACCTGCCAGCCCAGCTAAGCTGATTACAGTCCCTTGGGGCCCCAGATTTATGGGCCCCATTCACCCACCATGTCATGTGGTAAAAAAAACCATCACGTATGAATTGAAGCGCCATGGTAGGAAACACATTCAGATTGTTCCAGCGAACTTCGTGACAAATTTTTCCACAGATTTCCCCTGGGTGCCTAGTAAATCCTGAGTGTATAACCGCAGTCTCCCTGAGGGCCAAAGGAAAATGAAGAGCCAGACAGAAGGCAGGAAGTAGTCTTGAGTTTAGGTTCTGGCTTTAACATTAACAGATCCTGGAACACTCATCTGTAAAAAGTCAATGAAGCAGTGAGTAAGAATACTGGCCATCAAGTCAGGCCTCAAATCCCAGCCTCATCCTTTCTTTGCCTGTGGAACCTAGGGTCAGAGGCTCAACTGCTCTGACTCCAACTCGCCTTATTCCATGCACAATGTTGATAAGCAGGAAAGATAAAATAGTAGTTATGGACACCCAGCCCAGAGAAAAATGCATGTGTGGTGGGGCCCTTCTCCATGACCTAGTCCTTTCATTACACGAAGTTTGCAGTCTGAGCAGGTCCACTGCCCCGTGCTTCATGACGGCTCTTCAGCTGAGCTGGTTTGAGAGCCCACAGGAGCCAGAGCGCAACTGTGGAGAGAGAAGGAGGAGGAAATCACAGCCCCTCCCCAGCTATAAAGAGCCCAGGAGCCTGACAGAAGCCAGAGGCGCCAGCCTGGGCTCTGACAGCATCCATTCCTCACCAGCACCACCTGGAGAGCCCCTGTGGCTGGGAGGGGGTGCAAAGAGAGCATCCAGGCACCTTTAAGGGTCTCAGAATGCCTGAGAAGGAGAAACTAGGGGCTTATTTATATCACTCGGGCTGAGCACGCAGGGAGGGGGCCAACAAGGGAAGCCTTTAATGAGGGCTCTTCCTGTCAGAAATGCTGACAGGAGTCGGACATGAAGTGTGCCTCAACCGAAACATCATCACCCCCTGGACCCCAGCGGAAACATAAAACCGGCTGCAAATATTGGCTTCTGTGAAGAGCCGTGTGCAGGGCAGCTGGAGGGCTGGGCTGCAGAGGTGCAGGACTATGAGGACCATGCTGGACTCTTCAGAGTCTGGTGACCCACTCGGTGCCAGGTAACACCGGCTGGGCCACCCTCCAGGAACACGGAGGGAATCTCATCGGAATGAAAAGCTACCCTGCCTATGAAAACCATTTTCCCAGACAGGGTGAGACCTACTCATTCATAATACTGCCCAAAAGTATGGACACCAGCAGTACCCACTCCGTCCTCTCAGCAAACTTGGCGACACAGACTGACAACAACCTCCCAGTCAGTCCACCAACTCTCTCCTCTGCCTGGCTCAGTAGTCTTGTCACCCTTTAGTGACTATTATTTGCTATCAACTCCTCTCTATTCAGCCCTTTCACCAGGGCCCTCTGGCCTAGGTGTCCTTATATGTCATATGGGAGGGAAGCGAGCTGCAGGTCATGTAGGGGAAGCTTCCTTTGGACCCAAGGAAAAGAGCAAAGGTGGAGAACTCTTGCCTTCCCACCTCACACCACCCCGGGGGAAAGCAAGCCCCACTAGGGCAACTACATCTGCTGAGAAACGCCAACAGGATCCCTGCTGTCTCTGTCATCAAGACTGCCTTCTGTGACTCAGTTTACCTAGTTCCAAAAGACAGGAGAGGCTGTCACTATGGCAAAGAATGATGGAGGTGTCAGCGCCTACTCATTTAATAACATGACCCTTTGTGTAGACATGGTGCTTGCTTAGTACTCTATGACATTCCAGGAGTTGGACTTGCCCCCACCCAGTGTTTCAGGCAAGGGCTAAGGCTCAGAGGTCCTTGTTCAATGTGACCCCACAGCTGAGGCAACTCAGAAAACCTGGCAATACAGTGTCAATCTCCTGCCGTCAGAGGCCAAGGGAGAAGCCGGCAGAAAACTTGGACATAACCCTACAATTCCGGAATCTCTTTCTTCCTACAGGCGTTCATTCTTCCTTTCTGACCTCACGAGAAAGGTTGGGAGTCCCACTGCTTCCAGACAGATCTGCAGCTTGCCTCCAGCTCATTCCCCCAAAGGAATACAAGTTCATCCCTAAAACAGGATCCAGGGCCATTCCAGCAGGGGCCATATACAGGATGCTTTGGAGAGAATACAAAGATGACATGGCCAAAAAAGGTCTGTAGAGTAACCAGAGGAGCACAGCAAAGCTATTCCACCTCCTCAGACCCAGCCATCAGAGTGCCCCAAGGTAGCATTCCTAAACACAGGAACAAGGTGCAAGAACAAGGCCATGAGTACTCCAAAGGACGCTGGATTATTCATAATGCAGTAGTAATGGCCCAAAGAAATGCCCATCACCTTATCAGGTGATAAGCAAAGTAGAAACTCACACGATGGAATATTACTAGCCAGAGAAAGATGGGTGATGTGCTAATTCCATAGGTGAGCCATGAAAATAATATGCCCAGTGAAAGAAGCCAACCAAAAGGCCACATAAGAGAGAATTTTACTTAGGACAAAAGTCCAGAAGAGGTAAATTTATGGGCACAGAAGAAGATTGGCGGATGGCTGGCTCTGGGAGAGGGCCCGGGGAGTGAGCACCAAGAGAAGCAGAGCTTCTTTCTTCTGATAGGATGGAGATGGCCTATAATTACATTCTGGTGAGGGTTGCACGATCCCATGAAGAAGCTGCTACGCTGACCTAGACATTTTATCCAGGGGGGGTCATAGGTGGGTACCTCAGTAAAGCCATTTAGGACAAACAAGAACAATGCACTAGTGACTTCTGTCTTCCTTCCTGGAGAGTGCCAGGAGAAGGCCAGCATCTCAGAAATAGCATTAACATCTCTCATTGCTCTCTACAAGGCTGTGCTCAAGGAAGGTGACAGGGACTGTGTTTCTTGGAGTGTATCTGTCTTCGTCCACAGTAGCCAGCCCGCATCTGCCCTCTAATCTTCTTATTTGTCATTTACTGCGTCCTGATCAGGGGCTGAACGCTTCGCTTGTATTTCCTCGTTTGTTCTTCACATCAACCTTCTGAAGCAAATGTTTTTCGCATGTCCCTTCTACAAATGAGAAATATAGGTACTCAGTGCACCTGGCCAGGGGACAGGCAGATGATGAACACTGTCTGGATACACACAGCCCATCTCCAGAGCGTTTCTCTAACCCCTGGGAACTCATCTGAGGCTACCTAGAGCCATGAGCACCCCAGCACATCCAAGCCTCAGCTCCCCCACAACCTGACACACAACAGGAAAGGCTACCCTGCACCTGGAAGGTGCCTTTCTCTTCTGGAAAGGACCTGGCCGGCGATGAGATGGATTTCCTTTTAAATGACTGCTCACTGCTGTGTACGATTACTCTTTGGTTTTATCTAATCCTGCTCAGTCCCTGTTACTGCTGTCATTTGTCTCCTCCATCCCGACGGGGTAATAGACTCTCTGGCTCTGTAAGGAGCTGGCGCGGTGACAGGGAGGAGAGACATGCACCAGGCTGGCCCAAACCCAGGTAAAGAGAACAGCTTAATCCACCTGCAGCAATGCCATGGTCCTTCTGCTTCCCCCTGAGTCCCACAGATCTTCCTCTCATTACCACTGGGATGGAAGAGATGAACTGAAAGCCACCACCTGGGTGAAGTCCCAAAGAACAGCAACATGCCATGGCGGGACATACACTTGAATCCCGTAGTCATGGCCCTCTTCCTGGCTTCAGAGAATGGTCCACCATTACTCTGTCCCTAAGCCGTCATAAAGTCAGTGAGAGCCTCGGTAGGACCCATTAGGCTTTCTGAAAAGAGCCCGTGGGGTGGGTTAGGCTGTTATGAAGGGGTCACTTAGGTTCTAGCTTTCCTCTGTGGGCAGCCTAGAGATGCAGCACCTTCTAGGCCCTGCTCAGACGGAGCTAGCTGTCTTCAGATAAAGAGATGCTCTTGACCCTGGGAGACCCCCTGCCTGGACGACGATCTCCATCCACCTGCCCGTTTTACCTCGAACTCCAGCACGCTTGCAGTTAGGCTCCACAAACCCTGTGACTCATCCATTGCCACCAGCCCGAGAAATGCTCTGCAGCAATTTATCAGCGTGCGGGAGAAGAGGCAGCTGACAGCCACGAGCCAGTGCAGCCGAAGAAAACAAGGGCAGTGCTGCAAGCCGTACTCCCAATTTTAATTTGAAATCCTACATCCTGAGGTCTGAGGTTTTACCTCCTCCCCTGCTCCAGGTTCATGCGAATATTGGTATGTAAGCAAATGCCCAAATCATTCAGTCAGCGGATGATCCAAGAGCCTTCGCCTAATTGCAAAAAATGCAAATTTGGAAGTCTGAGAAGTTGAGTTGTTGAGGGGATGCAGAGGGACGACCCCGTTCAGGCAGAAGCACTGAGCTTGTAGGAACAGTTGGGGCCATGCATCTTTATTAGCACAGCACTGGCACAGCCTCCTTGACCTTGGAGAAAATGAAAGGAGAAGCCAGGTCATCTGGGGCTGTACCCACCATCAGTCTGCGTTCTCCCTGGACATGGCCTTTCCCACCTAGCTCTTGAATGAAGTCCAGAGGACACCAGAATATGCAGAGGATAAAGGAGAACGGAGGCTTGGAGGAGCGGAATTTGGACCTGAACTCAAGGGTGGGTACAGAAGCTTCCATCAGAATGCAGTGTAAAGTAGCATAAGCTGGCTCCCCCTTCACAGAAGCCTGTCCTGGGGTTAGGGGGTAAGCACACAGCAGACCCTGTGTGCTTTGTCTGCTGTGTGCTTAGTGGCCCTAGGCAGCAATGTCTATCTCAACCAGGTATCTGGCTGAACTATTTTCATGAATCCAGCCCCAAACGTTTCTAAATGGCTCCCCCATTTGGTCCTCCTTACCAGGACTTCCCTCCCTCCACCCTCACTGCCCTCCTGAAATCTGACAGCTCTCTGTCCCCTCGATCCTACAATGAGTTTCTGAGCTGTTGGGCAAGATTGATGACAGAATTTATAGGGCAAAATGAAGGTGTGAGCTGCCTCAAAATCCCTAAGCATTTCGGAATGGGAGAGCAGAGTGTGAGCCCAGGACAGGGCCCTTGGCTACTGCATGGCTGTATAGCTGGGACATTGCCCTGCCTAAGGTCAGAGACACTCATTTAGACACCACAGGTGGGGACATGGGCCAGGAGACATCTGTGCTGCAGTGAGAGAGAGGAGAGGACGGAAGGGGGCGTGAGGAAGAAAGGCCAGATACAGATGTGCAGGTAAGTGCAGGGAAACACAGAGATCCAGGGCAGAGAGGAGCATTTCAGGGCCAGAAGAGGGAGGCACAGTTGTGATCCCTGGAGTGGACCCAGAGTGGGTACCTCTTCTCCCTCCATCCTGGACACCTTACTGTTGGGAATATTATCTTCAGGTGTGTGACTTTTATGTTCATTTGTTTAACTCTGTGAAGCTGTGTTACTGCGCCTGTCTAAAACACGGGATGGTCAGAATAAAGAGATGAACGGCCAATAGCGAGGCAGGAGCAAGAATAGGCGGGGCTAGGAGGCAGAGAATAAATAGAAGGAGAAGTGGGGGGGAGAACAAGGAGGAGCAAGAGAACCAGGAGAGGAGGACGTCAGAGGCCAGCCAACCTGCTACATCGCAAGCCATGGAGAAAGAAGTAAAGAAAGATATACAGAAATAGAAAAAAAGACAAAAGCCCCGAGGGCAAAGGTAGTCGGGATAAAATAAGTTAAGAAAAGCTGGCCAGAAATAAGCCAAGGCCGGGCATTCATAAGTAATAATAAACCTCTGTCCATGTGGTTTATTTGGGAGCTGGGTGGTGGGCTCCTCAAAAAGTCAAAAGTGTAAAACTTCACCACTACACTTTACCCTAACAAAGTTATTTGTATAGCCCATCACCCACAACAAATACATACATACATACACACATTATACATTATACACACACTGTACATATACACAGACACGCATGTTCATATACATACTTCACACATACACATACACACATATACATGTATGCCAAATGTATTTTCTCCCCAACTCATTTCCTTTTTCCTTTGCTTTTACTCCCTTGGTTGTTTCTACTTCCCTCTGTTGCCACTTCACCGCCCCCACCCGTCCTGGCCACTCCTCTCCATTTGTCTCCTGCCCTCCTTTACTCATACGCCTTACTCTCACCTACTTGGAGACGTTAGCCTTCCTTGGATCCTATGCCATTAGTCTCACAGACTTACAGACTGGGACCCGTGGGAGGGGGAGGCTTACAAAACATGTGGTCTCAAGACAGTGACCACACATGGTTCTTCAACAAGATAAATTTCCTTCTCCCCTTTTGTCCCCTCAGATTGGAGGACAGTGAGGGACCTAGGACACCATGTAGAGCTACGCCTAACGGGTGTCCCAGCCCGCAGACTCCAAGCCTAGCGCCGCTCCTGGCGTGACCACACTGGGGCCTCTCTGTTATGTGGTGGGCTTGTTAATTGCCTGTCTGTGCTCCATTCCTGCACTCTGTTCTCCATACATAATACATTGGCTTTTGCTCTTAAACAGCTGAGCCCTGAACATAGAGGATGACACAGACAAGGAACATCAAAGCTCTCTAAAATACTAGGAACCAGAAGGAGACAAGCAAAGGAAACCCACCTCATATTTGCTGGCGTGACGGGAGAGGGTGATCATCCAGATAGAGGGCTTGAGGGCTTCTGAGCTGGAATGACACAGCTCCGATGCTAACCAGCTGTGTGACAGCAGGGAGGAGATGCAGCCACTCTATGCAAAATACAAATATCAACAGGGCTCCCGCCGCGGGGTTTGCATGAACTCCAGATTACATGATGAACTTCCTATCATTCCTGGACATTTTCATGAGCTCAAAATGTGTTCTTTTTAGGGATGTTCCTTAAAGATGCACAGTTGTTGTGTACCAACTACATCCAGGAATTGCTCTAGGCAGGGGTCATATATCATGGTGCATAAAAACAACAATGACTCTGCCTTCATGGAGCTTGTGCTCAGGCAGAGAGATGGATAAATGACCTCTACCATGGGGGTGGGGGGATCAGCCTGGTGGCTAGAGAGACAGAGAACAGCCACACTTGTTTTAACACAACGAAAGGAAACATCTCAATAAAATGAAGTTAAGACCCACAGTTACAGCTGTCTGGAGAGAGGGAACTATAAGTCTCTGAGAGTGGACATGCTGTGAGTTCAAATCTCCTGGGGTTGAAGTAGAGGGGCTAAAAGAAGGACCAGAAATAGATGAGGTTAGAGAGGGATGGAGGAGCCAGCTCATACTTGACCTTAGAGGCCTAGACAGGACTGTGCCACTGTAGGGTTGAGAGCTGGTTTTGATCTGATTTGAGTTTTTAAGGCTCATGGGCATCTGTGGGCAAAGGAAGAGAGAGACCAGACACAGAGTGGCTTTGGTAAGGTTCTCTACCACCATACAAGCCCCAGGCTTCATTCCTGGAAGGTTCTACTATTGCATTGACATCCTATTCAGGTGCAGGGTCTCTGGACATAGTTGGGTTTTCCATTGGCACGGGCTGCCTGAGTTGGGGTTCTGGAAGAGGCCAAGGTGGATGAGGAATGACCCTGGTGTGAAAGCAAAATAGGGAGAGGGTGGGAGTTCACTGGAGGAGGAGGAGGCAGACTGCTTGCTAGAGAAGAAGCTGTTGGTGAAGTGTGTCTATGTATGTATGTTGGGGGAGGGGGGTATGGTGTATGCAGCTGGAGGACAATGGAGAAGGCAGCAAGTGCCACAGCACACTTGTGCAGGTCAGACAGCAACCCTGAGTGTCCAGCTTCGCCGTCCACCGCGTTTGAGACAGGGTCTCCTTGCTAGTTTCCACTCCCTGCATCCAGGCTAGTTGGTCCTCGCCTTAGTGGGGAGACAAGTGGCACTTGGGTTTGGGGTGCAGGTCTGTAATCCTACTGCCTGGAAAATGGAGGCAGAAAGATTCAACATCCAAGCTAGCCAGTCTCAGCAGTTTACTAGATATTTTTCAAGATAAAGGGACTAAGAGAGCTGAGTGTGGGGGCACATGCCTTTAGTCCCAGCACTTGGGAGGCAGAGGCAGGTGGATCTCTGTTAAATTGAAGCCAGCGGGCTTCCAGGAATTCTCCCGTCTCATCTCCCATTTTGTCATAAAAATAATGGACATCAGACACCTGCTACTGTATCGGGCTTCACGTATCTCAGGTCCTTACATCTGCATATCAAGAACTTGACCCACTGAGCCATCTCCCCAGGCTATGAAAGATTTTTATGTGATGTTGCTGTGCAGGATCAGCCCAGGATCTAACCTTCAGCTGTGTGACCTTGGACAAGTCATTCTTCTCTACACCTTAGCTTCCTTACCTCTGAATGGAGCTTAGGCACAGATCGGGGACCCTCCCCCCTTGCCTGTCCCCATGCATCTTCCACATGCAAATGTGCCTCACATAGCTCTGAGCCTCCAACAACCTGGAAGCCTCCTAAAAGGTTTGTGGAGTGAGCTGGAAACAATCAGAAACAATCTCTGGGTCCCGGAGACTTGAGGTCTGAGAAGTATCTCTTGACTGATGCTGAATGTATGTCACAGCTGGATATCAGGCGCTTCCCAGAAGCAGAGAGGAGTCAGGAGAGCATCTGCTGGCCAGGGCCCAGCCCTCGGAGTGACAGCGTGTTTACAAGAGCTATTAGGAGCTGCTGCTAGTCTGCTTTCAGGATGATTTACTCCATCAGGACTGGCAGGGAGCTTCTTTTCCTTTTGCTATTGAATTGATTATTGAATCACAAATATTCCATTTGAATAACATGACTTCACTTCAAGGCTGGCAGAATTCCAGAGCTTACCATAAGAAGACCCACTTTAGGGCTACAGATGTAACACTGGTACTGTGCTTGCCCAGAGTGCACGAGGCACTGGGTTCATTCCATCCCTAGTAATGAAAGTTTGGGGGTGGGGACCCTTTTTTTCATTGTGTGTTCCACAACTCTGACAGGCTCTAAATGCATAAGCATGAGTTGGAGAGAAAATATCTATCAGCCTCGATGGCCTGGAGACATAGCAAATAAGCTCCTTGTAGCTGGTGTTCAAACTTTGGACACCATAACATGATAGCATCAGTTCTACAGTTCATCAGCACTGACAACTGAACTACCTACCGAATTTCAAGAAGAAGAAGAAGAGGCAGCTGATGCTCCTCCCCAAAATATCTCATGATGGTTTGAGCAAGTTTTATAATTTGGTGTTGGGCCACATTCACAGCTATCCTTGGCCATAGGCAGCCCACAGGCGGAAGGCTGTACGGTGTAGCATTCCTCAGGCCTAGCCCAGTACCCAGCACTTACTTCAATAAATACTTCTCGCCTGTGGAGCTCCACCAAACCACCACCTGTCCAGAGCTGTCCTAACTACAGCATATCCGCTTCACCCACAGCCCTGGAACCCACCGTGTACAGAGAAAAGTCGGAAGAGTCAAGAAGACAATTGGTTGCAGGGGACAGAGATGTAACGCTGCACCCACCTTAGAGAGCTGTCCTGCTCCGTGATTCTCCTCTTACTGACCACCCATTATAGTTAGGTGTCTCCTGGAAGTGTGGGGAAACAACCACTCTGACTTCAGAGAGCCTGGTATCTAAGTATACAGAACAAGCTGACAGCAGGCAGGTTCACCCCAGAAGAGGCATACAAACGTGTCCTGTGCACAGTTATCACACAAACAAAAAGGTGAAGATCCTAAGGCCATGGGAATTTTGGTGCTCTCAACACAGGGGAGAGGGGAAGTTGGAATGCAGCGATTTAACTCGTCTCCTTTTAAAAGTTGCATTTATTCATGTACTCCTTTTGTATGTGTGTGTACACAAGAACACATGTATGGAAGTTAAAGGACAATGTGTAGGAGGCAGCTGGTTCTTTCATTCCCTCACGTGGAGCCCAGAGATCCAGCTTGGGTTGCCAGCCTTAGCAGCAACTGTCTTTGCTCTCTGAAAAGCTTCACCAGCCCAGACATTGGCAATTTAGAGGGGAATCCGTGATTTTAATTGATAAGATTCTGTGACAGCATCTACCTTGGTAGAGAGTTAGCTACAGTCACTCCTGTGTCACTGATGACCTTTCCCACATGGGAAAGATTCTGCAGAAGACTGGTTTGAGTTTTCTGTAGTGGATCCAGGCTCAGGACAAGCCCCAGCCTGCCCGTGTTATTTCTCACACAGTAATCCACAAGCCCTGGCGTCCTGACTGGAGATGGTATTTCCTGAATGTCTGTACTGTGACCCTACCAGCCAGCCCTTGAGGTCCATCTTATTAGCCACATTTTCTGTATCAGGAAAATGGAACTCAGAAGTTCTGTGATTGACTCAGAAAACACAAGATTAAAAAACAGACAAGGATGCCTCATCACGCTCCAGTCATAGCAGCACACCTCAGAAACACCTCTCTTCCTGAATGCTGTCTCCCACTCCTCCCTTGTCTCAGCCCATTACAGGAGACTCATTTCCTACCAGAGCCAAGTGGCTCAGCAAAGAGTAGGAGGGGACAAGTCCTATCAAAATGGCATCTATAGGAGAACGTCACCAACATCTTATGGTGAGAACTCTTGAGTTACTACAGCCAGAGGAAAGGGAATAAGAGACGGCATTGTGATGTATCACATGCCCATGTTCACATAGGCACATAGGCAATTAAAAAATCTGGAAAGGATAAATAATAGAGTGATACTGCTTTACTAATTAAGACAGGAAAGAAACTACAAGACTTATCACCCAAATAGGAACACTTATGAAAAGAAGCCCTGCTCTGGGGCAACAGGTGTAAGTAAAGATTGGCCAAGTTGAAGCAGGAGGTAGTTCCTGCAAGCTAATAGGTCACAGGCCCCACCATCAGCATTAAAGGTACTGAGATTTCAAGTATTCGGCCCTTGTGACAGTAGCTGGAATTGAAGTCCTCTTGAGGGATTAAAAAAAATTATAATAATCACAGCTTCTGTTCATTTTATATTGCAAGAAGTGTGCTATCATTGCAAGTATCTCATGGGATTCTCACAATGTAAGGAGTAGTGCTATTTCACCTGTTCTACAGATGAGTAAGACAGGTTAAAAAAAAAAAAAGTAAAAAAGGTTTGTCCAGGTAAGATGTTCGAAGTCATGAAACTACGTAAACCCAGGCTAATCTGCTTTTAACGGGCCTTCTCTTAATTACTAGATTGCCATCTTCCACAAGCTTCTTTTAAACCTTAGTCTCCCATTTTGACCAATCCCAGCTTGGTTCCCAAAATCCTGGACAGTTTCTTCATTGCTGTTTTATAATCAGTCTCCCTCCCTAGCTTCTGCCCCCCTTTTCTTTCTGTTATCACAGCAAATATTTTCTCCTCTCTCCAGCCATTGCTTTCCCCATCTCCGTGACTGTTACTAACCTCCAAAGTGGAAGGGTTCCTTTATCAAATGAAAACTCAGGTTGGAAATTCAAATTTAAGATAATAAACAGTTCAATCATCCGATAATGACACTGAAAATGCCCAGAAGTCCCTTTTCAGCATCTCCGGAAATCTTGATTTGTCTCCTTATTCATCTCTAATTAAACAGCCGTTTCCCCGAGCACTGGCAAAATACACACATTTCTCACTCAATTGCCTTACCTTTGGGTCTCGCTTCCTAACTAGCAAAGTAGATGCCCCCTTTACATTACATTCGTGTGTAGGGGAAATCGGGTCCCAAGTTACAAAAGGAGCAGTGAGGGATGGGGGTCAATAAAAGGATAAAGCCACAGAAGAAAACAGGTGGAAGCAGGGGAGAGGGGATGCAAAACTCTGGACGTGAAGGGGCGGGGTGAGCTTGAGAAAGGACTGGCTTCAGTAGAGACAGAGCTGGGTCTAGAAGTAGGTGGCTGGAAAAAAGCCCGGGACCAATTACGTTCATTAGTCAACAGGGGCAACAGTTGAAGAGCCTCATATCAGGCGTAAACCGTGGCAGGGAAAGTTCAGACTCATTAGAAAGAAAAAATGCGAATGCTAATGGTCTTCCTGAATGACTCTCAGAGTTCCAGAAAGGTTTGGGAAATGGTAATTAGGTTTGATAGTGGTAGATAATCCTAAACTCACCTAGTCATGCCCAGCCTCATCTTAAACAGCCTCCCCCTTATTAAAGAAACACAGATTGATAAGAAAAGCCCATTGTTTTTAAAGGTTACCGGGAAACTGTGCTCAGAGCTAAAGCCATCTCGGTGGCCTTCGAATAAAGGATTGGGGTCTGAGTTTCTCATGACAGCAGTCCTTGGCACATGGTCTCTAGAGACTTTTCTACCCATGCACTGGACCCGATTGATCGGTCTCAAGTGCCCTGAGCACTGAGCCAGCCGACAGGAACTTTCAGGGAGACAGTACTTTGGGGGTACTGTAAGAGGAAACTCCCAGGCCCTGGAGGCTAGACTGCTCACTAGGGGTAGAACAAGAACAGCAAGAAGACTGGCCAGAGCTGGACAGCCTGGTGAGAGTCCAGGTTAAAGAGCAATTCAGACTGCAAACTCAGGGCCACTGGAGAACTTGCTGCTTGGGCTTCATCTCAGAGCACTGTGCTCCAATGCCTGGAGAGAGGTAGAGTAGATAAGAAAACAATCCTGAGCATTCAGGATTGTTGAATAAAATCCTGGACACCTTGACAAAACTTTCAGATACATACATAATTAAAAAAAGACTAGCGTAAGTGCAACCCAAGCTATATAAGAGATCTATTTCCACTCGTTCACTGTCTTAAATTCAAACTTAACTGGAAGTCTTGGTTTATTCCCTACCTCCAGTGCCACAGCCAGAGAACCACATGGCATCCCCTCCACCGAGCAGAGGGGTCTCTGTAAGAGTCTGGCAAAGGTCAGCTGCAAATGTACAATAGGTAGCTGGCCGTTTGTAGATGGAAAATTGGGCTTTTATCTTTATTGTCTGGTCTGGTCCAAACCAGTCTTAACCATTTCAAACCGATCTAAACCTATCTGAACTGGTCTAATCCGGTCTGCTCTGGTCTGAACCAGCCTGGACTGGTTCGAACCGGTCTAAACCAATCTGGACCAGTCTGGTAGGGTCTGGTCAGTCTGAACCAGTCTAATCCTGTCTGAACCAATCTAAACCAATCTGCTTTGGTCTGAACTGGCCTGAACTAGCCTAAGCCGGTCTAAACCGGTCTGAGCTGGTCTAAGCCTGTCTGGGCCAGCCTGAACCAGTCTGGACCAGTCTGAACCGGTCTGATCCAGTCTAAACTGGCCCGAATCGGCCCAAACCAGGCATGTTAAACCGGTCCGGACTAAACTAGTCTAAACTGCGTCTGAACCGGTCACGATCAGTCTGGTCCGGTCTGAACCAGTCGAGACTTTAACACTGAACAGCTCATTTGAAGAAAAGATTATGCCTTTCTGGTGCTCTTTCCAACCAAGTTAGGGTCCTATTTCCTTAGAGCAGTAGATCTCAACCTGCCTCACGCTGTGACCCTTTAATATAGTTCCTCATATTATGGGTTGAACACAACATTGGGCCCAGGAAAAGGTACCAGCCCATCCCTATACTCACATGTTTGCCACAGTTCTTAGGACATAAGGGGCTCCTCCCAATATCCCAACACAGAGAAGCATGCCCTACAGCAACATTAAGACGATATCAGATTCTAAATGTTTGGGAATGATGCAAAAACACTTTCTGAAAATAAAATCTAGCAGATCCCAATGAAGACAACTTTGTTTCAGATATGGCAAGGCTCAGTTAATCACAGGAGGTACCGAGAAGTCCTGAGGAAGGTCATTCAGTAGTGGGCAGCACCAAACACAGGGATTCGCAACAAGGATTAAGACGCATGTCAAGTTTGTAAATGCAGCAACAACTTCTTGGGTGGAAGTGTCGTGTTTTCCAAGGAGACAAATGGAGTTCAGTCTACATTTTAAAATAGTTTGGGAATCCATGTAGAAAAGTTTCCGTTTCCTTCCTAACTCGTAAATAAGTGTGGTAGAATGGTAAAGACTGGGTTAACTCCCAGAATATACTGGTACAAGTGTTTGGGGTTGGATCTGTCTGAAACAGTCTAATTTATCTCAGCAAAAATACGTTTTTACATTTATAGCAAAAGAAAAAATAGTTAAACATTCAAAAGTGCACATGCTTATTTTGTTGGGAAAATTATACACATTTGTTTGATTAGCTTTGGTAAATAAAATAACCAAGTCATCACTCAAAACTCAGACGTGGCTGCAAAATTGATTCAAGGAAATGTCAAAATAAATCACAGCTTAAAAATGCATGCTATGTAACTTCTAAAAATGAAAGCCACATCTATCTCTGTCAGAGCTGGGAAGCCTGCGCATTAAAATTATATCAAAAACGAATGCATTTTTGAAGGGAAAGTATTGATTTAATCGACTCTTCCTGACTAGTGATTCACATCATGATTTGAATCAATTTGATTTTAATCGAGCCCACCCTATCCGAAAGTCACTTATACATGCCTTTGGAGTACAGGATGTTATTCTCAGTGGTCTATCTGTCTTCCCAGCTAGGGATTGCTCAAACAGATACAAAAAAATGTTGCATAAAGCCTGTGTCATGTCAATAGGGCAAGGAGCAAAGACTTTTATAAACTTAGGCTAATGACAGGCAATTCTGGTAAAACCACCTAAGCAATGGCTATAATTAGCCAGTAGTCTCGAGGATGCCAGGACTTAGAGCCACACAAGGTCCTGTGCAGGTAAAAGATTGCAAACAGTTCTGTGTTTTCCCACAGTTTTTTCCAGGAATGCTTGCCACCCAATGGGGACTGTACCACAAGAGAAGTTTGAGAGTGGAGGCAGCATGCAGGAGGTCATTGAAGCCTCATGAAATTCAGAGAGATGTTTTCAAGGACTGCCTATTGTAGAAGCTCAAGCACAACCCTCAAGCTCTTGAATTTTGGTATGAGAGAGGTGAAGAGCGAGGTTGGCCTCAATCATCAGAGTTTCTGATGATCAAAGAGTCTTAGTCACGGATGATGCTAAAGGCCAGGGACCAGGACTAAGTGGAGGCTTGAAGAAAACCAACTTCCGAGATTAGAGGATTAGGGCAGTCTTAGCAGAAGGCTGATCTAAGGTTCAAACATAAAGTAGGTGTTGGGGAACTATAATAATAGAAGGGCTTATCATGTGAATGAACTCTGATCTTCTTGCCTCAGCTTCCTAAAGGGTACAGTCTACTTTGTGAAGACTTGATGACAAATATCTTGGTATATGGAAAATATGAAGGGAGGGGAAGAAGAGGAGGAGAGATGGTGGTGATGATGATGGTAGTGATGATAGTGATGGTGGTGATGATGGTAGTAATGATGGTGATGGTGGTGATGATGGTGATGTGATGGTGGTGGTGGTGGTGGTGTTGATGATGATGGTAGTGGTGGTAGTGATGGTGATGATGATGGCAGTGATGGTGGTGGTGTTGGTGATGGTGATGATGATTGTGATGGTGGTGATGGTGGTGATGATGGTAGTAATGATGGTGATGGTGGTGATGATGGTGATGTGATGGTGGTGGTGGTGGTGGTGGTGTTGATGATGATGGTAGTGGTGGTAGTGATGGTGATGATGATGGCAGTGATGGTGGTGGTGGTGGTGATGGTGATGATGATTTTGATGGTGGTGATGGTGATGATGGTGATGATGATGTTGATGGTGATGACAATGGTGGTGGTGATGATGATGGCGGTGATGACAATAGTGGTGATGATGGTGGCGGCGAATGGTGACAATAATGTTGCTTATGGGTAACTGGCTATTCCACTTGCTGACCTGTTAAGCATTATCTAAGATCAGGATACTCAGTGATAAACCTAGAAAACACCAGGTAAACTTGGATGATTGCCTATTCCATCCCACTCATCTGCAGGCTGACCATGTCATGGGCAAGGGTGAAACCGTAGGCAGGCTTGCAGGCTTTCAACCACCATGGGATTAGTCACCAGAAGATGCAGACAGCCAGGTACCACATCTCCCTGGAGGCAAAACCTTCTACAGACACCACAGCCTGGCTTTTCTCTTCAAGGCACCTGATGATGGGGATGTAGTCAATCGATGATTCTTAACAAGCTGCCCAGTCTAATCATTTCCTGCTGTCAGCTCCAGTTAGAGAGAACAGACAGGGAGTCAGGAGATGGTAGACAACCTGGTCAGCTAAACCTAGGGTCACTGGGGCTCAGCTCATCTCACCCTTCCCCTACTTCTCATCTCTGTCCAGCAATTACTGCATGCCTGCCACAAGATGGGAATTCCAGCTACATGCCCAGAGTGGACTCTACCACCTTCCTGGAAAAGAGAGGTCCCTGGTTAGGAAGCACTCTTCAAGAGCCTGGCTTCTGGGCTGGCAGTGGTCCCCAGGCCAGGTTATGCCCATCCCTCCCTCATGTATCAGCTGGGGAAAGGGCAGTCGTATGGCCCTGGTGCCTATATCACATGCTACTGGAGAAGTTTAAATTAGTAAAATTAAAGAGAACCCGTCAAAATCTTGGTGCAAGCCTGAGGGATCAGGGATTGGCAACTTTGGGGGAAAGAGGCTTAGGACATGCGATTTCTAGAGGTCACTCACAAATGTTGGAATAGAAGACAAAAATACCCTGGATTTAGAGGCCTAGTCTGACCTTTTCTATCAGCTCAACCACTTCCTCCAGAATTTCAGCCTTGGTTAATTCATATGCAATGAGCACTGGGCCCAGCCCCAGGAGGCACCTTTTCACACTTGGGGCTCATTTGGTCCACAACAGAAAGCCAGGAAATATGCATTTCTATTCTCTGTCTTACTGAAGAGGAAATACTTTCAAAGTGGAACTAAGGCTGAGAGAGGTGGTGAGCTCTTTGAGATAAAATTTATAAGGTCGGTGTGTTGGCTGGGAACCCCAAATAGGAAACCATGAAGCCACGGAAGTGGGAAGCAGAGTGTGGGGAGGGAGTATGTCCCTACTAAAAGCAGATATCAGAAACAAGGCTTGAGAAGAGTCCTCCATGGGTGAGCCATCAGGGGAGGTGGAAACACAGTTCAAATCAACAGCTACTCACTTGCCAGAACCATAGGCCTACAGAGGCTATTTGAACATGTGTGTGAACGCATACACACACAGAGACACACACACATGGACACACATGCACCAACATACACCTAACACCATGTAACCATGGTAGACTAATTGTGTCTAACTGGGATTCTGACTCAAAGTCTGCCCTCCTCCCTCTCTTGTCTCCTCAGCATCTACAAAAGCAATCCATGACCTCCTGAACATTTGGATTAGGAGGGACATCAGACACCCTGGGCTTAGCAGGAGAGTGCAGGGGGTTCCAAAGCCGGGAGTGTGGCCCGCAAGCATGACCTCCAGGGACTCCAAACTTGCCCAAGAACAGTGCGAGAAGAGCTCAACTTCCAGATAAGAGGCTAAAGGAGCCTTGGCTGCAGCAAGACACAGGCGTATGGCAGAAGCCACCCTACTTAGAGCAGAGGCACCACCTTCTGCTGCACCCTGATCTACTCGGAACCACGGGATCCAGAAACAGTAGTTCCTCACCACACTCAGCTGCCTCTGTCACCCTGTTCCTTCCTGCCTCTCCCCTCCACAGGAACAAGCTCTTCAGAGCATCCCATTTCCTGTCTCTATGCGGCTGTGACCTCCCTTTGACTCCCCAGCGATTTCTTGTTACTCTAAATGAAGCACTCATTTCCAGCCCACGTGCGGCACTTGCTCTCCGTCAAGCCCTCTTGGCCATGAGATCTTCATAGCAGGACCCTTAAGCAGAGACCACAATCTGCCCCTGGCCGCACCATGATTTTTTTTCCAGATGCAAATGTGGCGTCTTCAGCCTGCTGCTATCTTTTGAGAGCCATAGCCTTTAAATCACGAACATCAGCACAAGGCCACAGCCAGGGCCCACCATCCTAAGCAGGCCCCTGCAGTGTCTTCACAGCCAGGCTGTATATCACCATGACATCCAGCTCCCCACCACCCTGACCTTTTCCTTCCCATCTCCCTAGGCCTTTCCGCAGATGAAGGATGTGACCTTGAGGAAGTCTCCGTTCCTCTGAATCTCAGATTTTGCAGCCATAATGATAGGAGTTATGAAAATGATGCTAGCAGGATTTTTTAAAAAAAATTATTAATTAAAAATTTTCACTTATTTTACATTCTAATCGCAGTTTCCCCTCACTCCTCTCCTCCCATTCCCTTCCCCCACCTCCCATCTACCATGATGTCTAGTCCTCCTCTGGCTCCCTTCAGAAAGGGCAAGCCTCCCGTGGGCATTAATGGAGCATGGCACATCAAGTAAAGGCAGGACCAGGCTCTTCCCCCTGCATCAAGGCTGGGCAAGGCAATTCAGCATGGGAATAGGTTCCCAAAAGCCAGCTCAAGTGCCAGGGACAGGTCCTGATCTCACTTCTAGGAGCCCCACAAACAGACCAAGCTACACAACTGTCACACACATGCAAGGGCCTAGGTCGGTCCCATGCAGGCATCCTAGCTGTTTGTCCAGAGTCCAGGAGCTCCCAGGAGCTCAGATCAACTGTCTCTGGGGGCTCCCCAGTCATGACCTTGACCCTCCTGGCTCGTACAATCCCTCCTCCCTGTCTTCTTGAGTGTACTTGCTATGTGTTAACTAGGAAGACACATAGAGAACGGCACTGTGAATTTAGCAGTGGCAACTGAATCTGTTTTCTTTAACATGTGTAGAAAGGTGTTAAGACAGTAGCTCTCACCTTACCAGTGGCTCTATATCCACGGTTTCAATTACCCCAGCCAGGAGGGCCTGGTGTGATCTGAATGTGAAGTGTACCCCTCCAGGCTCATACCTTCAAACATCCCCCTCCAGCCACCCAGGGAGTGACCTGGAGTCAGCAGGTCCCTGGAGAAAGACCTGGAGATTTTGGAGCCCACTTTCTGTCCTAGACTGAGCAGACAAGGTAGCAAGATGCCTTTTCCTGTCATGGTGGACTCTAAACCCAGAGAAACTCTTCCTCTCTCACATACTTCTTGCCAGGTATGAGATCACAGCAATAACCATTCCAAGGTCTTCAAATATTATTTAATTCAAATATTAAATAATATTAAGAATTATTAATTTTTTAGTATATATTATATTATAATATTAAATGGAAGATTTCAGAGATAAACAATTTATATATTTTAGATTATGTGTTGTTTTGCTGTGCACACACACACACACCCAGGATGTGGTTCATCCTTTTCACTAAGGCATCCATGTCATATATTCTGTCAGTTCTGTTAGCCACTCAGAAGCCATCACAGTATCCAATTTGCTGGCCTAGTGTTGCCCTGATTGTGTTCAAGAGATTATTATTTTTCAGTTAATAATGGACTTGACAACTTCCAATATCCTGGAGGATAAATATGGTTTTCTTTTGGTTCACCTTATTTAGCTTCTCTAGGATCACGAACTATAGGCTCAATGTCCTTTGTTTATGGCTAGAATCTGCATATGAGTGAGTATATACCATATTCTTCTTTTTGGATCTGAGTTATCTCACTCAGTAAAGTGTTTTCTATTTCCATCCATTTGCACACAAAATTCAAGACGTCATTGTTTTTTTACCGCTGAGTAGAACTCTAAAGTATGTATGTGCCACACCTTCTTTATCCATTCTTCTATTGAGGGGCATCTAGGTTGTTTCCAGGTTCTGGCTATTACAAATAGTGCTGCTATGAACATAGTTGAACAAATGCTTTTGTAGTATGATTGGGCATCTCTTGGATATATTACCAAGAGTGGATCTTGTTGGATCCTAAGGTAGGTTGACTCCCAGTTTCCTGAGAAACCACCACACTGATTTCCAAAGTGGTTGCACAAGTTTGCATTCCCACCAACAATGGATGAGTGTTCCCCTTACTCCACAATCTCTCCAGCATAGGCTATCATTGGTGTTTTTGATTTTAGCCATTCTGACAGGTGTAAGATGGTATCTCAAAGTTGTTTTGATTTGCATTTCCCTGATCTCTAAGGAGGTTGAGCATGACCTTAAGTGTCTTTTGGCCATTTGAATTTCTTCTGTTGAGAAAGTTGACAAGATTGTCAGGCAAAAGTTGGGAGCAGGGGGATGGGGGTAGGTTGGGGGGAAGGGGAGATGCAGAGAGAGAAGGGAGAAGGAGAGGATTGGGGAGAGCTTGGGGGAATGGGATAATTGAGATGGAGGAAGGGTGGATATGGGAGCAGGGAAGAAGTTATCCTAACCAAGGGAGCCATTTTGGGGTTGGCTAGCGTCTTGACTCTAGAGTGGTTCCCAGGTGTCCAAGGAAATTTCCCCAGCTAGTTTCGTGGGCAGCAAAGGAATGGGTGCCTGAACTGGCCTTATCCTATAGCCACACTGATGAATATCTTGCATATCACCATAGAACCTTCATCCAGCGATGGATGTAGATAGAGACAGAGACCCACATTGAAGCACTGGACTGAGCTCCCAAGGTCCAAATGAGGAGCAGAAGGAGGGAGAACATGAGCAAGGAAGTCAGGACCGCTAGGGGTGCGTCCACCCATTGAGACAATGAGACTGATCTAATGGGAGCTCACCAAGGCCAGCTGGACTGGGACTGATGGAGCATGTGAACAAACTGGACTCTCTAAATGTGGCTGACAATGAGGGCTGACTGAGAAGTCAAGGACAATGGCACTGAGTTTTGATTGTACTGCATGGACTGGCCTTGTGGGAGCCTAGTCTCTTTGGATGCGCACCTTCCTAGACCTGGAGAGAGGGGGGAGGACCTTAGACTTCCCACAGGGCAGGAAACCCTGACTGCTTTTAGGACTGGAGAGGGAGGGGGAGAGGGAGTGGGGGGAGTGGGAGGAGGGGTGGAGGTGGAAAGTTTTAATAAATAAATAAAAAAAGAAAAAGAAAAAGAAAAAAGAAAACGGCTATGTAGGGCTGCAACTTTGTAACTGTAAATTATCTTCTGTGTTGTATTTACCTCCAGTATAATTAAACCTTTGGTAGAATCTTAAAAAAAAAAAATGGACTTGAAAATTCAAAAGCACTGATACTGACAACTCAAATACACCAAAGAGAAGCCTGGGTGGGGGGTTCTTATAAGCACAAATGTAAAAGTGGTTGACAAAAGAAAGGAAAAAAATCATATATCAAGGTTGTTTAAGATCAGTGGCAAGTTGTTAATCTGTTACCTTACATAATATATAAATGAAATTTGATATAAGTGCATGTGTATAGAGAAAAGCAGAACACAAATAAGGTTTGGAACTAACCAAGATTGCAGACATCCAGGTGAGATTGTAGACCACACGTCATGTGAATAGAAGAAGTTCATTGGGGCTGAGGATGTGGCTCAGTGGTGGAGAGCTTGCCTTGCCTACACAGGGCCTTAGCTTGACTTCCCAGGCCCCTAAGACGAGGATGATTTGTGCACATATGTGTGAGGTTTACTGTTTAGTTCTTTCCAAGCACTGATTGGTAGTTGTGGACTTTTAGATCCAAGCTAGCAATTCTATGCGTCCACGGCCTGCAGACAGGACCCTCTCCAAAGGCCTTTCAATGTCTTTAATCCAAGCAAGATTTACAGAGAAATGTACTAGGAAAGGTAGCTATGGAGTCAAATAAAATCCAAGAGAATAAAATCATGCCTACTTGGGTAATGGTAGAAACCTTAGACTGACATAAAAAATAATGAGGCAGTATGTGGTCTCCTTTAGGAAGAATGGTCAAGGGAGGCTTGTCTGGGTTAGTGATATCTGAACAAAAAAGTTGGGAGGACACTTTCTAGGCAGAAACAAACTCCCCAAGGCTCTGAGGCAGGGCCAGCATGGTCTGTTTAAAGAGCCTATGGCTGAGGACGTAAAGAGGGTAAACTGGGGTAGATGGTATAGTTCTGTTGGGCTGTCTCAAGTTTGAGAACTGCACATGGCATCCAAATGGATAAAAGGATGAAATTCAGAGATAACTATGCAAGAGAGATGCATTTAGGAGTCATCAGCATAGAGGGGTTTTAAACTGAAGGGGAGATCCAAAAAAAAAAAAAAAGAAGAGGGGACCTCTGACCAAATCCTTAGATGAATCACCACTGAGCTGGGGTCTAGGAAAAACCAGGCAAGGGATTAGGAGCCAGAGACAAGTGAGGCCTGGTGGTACCCCAAAACCCAGAGGGGAAAGGAACTGATGGAGCAGGGAGGGGCTGCTGCTGAAAGAGCAGACGATAAGATGAGTGTGGACATATGTCCACTGAGCTGACAGCACAGGTAACTGTCATAGATTTCATTTGTGTCCCCCAAATCATTGATTTGTTTCCCAGAGGTGAATCACTCTGTAGTCCATTATGGACTGAAAGGACTGAAATTCACTACATAGCCCAGGCTAGCCTTGCACTTTTGAGCAAGTCCCCTACCTTATTCTACCAAGTGCTGGTATTAGGGGCATGCACCTCCTCTTGTCCCCAACTCACTACTGTTGAAGTCTATATCGAAACCTAGTTCTTGGTGTAGTGGCATTAGGAGCCATCATGAAGGGGATTAGCATCTTTATAAAAGGAGCTCCAGAGAGTTTTTCCACCCTTCTACCACCTGAGGTTATAGTGGCATACCGGAAGCCCCAAAGCTGGCCCTCACCAAACACTAAGTGCACTAATGTCTTGATCTTAAATCCCCCAGGCATCAGACCCACAAGAATGTATTTCTGCTATGTATTATGTATAAATACTTGATCTATGGCATTCTATTACAGCAGTCTGAGAAGACTAAGGGATGAAGAGAGGCTTGGGTGTAGCTGTTGGTGTGGAGACCACAAGGATGAGAAGAAGGACCAAAGAGTGAAGAACTGGGAACAGCATATGAAGGCAATCATTTCTAGACTTTGGCCGTCAAGAGGAACAGAGAAAAGTAACACATAGATTATTTATTATTCAGCGAGGACTCATTCCTAAAGTTCCACGGATGAGCGATATCTCCCACCTACAAATGTGATCATGACTCAGTGACTCAACATGGCTTAATGGGAGTATATATGTTCCCAGAATAGGGGTTTGTAATTACCTGACTGGGTTTGTGCCTTCCTTGGCATGGCTTCCGCTATGAGAATAGACATTGGGCAGCCTCTGGATAAAGATGACAAACAACATTCACAACCAATAACTGGGGTCCCACTCAGCTATGCAGAACCCTAGAGTCCACATAAACCCCCAATAAAGACAAACAAAACAACAGCCCACAAATGCCTGTGGTTATTTGTTATGAAGAATTACTGTGAGCATAGTGACCCAGACGAGGGTACGTTTGCTGCTAGGTAAAGTTGTCTTAGGATAAGTGATGCGACAGTCAATTCTTACACCAATGAGCATGATGCACTCCGGAGGATCCTAATGCCTGGGGGAGAGGGAATAGGTCTGGGAGGGCAATGCTCGTAAGCAAAAGAAACTGAAACTCTGAGAAGTGATTTGTTCTAACCAAGTTTAACTCTAGGTACTTCCTCCATCATAATCAGAAGGGGAGCAAGTTGGATGTGGTGATCAAGAGCGTTAAGGTTTGGTGGAGGAAAGATAAGTAGCTCGGCTTAGACAGGCACAGATTTCTCAATGAACAGGAACAATGGAGTTCCTCGATGGAGCCTTTCGTTAGTAGTGGTGAGGGGGTGTCTCATTGCCTGCTGTTTCCTTTCCCTGAATGTCTTTCTAATTTTCTCCACTGATCTAAATTCGAAGCTCTGCTTCTCCCAGAAAGCCTCTCCTGGCTACTACTCTACCAGGGTGCCTCCCTTTCCCCTGAAGCATCTGTCACCTCCTCCTGGTCTGGCGCTTAATTGGCGCTCTTGTCTGACCCTTCTGCTGGACTTGAGCTTGAAAGACACGGGAGTCGTGTGCTTGTCAGTCACTACTTTAGACATCCCCCCCAACACACACACATACACACACACACACACACACACACACACACACACACACACCAGCAACATTGTGATGGTCTCACGGATGATGCTTCACAGCCATTAATTAACTGGCTCAAGACGAAAAAGTTTATCTGTCACTGTGTCCTCTTACAGAATAGCTAGTTTGGATCAAAACAATTCAAGCAAGACCAGATGTTAAAAGTTAGCCACCAGAGCTACTGCTTCTGGGAGCAGATGTATTTTGGGGGGAGTTGCTTAATTTTTTCCTCACTTCTTGTGCCAACAGCCCTGAAGCCTAGTCCATTTGCTTTTCTTGACTGCTTCAAAAATTCTTTCATCAATTCTGCCTTGGACATCCGGACATCTTCCCTGCAAGGGGCGGAGGGCTGCCCCTCATATTTTCTTTAACGTCATTGCTCAAGGGGTTTTCTGTTCTATTTTTAATGAAACGAAAAGCACCCTATCTGACAGGTGATGCTACACAGCCTAGATTTCATGCAAGGGGTCCCAGAAATAACAAGCAACTTGGTCTCCACTCCATCCCAACACCGCAAATCTCATTTATGGCTCAGAGAGCAAAGAAAGCTTGTTGTCAAGGGCCCTGCTTGCCTGAGGCAGGGAACCTGAGTGAACTTCCCAGGCTCAGTTGACAATTTCAGAAGGTCCTATGTCACCAACTTTAACACTCATCATCCAAGTTCTGAGTGGAGGAAGCAGGACTGGTTCAGAGAATGTTTTTATTTGGCAACTGGGCTCCAACAGGTAGACATCTTGGATGATCTATTCCCTTCCTCGTTCCCTTGAGGGCTACGGTACACTGTCCCAATTTCCTGTCCTTTCCAGATACTAGAATTATCAAATCGGTTCCTCCTCCTCTGAGGTCCCACGGGAGGCCTGCTAATTCAGGGAAAGGCTGAATGAGGGTCTTCAAATATTTTTCTAGGAGCACCACACTCTTCCATTATAGTAAAACACACACACACATACACACACACGGCATTGCATCTTTTCCCCCATTGACATCTAAGCTCCCTGAATTTAAGGGAACATCTTATTCCCTGCATTTCTTCTCCATCAGAATGCTATGGATATGTAGATGTCTAATAAATGGCCATAGTTTCGAACAGTGTAGGTAGGGAGAGCGTTCAGTACAGCAGCGAAGAACCCAGCTCTTGCCAAACAACGGAGCCTCAGACTGTCAAGTCATCTTTCAGGAATGGTCTCCCCACCAATGAAGACAGCATCAAAATGCTGATCCCCAAGTGGTATAAGGGTGGAATTATAGCATCCATGCTTTACAAACTGGCAAGTACTTTAAAAGGGTTAAAAGGAATGATTCAGACCCAAGTTTTAACGGCTATAGTACCGCTCCCAAAAGTTCTTCATATTTCAAATCGACCCTCTAAGTTTCCCCTTCCGTCTCCCACCTTCAGGGTTGAGATGTTTCAGCCCTGGCAGAAGGAATTCATTTACGGGAACTATGGCAAGTTCTCAGGGCCCTTAATTACAGGAGACAGACAAGGGCTTGGCAAACCATGGCCTGAAGCCCAAATCCTCTCCACCACCTGTTTTTATGCAACAGATGAGCGGAGGGGGTAGTTTTTAACATTTTAATTGGTTAGAAAAAATAAAAAGACGAATATTTTGACACATAAAATTGTATGAAATTCAAATCAGGGTGTCCATAAATAAAGCTTTATTGGAACACAGCCATGCTCACTCCTTCACACACTGACTGGGGCTGCTTTGGTGCCATTATCAGCAGAGCTCAGCAGCTGCAACAGAGACCATATGGCCTAGGAAGCCAGAAACGTTTACTAATTGGTTCTTTAATAAAAAAAATAAAAACTGCCAACCTCTGATACAGATCATCTCTTCGCTTGCCCCACGACCACTTCCATTTGGTTCTCACCTTCTTTAAGAGAGTCCCTTCGCCTGCATGGGCTGCTATGCTGGGACAGACCAGGTAGGTAACTGGTAGATAATAAAAATATATTTGCCATAATTCTGGACTTCACAGGCCTCCTGGTTAACAGACCGCCCTCCTATAGCTATCAGCTCAGAAGATGGAAGGATGAGGGAGCTCTCTGGGGCTTTCTAAGGAAGGATATGAACCCATTCCTGAGGGAGGTGCCCTCATGACCTAATCACCTAGAAGGACTCACCTCCTAATACTATGACACTGGGAGCCAGGATTCCAAAGTAAGAATTTGGAATTGACCAACAGTCAATATATAATGGAGAGACACAGGCAATGTAAATCGTAAACAAAAGGCTATCAGAAATGTAGCAGAACTCAGCCATCACGGGGAGAATGGTCGGGTCGATAACCAAAAGGTACCTGTGATTATCCATAGCAGTGGTAATGGAGGGGGGTAAGGCTGCTTCCTCGCAGTTACGAAAAATGCCCCTAGCATCACATATGCATCTTAGTCCATGAAAAAGAAACACCATGGCTGCCCGAGCTGTTACAGGACATGAGCTGCCTGCCATTGTGCACATTCAAAGGGAGGAAGCACATTGCTATGAACATGAATGCACAACGTAGGAGAGATGGGGGTTCGTTTGTGAGGACCTTCATAAGCCCCTGAAGTGCTAGGCTCCATGTCTACAATCTGAACCACAGTTCACTGAACCGAGACCATTTCTGTCTCTGGCTGTGTCTAATGGTGTTCTTTTCCTAAGCTCCTGTGAGGTCAGGGGAAAAAAAATGGGGAGAGAGAAGGGTGCTCCGCTTAAGGTTGGTAGTATTAGATTTCTGCCCAGCATGCAGGTGAGGAGCAGAGGAAGGGTCTATGCTAGAACAGAAATAAAGCAGCTACATGGTGAGAAGAGAGGATCAAGATGGAAAAGTTTCCTTCCGGACTGTCACCAACCTTGTGTCCCTGACTCCAAACTCTTCATGAGGCTTGGGTTCCATGACAACACGGAAGGATTACTCCAAAATAGTATCACATTGGTGCAGTGATAGCTAGCCAGCGGGAAATGTATTCCCTGCTTACGGTTTAGAGCCTTTAGGATAATATTATTTTGGAGGAAAGGGGCACAAATCTTGGTAGTTTGGCATTGGCCCTAGTAGACACAATTCTGGGAGTCTAGGATCTTGCTAGCCTAGTCATAGGACGTCCTAGACCCTCTAGAAATGGTGCCCAGGGAGTCTGAGACTGTGCCTTCCAAGAAGAGACAATAGATACAACATGTCACAGGCATATTTCATGATTGCATCTTTCTCTCCTGTTTAAGAAAAAAGAAAGCAGGAATCTATCCCGCCACACCGTACTGAAGAGTAATGAATAGCACAGTTAACAAATGACAAGTGCTACGTTCCTTATTATTGCCTATCATGTATACATCACTTTATTTCTGAAGCTTCCAGCGGGTGTGGAATGCAAATGGACTGAGAAAGGCTTTCACTGACTTGCTGCCTCATGTAAGCAAAACCATCCTGAAATTTGGGATCACTGCTAGGCTCTTCCGAGTCCTATATGCTAACCTGAGTAGGATTGCTCAAGCTTGTGACTTGCCAGAAAGCCACCAAATCTAGGTCATTTGTGTGCTTTAGTACAGTAAGATCTACTCTGGCTGCAGATTTAACCTGGCCCCACTGGGAGACCACAGCTGCTTATGAGATCAAGACCATAGAAACTGAACATGAGCAATATGTGGCCAGATGTTCCCCATCACTCTCTCTGCTGCAGCAAATAGACGGCCTTGGGCCACCCTTGATTTGGTTTATCCCGTATGCCAGACATCCCGGTCACCAGGTGTCTCTCGGCTTCTCTGTTTTCTTCTTTGTAAAGGAAGAATAAAAGTACATCATTAAGTAAATTGTTCTAAAGAACATGAAGTTGATCTTGAGATCGGAAGGTATGAGCTGTCTCTGGTCCAGCATGAATGCCCTTACAGAGACTCACTAGAGAGGGCTATCAGGTTGGGGCAAGAGATACTGTAGGAGAACTTAAGATCTGACTACATCCTTGCTTCTGTGATACAGGGAGCCATCCAGATCATCTTTTCTAGCAATGGTTTCTTTATCCAATAAGCACAAAGGACAGTAAGAACGATGCATCAAGTCAAAGATATCAGAGGCAGAGTCAAGACGCAGAAGTACAAGAGGAGGATGCAGAATAAGAAAGGTGGTAAAGATTCAGTATGTACAACACAGAGAGAGGAGTAGATCCCGGTAGAGGGTCACTGTAGGGTCGTAGGGTCCCAGGGGGCTCTTAGAGTCTACTCATTTCAGCCTTGTTCCATCATGTCCCCCAGCTCTGGAGAGCTGCAAGCTGAGTATCAGAGTTCCCGTGGTCTCTGCGCTGCGCTATGCCTTATCACCCTGGTGCACGGAAGGGTGTGTGTGAGCCAGTCTCCATTCAAAAGCAGAGACTTGTACAGAAATGACCTCTTCCGTTCTGCCTTTCCTTAGGATGTTCCTGGGCCCTAACATGTCACCTGCCTACTCATCAGTTATAAATAAAAAATTTAAAGTTCTTGGCCTCCATGGAGAGCGTGCAGAGTAGCTTTTTTAAAAAAAAAAAAAAGAAAAAAGAAAATTGTTTTCCTAAAACCAGTTATTTAATATGCTGATCTTTCCCAAGCAAAAGAAAGAGATCTTTCTTTACACAAACTCCTTCTCCTAGATTCAACAGTTCTCAGCCTTCCTAATGCTGTGACCCTTTAATACAGGTCCTCATGCTGTGGCAATGCCTAACCATAAAGTTATTTTTGTTGCATAACTATAATTTTGCTACTACCACGAATCATAATGTAAACACCTATGTTTTCCGATGGTCTCGGGCAACCCTTCCGAAAGGGTCATTCAAGTCACAAAGGGATCGCGACCCACAGGTTGAGAACTGCTGCCCAGGGAAAGGTTGCCAAAGCAGCAGAGAGACTTGTAAATGAGGAAGCAGCCCTCTACCTGCCAATGCCTAGTCTTCACATCTATTAGGGAAATGGCTCCTATGTTTTCTCTCACTGCTTCAACCCATGATCACAGATTCCATAGCTTTAAAAGGCACAAATGTACTAGCCTAGCGATTCACAGGCTAGAAGTCTCCAGTGAGCCCCATTCTGCCAGGCCAAAGACCACGTGTTTTAGGAGACTGTAGTGAAGGATCGCACTCTTCTCCTTTTCCATTTTTAAAAGGCTGCCTCTTTCTTCAGCTTGCGGCTTTTTACCCATCCGCATCTCCAAACCCAGCAGCAATGAGGCGAGGCTTTCTCCCATCCGATCTCTGAACTACTCTGCTATCGCTTCCTTCTGCCTCAGAACAGACTCATCTGGGTGACCCACGATTCTCCCCTTATTTTAAGATCAGCTTCTCAGGAGCTTAATTCCATTGAGGAGCTTGAGATCCCCCTAGCAAGTGACTTCATTCAGTTTCTGGAACCAAGAATGTGGCCGTGTGATGGTGGACAGCATGCTTTCTGCCTAACACATGGCGCAGCGCCTCTCTCAGAATGGCAGAGACAGCTTCCTTAGCTTGCTGAGCATGCATCCTTAGTCAAGGTTCTTTAGCTTCCTCCTCTAAAATTGAGAGCTTTTGTCTACAAAGATCTTTAAGCCCTATAATTTTATGGCCTTAATAAGCATTAAGAGATTAACTCTGGTCTTGTTTATTACAGTCTTTAAAGCTCTTGCCCATGCTTTGTCTCATTTGATCCCCATATCAGTTCTGTAGGATACACAGAAAATATGAATATATATATCCACTTTATGTAAGTATAACTTGATGGTAAGAGAAATGGTTTGTACAAGATTCCACCATTAAAATGCAATAGTCCTATTCTCCACTGAAGTCTCCTGATAAAACATGCCCTGTACAAACCCCTTTTCTGAATACTATGAAAATATTAACCCAGAGAAAACACATCGACCAACATATCACCACAACCACATTCAGCCAGATCACAGTTTGACCTAAGTGTGTGTGTGTGGGGGGGGGGGGGGTCCAGCACCTTGAATCACCACACTGGATCCAGGACCTAACAGCAGTCTGGTTGCATACCATTGAAAATGTCCTCCCAAAATTGTATTTCGTCCTCATTGCTGAGATACCATCAGCATATTTCTGGCAATACCCAAAAGAAATAGCCGTGAGAAGGGACATGGCCTCTGTGTGGTGCCTGCTGGTCTCCAGCTCTACTGCTCGGCTAAGATTGGGCAACTAATCAGAGTCACGGAAGCATCTTCCTGGATCCTGGGTCCAATTCAGTAACAGAAGAAAGGTAATTGTGAAGATATTCTCTACAGAACAAAGAAGTAGATTACCTAAGCTAGGTGTGGTACCACACACCTGTGATTCCAGCACAGGGGATGCTGAGGCAGGAGGATGACAAGTTCTAGACCAGTAACATAGGGAGACCTCATCTCAAAAGTAGGAAGGAAGGAAGTAGAAGGACCAGTGGGCAGACAGGCTAATTATCTGAAATCTTGGCACTACATGAGGACATTCGTTGCCTTTCAACCACTGGCATCCACTGCCACATCTCAGTTTCATCTTAGGAGGAGTCCCTCTTGCCAGTCACAGGCCATGTGCCTACTCTGTCCCCTACCCTACACTCCCAGGGACGAGAGTTGACTCCCCCCGTGGTACTTACTGAGCTTTGTATATGTGTTTGCTTGGGGTATACCTAGTCAAGCCAGATAAGTTCCTGCTGTCATGAAGCTATCAAATAAATGAGATAAAGAAAAGGAGCAAGATACTTTTGGGGGATATGATAGACTATAAAAGAACAGAAGTTAGCTTTGATTGCAAATGGAACGAAGCTATCGTCTAGACCTTTCAGTTGCATTAATTCTTTTGTTTTAGGATGGTTAAGGCGGGTTTCCTGTATTTACAGCCTAACCCAGGTGACCTTTATACTCCTAATGTCCAGCATCTCTAACACTATTTTGTCCATAGAGCAATGATTGGGCCAAATTTTTTTATATAGGGGAAATGACAGATAGCCAAGAATCAAGAACTGGTGCTCAAAACTTCAGTTTATAGTTTGAATGCAGCATGAACTAGCCAAGTGTCTACCTATCTGCAGAGTTTCCTCACTGGTGAAATGAGGGACCCTCACCACTATTCTCCATTATGTCTTCCATCTCTAACCCTGCATGTCCTAGGCTTCATAAGATCAGAGCCTCTCAGACTAATATAACTGGGAACTGAGTAATCCCACACTGGTACCCATCACACTGTAAGTCTCTGTTTAAAAACCTGCAAAACAAGCAACTAATGCTTGATCTGGATCCATCCAGTATCGCCAGGGGATATGCGAGCTGCACACTCAGCGAATGCACTGCTGTTCTGCAGACAAACACTGCACCGCCTAATAAAAGTTAGTCATTCGAAAGGGATGCTGATTTTACCTGGGAAAACTCACCGTGCAGTCTGAGGAGCTCTGCCTCTGTCCTCCGTGACATATTAGGGGCAAGGAGGGCAGTGGGAAAATGGCACTTGGTTGGAACAGAAGCACTTTCAAACTTTCCTTCAGGTGAGGCGGAGGGGTACACATCATAAAACATAAATATACTAGTAAACAGTGAGAATTCACTTGACAACACACCGCATGGTTTTTCAAGCAGGCATATGATAAAGATTCTCTTCTATCCATGTTCATTCTCAGCTCATGTCATCTCTCCCAAAGGCGAGCTATTGTCATGGTGTGGTATGTCTTCCTAAATTGTGTATGTGTATGGATACAAATGTAAGTACTTATTCTAATTCTGCAACCCCACACACCCTTAACCCCCTTTCATATAAGAGTTGGTATAGCATTGCTCTGTTTGGTCTAGAGAGTGATCTATGGGAGCCATGGTTTTGGTTTATTAAATATAGAGTACGCAAAAAAAGTAAACAGTAAAACAAAGTGAGGAGTAGCAGACAGGAAATCATCATCAAACTGGGAGCTTGCAAACACCCAACAGAAATCCGTCTGGGAAGCTCCACTGGGGCAGTCAGAGGGAACTGAGAGGGTCACCTCTGTCCTCCACTGTTTGCTATTTTCCCCTTTTCCCCTTACAGAGCCAGGAAGACAGCCTGCCTCAGGGCAGAGCATCTTGGCGAAACAAGTTTTGGTCTGAAATGGGCAAGCGCCCCACTTCCAGAGTCCCTACCCCACTTCCAGAGTCAGCTTCTCCATGAATTCAAAAAAGCACATGACAATGTACCAATTATATACATAAAAAGTACATACTCTACAGCATCATGCTTTTATTTTGTTCACTAATCGGCCTGGTAGACAAAATTATCTATAAATAATATTTCTACATAGTTTTAATTTGATAAGTGGATTGAATATATCTTTGAGCACATTTATGGTCATACATATTTTATTTCAGGGAGTTTCCTGCTATCTTTTATCTATGTTTCTTTTTTCTTATTAAAGTTTTATGATTATTATTTCTTTCTATCACACAGTTGCTTTTTCCTTTTTGCCTCTTAGGAAATCATTACCTATTATCTTAGTCAGGGTTACTATTGCTGTGCTGAAACAACATGGCCAAAAGCAACTTGGGAAGGAAAGGGTTTCTTTACTTACACTTCTACATCATTGTTAAGAGGAAGTCAGGACAGGAACTCAGCAAGGCAGGAGCTGATGCAGAGGCCATGGAGGAGTGTTGCTTAGTGACTTGCTCAGTCTGCTTTCTTATAGAACCAAGGACCACCTACCCAGCCCACGATGAGCTAACCCATCAATCACTAATTAAGAAAATTCCCTACAGTCTAGCCTATGGCCTGATCTTAGCAAAGAAGTGAGGTTCCCTTCTTGCAGATAACTCTAGCTTGTGTCAAGCTGATGTAAAACTAGCCAGCACACCTATTAAGGTGATCAGTCCTTTGCCAATTTTCACAAGTTTGCTTATATAGATTCCTTTCTCTATTCGGATTTTCTCCATCTTTCCATCTGGATTTTTTTTTCCTTTGAGGCTGAGGATTCCAGTTTGGTTGAGAAGGGTCTTCTCTGTTTACTTCAGAATTTCTCTGGTTTGGTTTCTATAACTAAAGTTTTTATTTTCATTTTGAACTCTCTTCAAGTGTATACACTGTATAGATTTGAATATTTTCCTTCTATGGTCTATGATGTTAGCTTTATCAAATGCTGAAAGACTGTGTGTGCTTGGACCCTTTCTGGATTACCTATTCTGCTCACTTCAATTGTGTGTCTGCACAGTTTCAATAATGAGACGCCGTAAGGAATTCTAATATCAATTACAGGGTCAATACAGCTATGATTTTTTTAAATCTCTTGGATATTCTTACAAATATGTAGCTATGCTTATGTTTATGAGAAGCTTCAGTTTCATTAAATTTATAAGTTAGCCACAAATATGTTTTCTATAAGCCCATTTTATTTTCTTTCATGGTATTTAAGGTTCATTTTGAGGTAGAATTTTTACATATTGCTATTTCCGGGGACTCGCTTGAAACATGTTTAGTGTTTTATTTTTGTTTCCTAACCAAGAAGCCACAATAGCTGCACAGAACAATAGCAGTACCCTACCCCATCGCACCCCACCCTGAGATTCTCCTTCTAATGTTTTTCTCTTGTCTAAACTGCAATGGTAATTAACACTGGTTTGAAATGAATAATAGTATTAATAATGTAGGTCCTTGTACTTCATGGAGAACTTCTTTAGTGTGTTTCTATTAAATGGGATGCAGGCTTTTGGTGTGGCTAGAAATATGTTTAGCACATTAAACCAAACAGTATCTTAATCTAAAAAACACTAGCTACTCTTGTTTTCTGGGTTGTATTTTTAGTTAAAAACATGATCATCAGACCTAGTATGGTTACACATGCCTATAATCTCAGCGCTTGGGAGGCAGAGACAAGGGCAGAGTGTTGGCTAGCCTGGGCTACATGATGGGACCTTGTGTGGGGTGGAGCTAAGGAGCGAGCCACTTGTCTGGCATGTACTAAGCCCTAGGTTCGATCCTGAGTACTGTAAGATCATTGGCTCTCCTCAAAGGTTTCTTTGGCGTCCTGGAAGACATCACTGCATGGCTAGTCCCTAATGTTCAATGAGGTGGAGCCATATCTGCCTTCCAGAAGCGACACCTTCCTTCCACTGCACCCTCTACACTCACTGCCTAGGCTGACTTGTGTTTGCGTGTGGAATCGTTCCTTGGTTTCCTATCATGCTTGCCTTGTTAGGCATTAGTAGCTGCTAACACCGTCATTCTTCTAAGCTTTACAGGCTGGGAGCAGGGCAGGGTGGGTGCACACATGTGATTCCAATGCTCAGAAAAAACAAAAGCAGAACAACTCAAAGCCAACCTGGGCTACATGAGACTCTGTTTCAAAAAACAGAACTAAGCAAATGCCCCCAAAAAACAAAAGGGGAAGAGGGGGGAAATGGAATTGCCTATTCCTTTAAAGTGTGTGATACACTTTTTCCATACCAAGTGATCTGAACTGCTGCTGTTTAATTTCATTTGGAGTGACATGCATGCACTTGAGATTTGTATTTTAAGTTTCTGTCCCATGGTGTCCTGTCTACTGTCACTTGTGCCCAGCTAATTTTCTTGGAAAAGAATCCAGCTCACCGAGTTTTTCAAATGGAACTGCTTAGTGCTCAGCAGTGTCCTGACTCTTGAAGGTCCCTGCTTATACCCTTGTTCCCACACACCGCTTCTATTTATACATCTGCACACACGCCTACATTTATTGATCATGTTAACTAGTAGCTTATCTATTGTCTTTCCTCTCAGACAGCTTTGAAGTGCATTGCAAGGGCCGTTTTCTGCCTCATTAATTTCCACTTTTCTCTGATTCTTTCTGTTCTTCTTTTGCTGAGCTTGGGTCTATTCCATTAGAATGCCTTGACTCAGATGACTAATTCATGTCTTATCATTCCTTCATGTAAATACTTAGAACCGCTGGTTTTCATCTGAGACACACTTTAGTTACATCATACTGAGGCAGACATTTACTGCTTTTAGTAATCATCATTTTGAGGGAAATCTATTCCAATTTTTATTTTCCTCTTTGTGCCATGCATTGAATATTTATTTCTTCTTGCCTGGATTTTACGTCAGTCCAGTAGTCGTTTCTGAGTATCATTAATTTCTAATTTAACTGTGGTGTGATCTGAGACTATTGCCTGTCTTTGCCTCCCTTTGGGGATTCATTGAGGTTATCTCTGTTGCCTAATGGATGGTCAATATTTGCACATGCTCCATGGGACTTGGAAAGATATATTTTCTTCATTTAGTCTACAGGGTTTGTTATTTACCCACAGATCTCCTTTATTACTTATGCTAATTAGCCCTCCAATATTGATTTTTATCTTTTGTCCAGTTGTCTGGAGACTGACATGTGAGTTAGAGTTATCTAGCTCCAGTATGCTTTCATCTCTTTCTTTTCACATCCCCATAAGCTCTGTTGTTTTTAATCATGCTGTTTTCCTCACTATAGCATGTACCCTCTATTGTGATCGCTGTGGCAGGTACCCTTTGTGCTCTAGAGGCCCTCAATCTTCTTGGATGCTTTCCCGCTGAATTCCACTTAGTCTCATGCCCGCTTGTGACTTCTTATGTCTACATTTATTTTTTTATTAGCCTCATTAAGCATTTACGTGGTAATTTCTCCTCGTCCTTTAATTTTCAGCCTTCATGTTTGACTGTCCTTTAGGGATATGTCAACACACAATCTAGAATTGGGTTTTGATTTGTGATCTAATCTGAAAATCTTTTAAAGAAATGAGTTAAACTCATTTATGCTTAGCAATAAGGCAAGCAGGCTTAGTCCCGGCTCTCATTTTATATTATGTCTTCAGGGATTTTTTTTTCAGGCATGTTTTTTTCTTTCTGTGATTGTTTCTCCTTATGATTTTTCAAGGAATAGTTTTGGCTTCAGATACATAGCTACAGATTATTCAAGAAACTATGTCTTTAGACATGGCTTATTAATTCTATAGTTCAGGCAAAATACAAATTGGTGCATTTTCTCTTCTTCCTCCTCCTTTCTTTCAACAGAGGACAGAGAAGGAAGAGATCCGGTTACCAAGGTGCACATGGATACGGCTCAAGGGGTAGTTCTGTGCAGGAAAGGAGACAGCGAGCCATGCCACAACTTCCAGGCACCACAGCTTCTGTTTATACCGCAGGGTCTTCTCTACAACCTGATTTTAGTCAATAAGATTATCTTCCTAAATGGTCACCGTTTATCATTAAGTATCATTATGTTTATATGACTTCATCTGTCAGCTCTCAATTGTATCCTCTGACTCGGCTGTTATTATAGCTTGAGGCATTCAGAGAACTTCCTCTCCCCTCCTCTCGCCCTCGCAATAGTTGCCGGTGGTGTCGTTTATCCACCGTCAGAATATTGACTTTCTCCTTCCCTTTCTCATCCCCTTTTCTGTTGGACTCTTGCTTTGAGTCGGAAGCACCCGGTGCTCACGCTCCATCCTCAGTCGTGGGCTGACGTTCCTCCTCTATTCGTGGGCTCAGAAAAGACTCAGGAAAACAATCGTCCCTAAGTTATGGCATGCCCCTCACTGTCTTAAAAGATAGCTAGGATAGATATAAACCATCGGTTCACACGCCCCTTCTCTATCTTGAAGATGTTGGCCACTGCCCTCCAGACACTGCTTACCGCAGCAGAGGAAGCCAGGCCAAGAGGATAGTTTCTCTTTGTACGAGACTTCGTCTCTTTGCCCTGGCCCCCGATGGATTCTTTCTTGGTGTATCCTGTTCTTTCCCAGCATCCTTTTATTAATTCTGAAGTAAGTTCATTGTGAGAGAAGAATGAACTCTTATGCTCTCTCCACACAAATTCCCCAGATGGTGATATTTAACTTTATTTTTCCATTTTTGCAGAGAGAAAGATATACACAAATTGACAGAGAGGTACAGATAGGGTTTGTTTTATCTTACATGATTCCACTAAATTGTCCTGTGCGTGCCTCCAAAAACCAAGAATTCTTCTCTTATATAACCACCAAAGAAGGCAAAACCCTTAGACACCCATTGGGATTTCCCTGAGTGTGCCTGTGATGTTTCTTTACCCCCACCTTGGCACAGAATCTCATGCATCATGGTTTTAAATTTGAATGCAATTTTTGTGTGAAGCTATCTTAATGCTGTGTTAATATTAAATGCTTTCCTTATGAAATCTTCACCCACAAGACTTAGCACTCTTTAGCAACCCGTGCCTAAGTCAAGGATCACTATGATGGGCGTAGTGAATACCTACCCACCTCCATTGTTTTCTTCTACATTTATTGACTAGAATTCTACTTCAAGTTAGAATTCCCTTCACTCTCATGCATTTTCTTATTTATTCACCTAAATGTTCATTCATTTATTCACTCAAAACAATACGGGTTCTCAGGTGTTATTCTAGTCAGCAGGCGCATAATCCATAACCTTATTTAAGTCAATGCTCACATCAATCCAGTTTATCCGATGGGATCTCCTTCAAGTTCTTGGACACAATTCTAACTTTTCCTTAAGTACTTTCTGACACTTTTGGAATAACATTAGATCTCAGGTTCCTTTCACACTGTCTCTTCTACACACCCAATCTTCTACATCCTGCGTGTAGGATGCCCTACGTCCCCGTCTTCAGCTATTTCTATGAGACTCTTGGTGACTTGTAGCACAGGGCAGTGTTTAGAAAACAAGGACATTCATCGTGCACTCACTGTTCCTGGAGTTCCACTCCCTCGGGCCTTCTCAACAGAAAGAACTAGGAATGTTGCATGTACGTGCATGTGCACCGAGATTTCTGATTTCAATATAATGTCCCAGATTATTCCCAGTCTTCTCTTTTTCTATGTGTGCAAATCTCCTCAAAACAAAAACAAAAAAAACAAAACAAAACAAAAAAAAAAAACATGGCCCCTGGTTTCCTTATTGGATAACCTGCCTGCCATCTCTCTATCCATACCTCTACCTGGCTTCCACAAGATGGGGAGAGGGTATCATAAAGGCATTACCCCCTGCAGGAGATCTCTGGAAGCTTCCAGTTGTTCTGGGTCACTTTCCCTGGCACCCAAATATACGCCCTTTCAACATTTCGGTTTAAGTCTCCATGTTTCCATGAAAGCTTTCCTAAGAAACATCTTGAGCACTTGCTCTGTCTTATTATCTTGCCTTTGCCTACAGGGATCAGCATGGTGTTTATACTAGGGCCCCACTGCCCACTCCTCTGTCTGTCACCTCCTCTCTGGTACCTGCTAAGGCTTCCCTAGTTCCCACTGCGTTTAGCCACAGCCACCTTTCTCGGTGGCATCCCTCGAGCTCCACAGTGTATTTTCCACACTGTCTGTTTTCCCTTGAGAGCCTTACAGCTGAATCTTGGCTGCCGAGACTCATTTGCCTTTTTCCTCTTCTCTCGTTCTTGAGTTCTGCCAGCTCCCATTTCACCGCTTCTTGTCATCCCTTCTGAATTTGTGCTTCCATTCTGTAGTCTTTTATCACACAAAAAAATGATTTCTTCATTGAGTTCTTTAAATTCATTGTGAGATACTTGATTATACTTTTTGCCTATTCCCTGAGAACATTTCCTTAGGATCCTTCCTGATTCGGGCCTAACTTTCATGATTGTTACTGACATTTGCTGTTTAATACTATTGTGTCTATTCTACCAATGGTTCATTTTTTTTCTATTATTTGCTTTCATATGAGGGAAGTTTTCTTAGGCCAGTCCTTTGCAAAAAAAAAAAAAATCCTATAATTGGAAGAGGGATGAGGGAAAACCTTCAATTTTTTTTTTTAATAAAGTCCTTCTTCATAGGAAAATCAATGCCTGGAGGTTAATGCACAACGCACTTCTGTGGTGGTACATGGTTCTATATCATGACCCAGTGTTATTTACATGGAACACACATATGTAAAAGTTCATTAAGCTAAGAAATATTTATGTGCTTCACTGTAAATGTTATGCCTTAACAAACATATTTAGGAAGAAGACAGAATGGGGAGAAAGACTTTAGGGGAGGGGCTGTCTTTCTGCTGTCACTGATATTGTTACCTGCAAACAGGTCTCATCTATATGATTCTTTGAGGCTCCTCTGCTTCCATAAAACAATGTCCCAAGAGACACTTTTGCTCACTTCTGTCCATGCTAGTTCCTGATCGTGATTGGCAGACATGGCTGTAGGTCTTTTGGATGCCACCACTGCTGTCCATACCTCCATGGCATACATTCTGCTTGAAGTTGCGCCCAATCCCTGCTCCTGAGTTGGCTGGTCACTCGCCTGTCTAAACCTCCTCATGTCTCTCCTCACAGCCTGTCTCAAACCTTGCCCTTGTCTTCATTTCAGATTCCAAAATTTATGCTTGACCTTCTAACCCCACTGAAAATGACACTTCAGGGCTTCGCTGCTGTTTTCCTGTCAGTTTTGAAACACAGAAAACCAAAGGGTTATTTTGTACCACTAGCCACCCCAACCCTGAGGTCCTGCTGGCCTGCTCCTTGGACTCACCACATCTTAAAGTAGTCCCCTCTGAGACTCAGTCTTCCTATTGCAGAATGGGTGAGATGGGGGGGCGATGCTGGGCATTTTGCCAGTTTCTGCTAAAACCATCAAAGCAAAGTATGGAAGACAAAGGCATGAGGCCACATAACTCTGCTGTCGGGAAGTGTTTCCTAACACCGCAACTTCAGACACTGTCTGTGGTGCCGATTGTGTTACACACGCACCCACACTGTTTGTTGCGCCGATTGTGTTACACATGCACCCACACTGTTTGTTGTGCCGATTGTGTTACACACGCACCCACACTGTTTGTGGTGCCGATTGTGTTACACACGCACCCACACTGCTTCCTTTGCTTCTGCCCACCCTCATCCCCCACCCCATCAAAGCTGGAGACCTGATCTCATGTAGACCACCAGTCAGGGACAGTTACTTCCTCAGGAACAGATTCTTACCTCAGAGCACTGACATCCCAGCAACACATACTCAACACACAAAGGCAGAGCAGATTCTCCAAAATTTCAATTTGCTAGCTGCCCTGTCTCATTTCTCTAGCTGGCTGCTAAAGTGGCAGTAGGAACATGCACTCCCTGGCACCATCTGCCTGGCTGTGAGCAAACACAGGCTCCCTCAGCCAGGCAGTGCGATTCAGGAAACACCAAGGCTGGCTCCTGCCTCTGACCCATGGTGAACTCCGAAGTCCCCAACTAGAGCTGGACAACATTCAAGTTCCGGGGTCGAAGGATTCCACCCTCATCACACCAGACACAAATACTGACTCCAGTAATAGAAATGACCAATGGGAACCAAGATCTTTCAGAAGCAATCCACTTGTCACGGCCCAAAGGGCATAATGAATGAAGTATGAACTGTAAGGGACTCAGTTTAAGGGTCTGGACACCTTACAGGCTCAAGCACACAGACAGACGCTCCAAGGTCTAACCCAAGTTTCTACCCAGTTGAAAACATATCTTGTCTACAAAGCAGACATGAAGGTCTGTTCTGTCTTCTTTATGCTACCTCTTTAGGGAAGACGCAAGACGTAGAGCAGAACATCCGAAAGGCAACGCTAGTAGAAATCTTGAGAACTCTTTTAGAATGAAGTGGGAAAAGCCACTCTTTGATAAAAAGCAGACCTTTGAAACTGAATACCCTCCCTCTCTTGGAAGCCTCTGTGGAAGGAGTCGGTGTCCTTGGAGAATGAAGACTATACAAGCATAAAACATTCGCATGCTCGGCGGTGGCTGTCATGGCTGGAGGGTCCAGGAGACTCCCAACATCTCCTCTGGCAGCTCCCTGCTCCTTACTGAGCTCTGCATTTCCCAGAAGCAAATGCCACACAGCTCACGTCTGCAGAGAGCTTGGACTCGGAACTAAGGCACTAGTTCTGCCATTAGCTGTCCAAGTACTCTTTCTTGAGAATGCCACTCCCCTCCCCCAGTTGTGGTAACAACCACTTATCTAACAAGTAGATATGATACAGTCAAAAACCCCCCTCCTCAAGGAGGAAGGGTGCCCCTTCTGTGGTACCCCTCTGAGCCTAGCTGTTATCTCATTCCTGCTTCCACTCTGCTACCTTACTAAAAAAGGGTCTAGAGCTTTATCAGTCAGCTATCGCCTCACCCAGGCCTAGAATGCAGCTATCGCTGTGGCCAAATACACTCAGCGCTGCAAGACCCACAGCAATGGGGAATGGCAAAGAGAATTGAATATGGCAAGCGCTTCATGCAAAACCAAACCAGCGTAAGAAAGAGTATAGGAAGTGACTGCCCACGTAACATCTCTCTAAATGGCCCACCTCTTGCTTCTCCACAAGAAACAGATAACAAAAAGCTGCCACCCATGGAGTCAGAAAATGTATCGTTCCTTGTTCTCGGGAGAATTTAGGCTGTTAATAGCACCGATACTTTTAGAAATCCAAAGATGCAGAATGTCTAGCTTGAAAGGAGCCTGTCGGAATGTGAAGCCACGTCCTTTTCCTTCCTTGAAAGTGCAAACTGCCTGGGCTTGAGCTGTGTATAATTAAGATGCAGGGAAAATAAAATACGCGGAAATACTCACACAGGAGCTGGCCCCTCCATCCTGTGACAGAAAGGACAGATTGTCATGGACGTGATGTGGTACAATCATTAAACATCTCTCCAGCTTATTTGCGTGCAGTGTCTCAATAATGTGTTATGAGGTGTGTTTGTAATTGCTACTGCTGATAGTGGTCCTTGAAAGGGAAATGGAGTGTGTCTAAATGCAGACAAAGCCACTTAGCGCACCAGGACAAGATGAGATGTTCCTCACAAGGTCCAAATGGGATACTCAGGGCTTCTTCCACCCATGGCTTGGGAGAGAGAGAAAAGAATAATCTATCTCAATTTTCTCAGCTCCAGAAACAATATTTATAAAATAGAAGGTGATTTCAGAGCTCATTTATTTTCCTGGTTCACAGTCCCCACTCTCGACTGACATCATTTTCTAACCAATTTTACTTCCAACAATCGCAGGAACAGCCTCAATTCTATTCGAAATCGTTAAAAGCAAACCCATTCTTTTCCTTGTCTTTAGGTTCCATCTTTCAAAAAAAAAAAAACCACTAGTTTAATTTCTGTACTGCCCTTTTCCAGACACAATATTCCAGGGAGCTGAACAGCCACAACAGTTCCTTCCATTGCCTTCCCTTGCCCCTAATTTCCTATATTTCTATAAAGGCAGACATATTCGGATTCCTCCCGGCCTCTGTTATGAAGTACCCTGTCCAGTTCAGGGGTAACCAAGTCCAAATGTGCCCTACCTATAGACAGCAAGTCGTTGCAAGAAAATATCTTGCCAACAATAGGCATCCTGGAAATGAAACAACCCATAAATTTTAAGTCACAAAAAAAAAAAGATCCATCCTTCCTCTCTAGTAGGCAAAACCCAAAGTGTCACAGGAAATAGTGAGCACAGAACAGAATTCCAAGAACACATCCTGGCACCATAAGCAAAGAAGGTGTACTTAATGGGGGTGGCAGGTACTAGGGTTCCTTCCGCCTTGCTGTGTCCTTCCCCTGACTTCCCAGCAGAATTGCCACAGGGAAAAACCGAGGCTCGAGCACCACATGCCAGTTCTTACAGAAGTCTTGCTAACCCTGGGGTAATTGCCACATTTTTCTCTGGAGTTCTCAGAAAACCATCTGTTCTAAAATTTGGGAGAGTTTGTGTCAAACTGATGAGCTTTCTCCCCCTTCTGAGTAGAAGAGACTGACTATACAAGACTTATTTTTAATGCTCCCGCACTGGTTTCATGTATTCATGTACAAAGAATTCCTAAAAGTCCAATTTACAGAGGTCTGATGATGCATAAGGTAAGAGATGGGGCCTTGAATGACTTGGGTGCGGGGAGGGGCCTAGCTTTACTTTTTTGTCTCCTTTCACTCCTATATATCATTTCTAAGACAGAATCAGACGTATTGTCCCCATCCCTGTGAAATTCCAGCAGAGGTAGTGGTTTAAAGGAGTGGGAATTCTAGAGCCTCAAACACAGGCTTCTGGTTGTCTGTTTCCACTCTGAAGTGCCAGGGGACCATCTAGGATGGGATTAGACGATACTGCCATCTTGATGTATCCAGCATGCAGAATGCAAGCTTATGGAGACCAAGCACAAAACTCTATGGATTCTGCATTAGCAAGTCCCCCAAAACACCAGGACAGGGGCCTCCCAGAATGATGACCCTTTGTCCCAGGGCAAGAGACACCACTCACACAGTTTACATGTTTATTCCCCTAATGTCATGTGCGGTGATAGACGTCTAGTAGTAGTAGTATTTGCTGAGCATTTGTGAAATTCAATTTAATCATTACTAACAGCAAGGAGGGAAAAAGAAAAAAAGCAAGGGCAGAAAGGACTGACTGCTTGTTCTCCGGGCTGCTTTGAAAGGAAACGCCTTTCCTAGAAGCCCCATGTGGCTTTTACTCCTGACTTCAAACTGCAGCCCGTCAAACCAAAAATAAACTCTAACAAACTACTTCAAACTACACAGGGGCTCGGCCTTGAACCAATCCCTGTGGGATTTCTGGCTTCATCACTGTGACAGCGGAAAGTGCATCGTAAGGGCCTTTGGAAATGAAGGAAGCAGAAACAAGCAAATACGTGCTTTCCTGAAACTCCTTTTCCCCTCCCCAGACAAGTGTCCTTATCCGGGCTTTGCCATCCCACCCCCTGCTTTGTGCGTGATAAATCTCTGTTGGATTTTCTCCAGTTGCTAGATCTGTTTTGTTTCTTGCTTATACTTTATTAACCTTTTTGTCTGTGCATGCCTGTGTGTACGAGTGTACACACACACACACACACACACACACACACACACACACATGCATTCGTACACACCTCTGTATGAGTGTGGATGCGGACATGTCAAGATGCCTGTGTAAAGGTCAGACGGCACCCTCATGTGTCAGTCCTTGGAGTCTGAATCTCACCTTGCTGGAGACTGCGTCTTGTTGCTCACCACTGCACCTGCCAGGTCAGCTAGCCTGGAAGATTCCCAGAGTCCCAGTTCTGCCTCCCATCTCGCCATAGAAATTACAGAATTTCAGATGCAAGCTTCTGCACCCGCCGTGGTGGATTCTGGGGATCCAAACTCCAATCCTCATGTGGCACATGCTCTACCCACTGAACCATCTATCCAACCTCACCTTCACCATTTGAATTTTTAAATAAGTCATGAGGTACACCATGGCCAACAAGAAAGTCCCTTCGAGAAGAATGATTTGTACGATGGGTGCCTTCTCCCTGGTAGCTCTGACCATTTTCTTTTTCCCCCTTCATAGTCCTCCATCCTCCACAGAGGGCCCTGTGCTGCTTGGGCTTTGATATCCCATTTCAATCACCATACCATAAAAGATAGTCTTCCCCTACCTTCTTGCTCCTGCCTAGGCACTGAGGTTCTCCAAAATGTTCTTCCCAGGAAGCAATGAACCCGCTTCCGTACACAGGAAGGTAAATCCAACTACTGCTCTCTTCACCACTGTGTGAGCAGAACCAACCAACCCCGCAGTCCAGCAACACTGTCGCACAGCCCTGGGCTTCTGCCTCAACTCCAAGATGCTCCTGGGCGTTTACTCACACATGACCTTGAATGTGTTCTTTAGCTTATCCTTTTAGAATTCCAGAGAGAGCGCCTGCTGGTGTTGGGAGAAGATCCCACAGGCTAGTACAACAGCACGCAGAGTGTTTGTGGGGAGCCTGTGCTACAGTGGAGAAGACGAGGCTCTGGAGCAAGCTGATCATTATAATAGCTCATGGTCTTGGCGGGAAAGATGAACACTCATGACCTGGGTGGCATTTTCACCTTCTCACTTGAAAAGACACCTAACAACCTCTAGGCCAAAAGTGCCCAAAGGACAGGTATAGAGCTGGCACCCTGTGACTTGCTGGCCTTCAGCTTCCTTTTATGAAAAAGATCTGGCTGGGCAGTGATGATGGCGCCTTTAGTTCCAGCACTTGGAAGAGGCAGAGGCAGGCGAGTCTCCGGGTTCGAGACTAGCCTAGTCTATATAGTGAGTTCCAGGACAACTTGTTTTGAAAAACTAAAAAGAAAAGAAAGAAAAAGATCTGCTATCATCTTCACTGGCCCACACCAACCTGTCAGTTCCTGATTGCACTTGAGATTGCTCCTTCTTGTCATTCCCAAATTCCTGGCTGATTCTCAGATGTCAGCAAACCCTCTACCCCATCACACCATTCTACCATTACTTGCTTCTGCAGCTGTTACTTGGTAGTAGATGGAACCTAGAAATCACCTAAATGACCACGGAAAAATGTAATCTTAATCAAGATAAACCAGCTCTACCCAGTGGTATCGAAATATACCGCTTAAAATAATTTTTAAAAATCTGTATAAACATTTCCCAGTGAACAAAAACTTTTTCAAAATTAAACCCAAAAAATTCCTCTCTTGTAATGTGACAGTATTTAAAATAACCGCAAGATTCTACCTACACATTTTCTTATCACATTTTAATCACTTTACCGAAAAGCCTAAACATTAAAAAGAATATCTGAGCTAGGCGATGGTGGCTCACGCCTTCAATCCCAGCTCTTGGAAAGCAGAGGCAGGCGGATCTCTGAGTTCCAGGGCAGCTAGGGCTACACAGAGAAACCCTGTCTTGAAAAAAAAATAGGTGGAGGAGAAGGAAGCAAAAAAGGAAGGAAGGGAGGAAAGGAGGGAGGGAGGGAGGGATGGAGGGAGGGAGGGAGGGGATAGGGGATGAATATTTGCCTGGAAGTTTCTGAAAATTCTCTGGTGAAATTTCAGAAATCAATGAGGCAGGTCTGGCAATGGTAGCTCCAAGGTGCCCATAAGGACAACTGGAATTGTCTGTCTGCTCCATGTTCCTTCAGGCTGCTCTGTGGAGCCCGGCAGCTTCTGAGAAGGTACACAAGGTTAGTGGGAGACTGTGAGAAAGCCAGGTCTGGATGGCTGGGTGGAGAATGCTGTGCATGAAAGGAAGCCGAGAGAACAGCAGCAGACAGCAGATGCAGTGGCGTTTCATTTGCATTTTAATAAATAAAGCTTGCCTGAAGATTGGAGAGTAAAACGGCCCCACTGGTCAGCCTTACAGACCAGACAGTGGTGACACATACCTTTAATCCCTGTAGCCACACTAGTTGCCCTAGAAACCGGGTAGTTTATGCCTTTAATCCCAGAACTAGAGAGGATTATAAAACAGGAGGAGACAGCTCTCAGACACAGTCTCATTCTGAGATTTCTGGAGGCAGGATTGTTATTTTGGACTGAGGTCGAGGTAAGAGCCATTGGTTGACTTTGCTTTTTGGATCTCCAGGCTGAACCCTAATTTCTCTCTCTGAGTTTTTATTAATCGTGCTTCAAACAGACCATGGGAATAGACATTCCTGACTCAGGGATAGCTTTACCCAGAATGGATGGCTCCCGGGAGGGAGGTGGCTTGGGCTGTCATGAACGTTAGAGAGGCTACCCTGTCTCTGTGCTGGGAGAAAGGGCTGGAAAGCTAATTGGCAACCTAACTTTTCTCTAGCCTGGAGTGAGGAAAACTAGGTTCTTTCTGGTGGCCAAGGGAAACTGGCAACCCATCCCTAAGATCCAGGAGGTAGGACCACAATGACATCTCTACTCTCTGGGGATCTCACCTCAAGGCAGCCAGCAGCTGGCTTTAAGTCTCAACATGTGGACAAAGGGAAAATTCTTAGAGAGGGCCCCAAAAGCCAGAGAGATGATGGAACACTCAAAATACTCAAAAGGGGAAGCCATTGATGAAACACAAGTGCTAGAGGAGAGAGAGGGCAATTCAAATAAAAAATAATAACAGCACTTAATGATATTCAATTACAGCACAAGAAAGCCTTTCTGAGACTAAAAATCATAATTTTCAAACTCAAAAGCTCAGCAGATGAGCTGCTGAAAGGGACGGTTGCTGTAGAGACCGAAATTAGTGGCTGTGAAGATCAAGCAGAAAAAAATCACAAGAGCAAAAATACAAAGAAACAAACATCAGGGGCAAAAAGAAATTTGGAGAACATACCCTAGAGACCCTAGAGACTTGGGGATAACAGCCGTCTCACGAAGAAGACGAGGGACAGAAAAAGAATCTATGAGAATTAAACAAATAAAAGCAGATTTTTTTTTTCTCCGAGTTAGTGTAAATGGCACTGGGCTCTGTACAGGAGTTACAGGAAAAGGTGTGTATCAAGGTGTGCATCCGGCATCTAAAGATGAGGGGAAATTTTTACGCACACCCTACAGAGCAAACAGAAAGTCGGCACAGTAATTAGCTGTGGCGCTTCCCTGCCATCTGCAAGGCTTGGATCCAGGAGACGATGGAAAAATACCCACCAACTGCCAGCTACCCAAGCCAGATGTCATCCACCTGCCCAATTTGTGGAACAGTTACAGAAACGTAAGAAGGGTTCACAGAATACAGGACCCACTTAACACCAGCTAAGGAGACAATTGCAAGCTCTTCCCCACCCACGAAAGAATCTCAACAGAGCTCTCAAGGTGGATCAGATGGAACTACTCAACAGTAATGTGGGGCGCCTTCCAAACTGAGCAGTTGAGTCTAGACAGGTATAAGTGGAAGGAGGGAATATAAATGACTAATGGGGACACTTGGGGGACAAAGGGGACCTTCTGGAAAGACAGACCTGACATTTAGTTCTGGAGATGTCAAATGGTCTCAACGATGGAATGAGTCAAAGCTCTCCAAGGGAAGGAGCAGAGCCCAGCCCTGTCCAAGTATCTTTAGGATAATAAACTCCTTAAAAAACCTTCTAAAAGGCTCAGACAACTATGGTTAGAATTGTGAACAGTACCATAAAACAAAGACTTACTAGAGAATATATCTGTGCAAGATAAATAATACTCAAAGACTTGAAGAACACAGTAGATTTACCAGCAAAATGAGCATCACCCAAGCTGACACTTGGAAAGAGTGAAAGATGGGTTACCATGTGCACCAATGCGGGCTAACAAGTAGATCCCAGCATTTTAGAACGATGAAGCTCATGTTTACACAGCAGCCTTGATCAACAATGGAGAGACTTTTCTGCAGGTTGTGGATGACCACTGATCCTTCAGTCACTTGGCCCTGCCATTCCTAGAAAATTGCTAATTGCATGAACCTGATAGAAAGACAAGAATATACTCTTTCCACGAGAGGTCGTCTCGGGGCATGGCCTTGAACTCATCTTTCCCATCCCATTCTACTAGGCAGAGAAGTGAGTTTACACTGTTATAAACTAATATAATGAAGAATGGGAAGTGTGTCCTGTGTGCCTGAGGAGAAGCTGAGATTTGTTGAGTAATAAGTATTTGAGACACACTCAACTTCTGGTAGATTCTTGAACATAAAATTGCAACTGGATCCCCTTGATGCCCTTTAGACAGGCAAAATGAAAAATTTAATATTTATACCAAAGAAAGGCTAAGGAAAGAGTTCTCTCATAATTCTCCAAGGGGCATATAGATTGTTTAGTGCTTTATAAATCAATCTTTAAAGTCTATTAATATAAAAAGCACAGACTTCCTTTAATTCAACATTTCTACTTCATGAAATGCATCCCAGAGAAGCAAAGTCCCCTGGATGTGAAAACACATGTGTAGGGATGTGTATTGCAGTTCTGTCTGTAGTGACAAGAGATGAGAGCCAATGGTGGATGACCATGACAGGGAAATGGTTGAGTAACAAAAGTCACTTCGATAGAGTAGGATATTATACAGTCACTAGAAAAACGGAACTGACTGAAAGAGGGTGTCTAGCATATACAGCTAGCAAAGAGAAAGATGCAAAGAACCACATGCAATAGGATGACCTCTCACTCTCATAAGTATGATCAAAGCAAATTGGCAATATATGTGTGTGAACATATGCCAGTATGTATATATATTACACACACACACACACACACACACACACATATATGCTGATTACACAACACAGGGGTAAAGGCATGTAAGTTGATATGTCTGGGTTGTTACTTTAGGAAAATGAGAGAAAGGTTAGTGGATGAAATCAAGGAACTGGTAGAGAAGTAAGCTGCAATGAGAAAATCAGAATGGGTAGTACCCCGTGTCTGGAACTCACCCACATTCTTGTTCTAAGAACTTCGTCAATATATATCTTCATTTAAAAAATGGGGCCCTTCTACAGATACAATTTTGCATCCTGCTTTTGAACTTGGTGCTTCAGGATGAGTGCCCTGCCATCTCTCCTGCATTGGGCCCTTTCCTGGTGCAGTCAGGCAGGATTTGGAGGGAGAAACAGAGGACCAGCCACATATCCCATTAAGAGCAGTGGATCCATCGGCCTCTGAGCTAGTTCATATATATAAGAAACGAATTTTCTAGTGCCCAAAGACACCATCTAGAATGTTTCTACATGTACTCAGGTCCTCTGAACCCCAGTGCTCAGCGTACCCCTCTCAGAACAGGACAGTTCAGAGTGACTTCCAGCGGTGGCCTTTGTCAAGACTTCCCCGGGAATGACTCAAGACAGTCAATATGACTGTAGGTATCTGTCTAAGATCAGCTGGGTAAATTAGAGATGAAAATAAATAACCCAGAAAAGCCAGAATCAACTTTGCTGAGACTATGAAACATTCATAGTGGCCCTCCTTTAGGCCAAAGGTTAAGAACAAGGCACTGCCAAGTTCAACTTCCACAGGAGTGTCTCTTTAGTCACAGTTGGCATACTCTGAGCTGTTAAACCCATAAACCCAAGCATCTTACTAAACAAAGTCCTCAGTGAGGAATGTATAATGGTTCCAACTGGGTAAATCTGCTTACTTCCCAACATACTCTCTTTTCAAAACAAAAATAAACAATGGCTTGATTTTTCACACCCCTCCATGGTTTGGCTCACGTTTGATTTCCAACTGAGCTCTGGGTATGTTTGGGGGTCTTACTCCCTCTAGAGGACCTGCTTTGCCCCTGCCTGTGCCCACACAGCCTCCTTCCAACTCCTAAAGAACTGACTTCTATCCTACAGCAGGATACGATAGATGAGGTTCTGTCTGAATGGTGAGAATCATGTCCATCTAGCTGCGTGGAGCACGGTGTGGGTGAGTGTGGTAAGACTGTGGAGACCGTGCATCTGTGCTTCTTTTCACCCTACTGTTACCACCCACCCTGCTCAGCTCCCCAACCTCAGCATACAGCAATGTTCTGAAGTCTCCTGGCTTCCTAGGAGGTGGTATTCCTGAGCCTAGAGCAAAGAAGACATGGAATAGCCCATTTTCTATCTCTTGTCACATCTTATAATCACAGAAAGAATAAAGAACCCAGAAGGTGAAGAAAATTGCAGCGGATTTGAGAACTGAAGAATGTCAGCCAGTGCAGGGTTTCTCAAGCTTTCTTTGCAGATCCATCACCTAGGGATCTTATTATAAGGCAGACTTTGAGTCAGTAGGTCTGGAGTGGTCAGCAATTCAGTATTCCCAACAAACTCACAGGTGACCCATACCCCTGAACCCGTAAAACGGATGTTGAAAAACAAAGGTCTAACATAGTGGTTAGCAAAATCAGACAGAAACACACAGACACACATACACACACCAGATTTGTGGACTATATATTCTTTGTTACAATTTTCTGCCTTTGCCATTATAGTACAATGCTGGCTTGGCCACATCTGGACCTAGAACTCTGCCTCTTGGACATGGCGTGCATTGCTGTGATACTTGGAAAACAGAATGGTGTGCCGGGGAAGACAGCAACGGCATGATGAAAGATGAAAGATTGTGAGATGGCTAGAAACATTTTCTCTCTAATAAGGTAAAGGGGAATGCGAGGCCGGGGGAATGTAGCGAAATTTTCTCAGGGCTTCAAGGGGATAAAAGTTGATGACAGTTGCTTTTGGATTTACTCAGAGGTGTTCTGCAAGGTTGACTTTCTGTCCTGATCACACCTCTTTTCTTGTTAGCTTGGGAAACTCTGGTTGAAGTTTAATCTCCTCCTTCAAGCTGCTTCTGCAAAATAGGAGCCTGTTATTCCACAGGCCCTCAGCTTAGGAGCGGAAGGATTTAGGGCAGCCTTTTTAAATCATTTCAGTGATTTTTGAAGAAGTGTATTCTGGGATCCACTTGTCCCCAAAGTACTTGCTATCTCAGGAGCATAACACTAGTGTTAGGATAAGGGGAGAGGAAAAGCCAAGTTCAAGAGAGAAAATGGGCTGAGTGAGGAGCCCATATGTTAGATGTCATCTAGTTGGCATGGAGGCCTGATACGGGCTCTGTGCTCTCTTGGGGCCAGCCTTAAAACCCCCACTGTTTTTGCCTGTTCTGTCTATCAAGACACTTACTACATTTTTTAAGTTGGAAGAGGTACCCCAGAAAAAAATCATTCCATTATGAAGATGATATGAAATTCAAATTTGACTGTCACTAAAGCTTTCTTGGGACAGAGTGAAGTTTCCTCTTACAAAACTGTCTACAGTTGCCCTGGGTCACTGTGAAAGCCCGCATAGCGTGTGAAGTAGGGGTACAAAGTTGCCCCATGACCACACATCCTGAACTCTGGCATCAACCGATCTGTCTCGGTGTGACCATGAATAAGTTCTGTTACCTTGGGCAAGTTATTGAGCTTTTAGCAACCTCAAGCTCTGTCTTCGTAAGGTAAAGATAGCTAACACATCGTCTGGCTTAGACACCGTGTTGTCTGGAAAGGAGCAGCCAAGCAACTGGTATGAATGAACACCTTGGGGTCTAGAGTTGATGCTCAGCCTGCCCACCTCATAGTATGGTTGTAAAAACGGAATGACCTAGCACAGATAAAACCCCTAGCATTTCTAGAAAGCAGTCATGCACCATCTTAAGACCCTGGAGATATTATCTTTCTACGTGGACTCCTGGTAGACAATAGAGTCTCCCTTTCCATACTTCCTGCAGGACACCTGAAAGCCACTTGTATCATTTTTTGAGGGCATAGCTGGAACCTTCATTGACTTCTTCTAAATCAAATATCTCTTTCCACATATCCTAAAGTGCCCCCCAGGGCTCTTCCAGACCACCCTGCCTACAATATGAAGGACACTTAGAGGAGGGAGAGTTGGTATCTCAGTCCAGCTGCTCATAGGAAGATGTCCTATTCGGTGGGGGTGGGTAGGGGAATTTAGGAAAACCCAGATGCCCTCCACATCGTTCTTGAGTCCAGAATAACAAGCACCACAGAAAATAAATAAAAAGCAGCCAGACAATTTCACTAGCCATTAACCCCAGCAGGATTTCAGAATGTTAAAAAATTTTTTTTCTCTAATTCCTCTCTTGTGGAGGTTTGAAAGAAAATGGCCCCCAAAGGGAGTGGTACTATTAGGGGGTATGGCCTTGCTGGAGGACGTGTGTCACTGTGGAGGGCTCTGAGGTCTCATACATGCTCAGCCCACAGTGTCTCAGACCACTGCGTGTTGCCTGAGCAAGAGGTAGAACTCTCAGCTACATCTTCCAGTAACATGTCCGTCACATGCCATGTCCCACCATGATAATAAAGGACTGAACCTCTGAACTGCAAGCCACCCCATTAAATTTTTTCCTTCTTAAGAGTTGCTGTGGTCGTGGTGTCTCTTCACAGGGATAAATACCCTAGGCAAGGCAACCCTCTTCACAAACACTCTGCACCCAGGGTAAGCCCTGCATCTGGCCTCAAAGTGGCACTGACTTCTCCCCTAAGATGGCCTGCTGTATTCCATCAAGGGCCCTGACATGTGACAATACATGCCAACACTCAGACCCCCTTTGAACCTGAAAGGCAACACATTCACACGTGTGCGTGCAATGATTTAATGGAGGCTCACCAAATAAAATGTGCTTCATGTGATAGGAAACTGGGGAGTCGGGGCACAGATAGGAGAAAGGAAATAACACTATAAGAAGAAATACGTATGAAAAGAAGAAGAAAATCTCATAAACACAGCTCATTTATGGTTAATAGCAGGTATTTGTTTTGAGTGCTAATAATCTAATTAGCAGTCAAACCACTGCGTCTTCTATTGTCAGCTGATCTATAATTACTGCTCCATGCTGAGTATTTTCCCGGCACACGATAGCTTTCAACTTCTCAGCACAAACAACCAAATAATTGGTGTTATTATGCTAGATATAGGACGATTCCTCTCTGAGGGGTGATGCTGGGGAGTGTTTTAAGCCATCGACTGCAGCCTTTGTATCTTGAGCATCTGTTGACTAATCCCTCGCCCTTCTCTCTGTAATCAATCCTGAGATGTTTTTGAAGCACCGTAGCATACTCAAGAATGTGAGATTTTGGAGACTCGCTTTTTTAAAGGTTAAGCCCGGGAGCAGAAACACTCTTGGAGCTCCGCAATGGAGCGGTATGAAAGCCCAACGTATTTCTCTCTGAAAACGTTGTAAAGTTTTCGCCTCGAATACTGCCCTAAAATAACTCATCCTAGAAGGGATAGCTTCTGGTACAAAACTATCTTGCTCAAAAGTTTATGAGCTAATCAAGACATAGATGATTCTGGGATATAGGAGAAGTGCCGGCTTGAGACTGGCCGCCGCTTATAAGTTTTCACTTTTAAGAGAGCAGAATTGGTATGACTGGAGAGAGGGAAGTCTGCGGTGAGTGTGTGAAGCAAGAAGAGAAGGGGAGCTCTGGGGACAGAGGAGTCTGGCTTGGTATTTCGGTTCTCTGCTTGTTTGTAGGAGCCTGACCTTGCGTAAGACACTAATGGATACAGTGTAGGCCTTGAACTCACAGCAATTCCCTTGTCTCAGCCTCCCAAGGGTTAAGAATACAGTGTGCACCACCATAGATGACTCTGGGTGCTCTTTCGAAATAGAAAAGTCACGATGCCCACTGTCTTAGACTCCAGGGAGGTAAACCCAGAGAGCACCCAACAGTAACCAGGTTATTGGCATTGCTTCCCCGCTTTTTTTCTCAGAAGCAGAAGAAAGAGCCCCATCTTCTAATGGTGTATTGTGCTGTATAATTGCACTTCCTGCAATTAAACCCTCACCCTTTACCTGTAAACACGGGTGCATTTCGGACTAGGTGTGCTATAGGACCACTACACCAGGCAAAGTCCTACTCACAACGCCCAGTATCCTAGATGCCCTCCATCACCCCTCTTCTCTAGGAACCTTTATTCTTCTGATCCAGCAGCAAATAGGCGAACACTACTCAGCACACACTCCAGCTGACCAGAAAGCTCTCCCACAGCAGTTGTTAAATCTCTCTTTGTCTACAAAAGAGAGCAGAATTCAGGAAAGTGCAAAGTCAAGCCAACATCTTTCTGCAAAGACCACCTTATTCAGAGATCAGAACACAGTGGCTACAAAAAGAATAGGGAACACTGCTGGCTTCTGCCCCCTAAATGATCTGTTAAGACCTGAAGTCACTCTCCAGCCACACTCCATTCAGATGGTTTTCCTTTTGAGCCTTCTACAGACGCAGAACAAACAAAAGGGAAGGAATATGTATCCAGTAAATTTTCATAAGGCAGATAGACCCATGAAGCTGTCACTTAGATCAGAAGTCTGAATGTCCCCAGATCCCCCAAAAATTCTCCAACTCCCTTCTGGGCGCTAACCTCAACCATGGGTCAACCGTGCCACTGATGTTCAACACGAGAGACTTGCTTTGGTATTCTTAGACAAGTGGAATCCCAGGGGTTTGTGGGCCAAACTGACCTGCCGTCAGGGTTAGCATGTCCTGTGCACAGAATGGATCTTTTCCATTCATAAATATTCTGAAAATATTACCAACAGAAGAAAATACGTCACCAGATATGAAAAAACATGAAATTCTAATTGTGATTTCTACAAAATAATGTTTCATTGGAACATAGCCACACCTGGTCATTTCCATATCAGACTTCCTACCGCAACTGCAGAGCTTAACAACTGCAAATAACCTGGAAAAATAAAAGCGCATGCCTATTACGGTTTGAGTACATGGCAGGCTGTGTTGAGCCTTATTAGACCACATACGAGGTTTCACGATCATAGGTACCCACACATACATGCTCAACTCTAGCAGACCATGCCAAGCACTTTTCCAAGAGCACACGTTCAGTCGTGAGAGGAAACACAACAGAAGCCATAATCTCAGTTTGAAGCATGACAGGGAGCATTGCAGAGAACTGAGCAAACATCTACCAAGCCATTAGGGCTTCTGTGCGGAGGAAGAAAGTTTAAGGCTTATCTACTCACACTCCGCGTGCATCTTTTAAAATCAAAGTACAACACCCCTCCCTGTTGCCGCACTGAGGGGAAAGGCAGGGGAGTGAGAAAGCCACGTCTCAGTTTTCCATCTTGGAGTAGAGCACCCATTGACCTTGTTGTTTGGGACTAGAGCAAAAGTACCACCCTGGGCCTTTTGACAGTTTACCTAGTCAAGACAGAATGCCCAAGAAGACACTACGTAGCTTGCCTTTATGCTTTGCTGAGTTTAGGCATATGCGTTTCTCATACCTCCAAGGCAGTCCAGAGTAGGTGGGGAACCCGCAGCCCATCTGCCAGGCAAAATGAAGCAGCCATCAGTTCACCTTCCAGACTAACCTTTATGCTCCATTTTTTATAAATAGACACAAGCTGGGGTCCCCTGCAGCAGAGAAGCTAGGAACTAAGGGGATGTTAGATGTCCTCTCAAACCGCTTCCCTGGGGCGCTGTGCAGACACGGAGGGGAAATAGCTTGGGGCACATAGGGTCCCCAAGTGAGGTGAGCGCAGCTATCCAAGGATGGGATTAGAGGGTACATGCAGGACAGCCTCTCTCCACTTCTCACATGAAGCCTGCAGCTTCAGCTCTGACATCCTCCCACATGACAGGGGCAGGGCGGCCTCCAGGTTCTCCATAGTCCCCCACACACACTTTGCATTTCCTTTAGGTCTGTGCCAGGTCCCTTCTGTGGGTAGAAACGCAACGCTGATGGAGAAAAGTACATGTGGAATTTGCACACGGAGACAGCATATGCTTTCATTTTCCCCCTGAGAGGAAATCTAACCGGACATCAAGTGCGTCACTAATAGAAATAGCACCTATTCTGTAGTCCAAGAGAGCAAGCAAGCCCAAGCTTGGCTGGACAAGCTTGCTCAAGTTCCCTCCCTGTATAACCTTGGGTTTCTCAGACCTCAGAAAACGAGAATAGGAGTAACATCCGTCTCACAGGGGTGCAGTAAGGATCAATTGAAGCATCCGTGCAGATTAATGCTTTGTAAACTGTAAAATATCACGAGAAGGGTGGGGGCAGAGAAGCCACCTCTTCGCTGCCTTTTCTTGATTCAGTCTTTAATGAGTCAGGTCTTTCGGCCTGCTTCTCTTCTGAAGTCAACCACCTGCCCACCATAAGGACATTAGTCAATTCAGCACCCAGCTGGCACTCATCAATTGGCCATCTATTAATAGCCAATTATCTGAGAGGCTTAATTAATCCTTGCATCACATGGTCTGCTCCTCCCCCAGATCCTGGGGAAACAATGGGCCTCCAATACAGGCACCCGTGAATATTTCAATGGTCATCAAGGAATTTGGCAGCCATTATTGCCTGCACGTCGCAGCTGCAAATGATGGGCACATAAATATTGATTGGGCCGGTCCCTCTGTGGCTGGGGAGCAGAGAGGCAGAGAGGGATCAGGAATGGATAGAGCGTCGTCAGAGGAATGAGATGCTACATAAATCTTCAGCCTTGACAACCAAAGGGGGACATTTTTTAAAAAAATTCCCAGGTCTTTGAGGTCTTTGAGGTCTTTGAGGGCAGAAGTGGTCTGTGGAGTGGGATGGTCAAGATAGGACGGCCCCATCTCTCCTGTAGATGCTCCCCATTCCCACCCGTCCCCGGATAAGATACAAAAAGGAAGGGTATGAACAGCAGGATCCCCAGCAAGCAGGCTGTGGAGACAGCTGCTCTCTTCCACGGGCCTTCAAGCCCACTGGCAGGAACATGCACGCATGCTCTGTTTGCCTGCTTTCCTTGAAAGATCTCTGAAGTGCTTACGCTTAGGAAGACAGGAGACACGAGGCGGATTTAATTATTATTTTTTAAGTGGCAGATCGTGTCTCCAGGAAATGGCATGCAGAAGAGGCTTTGAACTTGAAAATCAGCCTTGTCCAGGAAGCTGGGGATCAGACTTCTCTAATTTCAGAGATAAGGGCTCCTGCTGATAGAGGGTTGAATGGCTCAAAGTGGCCCAAAGCTGAACTCTCTTCTTTCAGTAAAAAAAAAACCGCCTCTGTGTCCAGAGCAGTCCTGTGGCTCCAAGAAGCAGAGTGGCGAGCTGTCCCTGACCTTGGAGCCTGTGGGGAAGCAGAGGGCTCTGGCGAGCACAGGGCCCAGGGCTACCACTGTTTCTGCAGACTTCTTTGTGGGGTTTCTCACCCACTACCCTGTGCTCCCCACCTTAGAAAATGATTAGCATTTCAGGGAGTGGGGAGGGGTAGTTCAGAAGAAAAGCAAAAGAATGTGACTGAAGCGCAGAGGAAAGAGGGCACCCTGGGTGGCGCCGCATGGCAGCAGCGTTTCTCACACCACAGTCACCATCTCCTCTCTGTCCCCAGCAGCTTCCTAGCGCTCATTAGGTCCTGTGATAGCAGTGGCTGCTGCCAGATGCAGAGCTTGCTGCCCCGGAAGGTCATTTCAGGCCACTTATTCTGAAATACTAGAGCCAGCAAATTTCAGGAGCTTCTACAGAACTCCCCAGGGCACTAGCGTGTGCATATATCTATGGGAGTGAGCGAGTGTGTGTGTGTGTGTGTGTGTGTGTGTGTGTGTGAGAGAGAGAGAGAGAGAGAGAGAGAGAGAGAGAGAGAGAGAGAGAATACATACATTCTTTATTATCCCAAAGGGTTCTTTCTTAATCAGTTCATCATCTGAAGACTCAGAGACTGATTTATCTTTTGGTTAGTCTAGCATTTCTGGTAAAATAATGAAAAGATAAGTAGTAGGAGCTAGGGAATAAATTGCTTACTTCACAAGCATGAGGACCTGAGTTTGGATCCCTAGGACCTGCGTGAAAAGACAGGCACTGCAGCAGGCCCTTGTAAGCTCAACACTGGGGAGATAGAAACAGACAACCCCCCCTGGGGCTTGCTGGCCTGCTAGTCTAGCTGGACCTGGTTTTCAAGAGAAATATGGAGAGCAATTAAGAAAGACACACTGTTGTCCACCTCTGGCCTTCACACACATGTGCATGCGCACACACATCACACTCATGCGCCCACACATATTATATATAGCCATAGAGTCTCCTTTCAGAGTTGTTCGTACTAACCAGAACTGGCTCCCACTGCAGGTGGGATGATAGGGCATCATCTATGCCGTGATATGCTGTTCCCAGTTCCCACTTGAGGCGAGTGAGCCATGAGGAGAAAATGCTGAGTTAGTCCTGGCACTACGAAAGGTAGAAAAAGACACCCTGGCTGTCTTGTGTGTAAGTAAAAACCATACCTGATTTTGACTAAGTGGGGGCTCTGAGGTGAGCCAGAACTTATCACCTGGCTCTCATGTGTGCTGAGGCTGCAGAAGGAGCAAACTCACCACCTAGTTCGATAGCTCAGGCACTGGGAAGAGCCAGCTGCCAGCTGCAGAGGCACAGGACACATCTCACTCACTTCCCCAAACAGATGGCCAGACGATCATTCGGGGTCTCTGGAGTAGGTGTGCAGAAGCCATGGCAGGGTTCATATTCTCCCCCTAAGAGCAGAGCTGAGGAATTGTCCCTGCTTTCTAATTCAGATTATTTTCCAAAAACACATCAGGGACTTTGCGACACTTTGGATGAGCGACAGACACGTCTGCGAACATTAGAACTCAAACAAAGGAACATAAAACCTGTCTCTGCAGAACTGCTTCCTGCAAGCCTGATGAAGGGTAAGATTCTTGGGAATTTGGGATGGCAGGGTGTAGCAGAGAGAGCAGGGTGGGTAGAAATCTTGAGCTTTAGGCATTGGCAGACAGCAGGCTTATTCTGTCCCTGCTTGGTTTACAAATGACCTCTGAGGAACCAAAGAAGCTGAGTGCTTTGGAGGGTCAGGCATCCCTGAAGAATGACCCCTTCTGGACAGACAGAGAGGCATTCATTTGCCTTCCAGGTGTAAGTCTGTGCTTCCAGGGAAGGGAGGGGGAGATTGGACTGTTGGTTTTTGTTTTGAAAAATGCCAGGCCCTGTTGGGAAATAGGTTATAAAGTGCCATCCTCCGCAGGCTAACTCAGAGATGTCCCTAGTGCACAGACTCCTGAGTCTTGAGACAGGGCTTCCTGCCTGAACCTGGGGTAAAGAAAGCCAGGAAAGCAAAAGTGAGTCAGGATATGGACAGACACTTGGTTCTGAGGACCAGACAAATGGGCTTTACAAAAGTCTCTGGGTCATGGATCAACTCAGAGTGGGCCAAAAATGAGCCAGGGAAAATTTCTCACAAAGGTGATGAAATAATAATAGCACAGGGGTTAAACTTTTTAAATACATAAAGTGCAGTTTTAAAAATTTAAAGGCTTATTCTAGAAAGTAAAGGCAAGCTATTTCCTAAGATTCCAACCTCCCACTTTACAGTTTTTGCAAGCCTGCTGCAGGGGCACCCTGGTATCCTGCTCCAAGAACGGCCTCTGCAGGGAAGCTGGTACAGCACCTTGCATGGGCACCTGCACAGCAAATGAGCGAGCAGACTTGCATCTCATAATAGGCCGGCTCTGGTGATGCCAGGACCCAAATCCCCTGGACAGAATCCAAGGTGCACATACCGAATGTCACTAGATTAATGGTGGCCTTCTGTAAAATCCATAACTCTTTTTTTTTTGATTGGAGAAAATAACTGCTGAATGGGAAATAAAACAGTGCTGTATAGTTAAGATGCTGGTGGTATGCAAATATGACAGAAAGACAAGCTATGTTCTAATAGTGTCTGCTGTATTTCTAGAACATTCTGAGACATTTACATAGGCTGGAGGCACTTTACTCGAAGCCTTTATATTTCTAATACCTCCCTCAAAAATCACCCTCCGGCCTGAAACTCTTGCTTTTACTGGGTCTTTGGACTAAATTTAGTTTCTTGGAAATAAGAAACAAAAAAATTTGCTCCATTTAAAAAAAAAATCTGTCAGTTATTATATAATTTTCCAAATGGCAAACAAATGACAGGAGAGAAGAGAAATGAACACACCTTCTTCGGATTTTTTTAAAGCTATATGGTATTTATCATTAAAATACAGTTTGAATAAAACATCAAACTCGTCATATGGCTTTCAATTAGAAATTAGAGATTTGATGAATAATTTGGGTGGGGGGTACAGAGCCAGCATTAAAATCAAATCAATATGGAAAAGGTCAAGCTTAAAGATATCTTTACTCGAGCTGTTAATAGAGTCATCCTTTCTTATGTGTGCATGTGTGCGCATGTGCTTGTGTGTGCATGTGCATGTGTGTGCATGTGCTTGTGTGTGCATGTGCATGTGTGCGCATGTGCTTGTGTGCGCATGAGCATAGAACCCTAGGTCAACCTCAGGTGTTATTTCTCAGAAACTACCCACCTTGTTTTTATAAAGGTGTGTGTGTTTGTGTGTGTGTGTGTGTGTGTATTACATACATGTTTATGTAAGAGCATGCACATGCATATACATGCATGTGGAAGCCAAAGGTAGACACCAGGTATCCTCCACAGTAACCCTCCACCTTAGCTATTGAGACGGCTCCATTGCTGAAGCCTGAGCTCAGCGGCTTGGCGAGACTACCTGGACAGTGAGCACCAAGGCTCTGCCTATCTCTGCTTCCTACGATCTGGTATTACAGATGCTCACTCCACAGCTGACTTGTTCTGTTTTAGCTAAACGCTGATGAGGCAAACTTGGGTCCTCGTGCTGGGCAGCAGGCGCTTCAGCATCAGAGCCAGCTCTCTAACCCCAGGCTTGTTCTTGAGGCAAGGTGTTTCACTGGCTGGGAACTCACTGACTGATTCGGTCAGGAATCCTGCCTCTGCCTCAGCAGAGCTGGGATTACAAGCGCACACTATCATGCCTGACTTTTCATGTGGGTGTTGGGCGTAGAACTCTGGTCCTCAATGCTTGAGTCACAAGTAGGCGAGCGCTTTACTGAGTTACCAACCCATCTCCTACAACCATGCCTTTCAAGAAACCAAGAAAAAGATCCAATTACTTTATTTAATCAGGACTGCAGCATACCTCGTCCTTGTCCCCACTGCTCAGATTGTGACACTGAGGAGAGGTCATCCCTAGGAGAATGGGAGAGGAAAGGAGAACAAGGAGCTGATTGCCTATGACCCGAGTCTAATAGTTGGGCAGTCTCCAGGCCAGGAGCTCCTTCTCATAGCGACTCCATTCTCAACTTGACTGAAGAAGCAGAGGAAGGAGGTCCACTGTTCTTTAGAAATAAACAGATGCTCACCACCATGCTGATACTGGAGCTTTTAAAAGATATCCCAAAAGGAAAGTCTCAGAAGCAAGGTCTCTTCATAAGCATTTCCTCCTGTTTCCTGGTCCTGGTTCTCTGCCAAGGGCAAGGCAAACAACCTGAAATCTCTCCTCTCTAGGGTGAGCCACATAATACTAGGACTCCTCCTTCCCCAAAGCAAGCCATAAAGCCTCAAAAGAGTAATCTAACACATTCTGTGTGTTTTGTGATGGCAATAAAGAAATTCTCTGACCTACCTTGTCTGATAGTAGATCTAAGCCCTTCTTTCCATAAGCAGTCCTGCTCACACCCCAGAATGCTGCTCAGATAGGTTTAAAGAATCAAAACAGTCTTTGCTGCTTTCCCAGCCCACTTCCTTGTTTTGGAATGTAGCCTCTTTTCCAGGGCTATGTCTTCTGTAGCCATCCACTCTTCACCAGATCTACAAAGTCTTTGACAGTACACGCTGGGTCTTTGGGTCTTCAACCTGAAGGCTTCCATGCATTTAAAACTATAACCAAATGAATTTGTTTTGTTTCTCTCTTGTTAACTCGTCTTTTGCTTTAGGGGTGTAAACCACAAGGAGAAAAGACATCATTCCACCCCTAGGCTGGAAAGAGTCTCAGCAAGAGGAAGTTTCCCCTACGCTTCTGCATATTCAGGCAAGGGCTTCCCCAGATTGCACAGTTACTTCCTACAAATGCCTGGTGTGTTGAACTCATCCAAAGCCTGAGTTTTCCTCCATGGTAGACAACTGCACCAACTTGTCAGGAAAACACCCTCAGGCTAAAGGATACTACTTGATGGGTAATGCACTTTCCTCAACAGCACGAGGACCTGAGTTCCTATACCTAAAACCCACATAAAAGCAGGCCATAACCGACAACCTAAGTCTGAAATCCCAGGGATCCTACAGCAAGAAGAGAAGAAGAGACGGGAGAAAGCCGAGACCCTCTAACCCCAGATAGTCTGGCCTATGCAGCAGAACAACAGCAACGGAAACCCAGGCTCAAACAATGTGGCAGTCAAGGACCACATCCAAGACTGTTCTCTGGATGACTCACACCAAACATCATGCTTGCACACACACACACACACACACACACACACACACACACGAACACACACCCCCAAACCTGCTTGCACATAGACATAAATACGCACACCCAAAAATGCTTATACACACCCCCGAACATGCTTACACACACATACCCAAGCATGCTTACACACATACACCCAAACATGCTTACATACACACACACAAACACACACACACACACACACTCCCCACAGGCAGAGAAGCTCTAGAACGTAGATGAGGAGCTCACACTGTACACACTCCCAACCTTGAATTACCCACAAGTGGAGACTTAGACTGCCCATCTAATTTAGCAGCAAGGAAGAAAGATGAGGTGAGTGGTCCCCAGAACACTGCTCATCCTATTCTTGTCCTGATGCTGTCCTTGAAAAGCCTTTTTATCTCCATCCCTATACCATCATTTAGTCTCATCTTCAAAAGGAAGTATTGTCTCCCTTGTTGGGAAGGCTAAATGAGCCAATATGGGAAATGGAGTCTGTGAGTCGGAAAAAGCCCAACACTGAGGTGGCCACTTCCTGTGCACAAAGGTCCACACGGCCTTAGTCACAATCACACTCATCAATTAGAGGACTCATTTGGCCTTGTTCACACAAAGCAACAAAACCACAGACTTGGCATTCTTCATCTGTCTCTCAAGCGCGGCTTTACAGTCACAAGACACGTTTACAGAGGTACTAATCCTAGGACCTGCCCCCAGATCAACAAAATCATAGTCTCCATAGTAAACTCAAGAATCTCTCGGCCAGTCAAGTTCTCCAGGCAGTTCTAACATGCAGTCAAGTTGGGGGCGAATACTGTGCTCCTTCAGACATATCACCCAAAGCTTCTGTTCATACCAACCACGGGACATAAAGCTGGTCTGGTCCCATCTTTCCTGGGGTACACACTGTGAGAGGATAATTTTATGTCAACTTGATACAAACTAAAGTCATCTGAGGGGAGGGAACCCAGGTGAGAAAATGCCTTCATAAGATGGGGCTTTAGCAAGACTGCAGGGCATTTTTTTAATTGGTGTGTAATGAGCCCAGCCCATTGTGGGTGATGCCATCCCTGGGCTGCGGGTCCTGGGTTCTATAAGAAAGCAGGCTGGGCGAGTCATATGAAGCAAGCTGGTAACCCACACTCCAGCAAGATCTCTGCATCAGCTCCTGCCTCCAGGTTCCCGCCCTTTCTGGGTTCCTGTCCTGACTTCTTCAGTGATGAAAGTGATGTGGAAGTGTGAGCCAAGTAACTCCTTCCTCCCCAGGCAGTTTTTGGTCAGGGTGCTTCTTTACAGCAATAGTGACCCTAATTAAGGCACACACACTAAGACTCATAGGAATGTCCGTCCATAAACACATGCAAAAATACACACAAGGCATATAGGTAGATACACATAAAAGTGAAAATGGGTTGTAGAAGGACGCTAACCAAAAGGATGGAAAGGGTACACCTGACAATAAAATGTGTCAAATTTCAAGACCTAAAGAATAATTGAGACTTTTAGAAGGAGGTACAAAATGAGGAGTCGGTAAAATGGTCAGACAAAGAACAGGCTTCTTGGAAGACTCCTGATATGAGAGCACTTATCACTTATGACTCTACATCAGCAAGGAACTCCTCAGAGCTTACCCTACCCCAACACACACGCACACACATGCGCGCGCGCACACACACACACACACACACACACACATGCGCGCCCGCACACACACACACACACACTATGCAGACCCATCAGAGCTGCACCCAAAACTAGCCCAGTGCCTGGTCTCTAGCTGCCTGTTATCACTAACTGTGTGTTGAGCACAGACCAGGATAAAAGGCGGTAAATGAGTAAAAACAACGAACACCCCCAAAGGAAAAAGAGTGCTTGTCCCAGATCCCTGGGGCAAAACTAAGAATAAGTCAGCTTAAGGTAATGAGATTCAGCACAAAACAGAGAAAGTTCATGTCCCTGCAGGCATCATTAACTGCATCACACAGAGCAGAACTACCTAGGGAAAAAGAGAAAAAGCCCTGCAGATCCATGGTCAGGGTCTGCATCGGTGAGAAAATAGATCCTGTACTACAACAAAGGCTGCCTGATGGACAGGCCAATGGAAGGCACAACTTCCCTGTTTAACCCCCTTCGTAGACCCTAATGTCCGTGGGCCTCCCTAACTAGACCCATACAAGCTGCCCCTCTCTTGGTGTCCCTCCTCCACAGGCTGTCTTGTTCCTTTAAACCTGACTTAATCTAAGCCTGGGATGCCTCTGTCTACTCGCCGCTACGCCATCCTTCTCAATCTAGTCCTTGTGTCCTCTCCAGGAAGCCCAGGTTCTCATGACACTCAATTCAGAGAACCCACTTGGCTGTCAATCCTGCGTGTCCTGGACCATGGGTAAGTAAAACCAACTAGGAGCAAACCCCGGACTTCTGCACCCCATGCCACCTCACACATAGGTAAGGTATATCGGAACTAACTAAATGCTTGTTTTGATCAACTAACATTGGCAAGATGCCAAAACATAAGTGCCGGTGTACTTGGTTAAAGGGGCGTCCATCCAACTGGGAAAATTCTGAATGTGGAGGTCTGAGTTCAAAACCATAATGATCTAAGTAAGACAAGATATTTAAAGACTCTAGACCTGTTCCCCCATCTATGAAATAAGAACAATATTTGACAACTACTTATGAAGAAAGCACCCACTATGTGCACTCAGCACACAGTAGGCTCTCCTTAACTATACTAAGCGATGAGAGCCCCTCCCACTCAACACACTGGTGTTCATTAGTCTTCCTCCTTCTGACCACAAGCTCCTTCAAGGCCTTCTCCCACTCCTACAGAGCGCCTTGGACTCATAAGGGTTGTTTAGCTGCCAGCAAATTCCCCCAGAGGCCTCGCTCTGTTTCATCTGTTCAAGGCTGTGGAAAAGGACAAGGGCTCTGAATCTCAAGAGTGAACCTGTAGGGGGAACCTTCCACTCTTCTGGGCTGCAATGCTGGACAAGAGTTAGAAAGGCCACTTGGGTTCCTATTTCTCCAACTCCCCGCCCATAGGAAGGTTTCTGTTCTTAGTGGCTCTTTCGTGGTGTTCTGAAGGCATTCAACTTCCAACGCAGCTAAAGGGCTGGAGAGCAGGTTACAGAGTCAGGTGCCACCAAGCCAGGCTGGGTGGGCAGGGAAGGCTGGGGAGGCTACAGTGAGCTTGCTAGTGTTGCTCACGTGCGCAGCGCACCCGGGTCATTATCCTCCTCCTCGGGGGCCTGGCAGCAGAGAGAAGGAGGTTGGCACATCCACCAGACTTCGCATGGGTGCCAGCATCGCCCACCCAGTCAACCTCCAGCGACCCTCCAGCAGCACCCACCGACCGCCAGTTCCAGGGTAGGTGGTCCGCAGTGCCCCCTCGGCCACCGGACTACTACTTAAGTTGGGAGCTCCGCTGAGTCCACGAGCGTGCGCCCACCACCCACGCCCACTGCCACTTATACACACCAAGGAACTGCGCCCGGAGCTTCTTAAATTCCTCAAGCACCTCCCCATAGTCACATCCCGCGCCAGTTACCTACTCGCGGCACCCAGGACCACCCCCCCCCCCCAATGCTTTGGAACCCTCAAACCCCGCGCATAGATCTCGCGCCCTCCCACCGGCCAGTGCCCCGAGCCCTGCGCGCCACCAAACGGCATACCTTGGGGGTCTGCACTTCGGGTCCCAGTGGCACCTCCAACTTCCTCTTGGTGACCCAGAAGAACAACAGCACGGTGATCCAGAGAACCCCGAAGATGGGCAGCGCCAGGCGGCGAGTCAGGCGCCGCATGGTCCCCTTTGCCTGTTCCTCTCGGCGGCGACGCGTCCCTGGGGCACCCCCCGGCGGTCAGGGGCGGCGGGGCTCGAGTCGCCTAGCGTCTAGCTCTAAGAGAAACGCTTCTCCCGGGATCCCGATGTTGGGTGGTGGGGTCCTGCCCCTCCCGCTTCAGAGAGAAGCCACAGCCGGGGATCAAGCGACGAGGGGCGCCGGAGACTCGAGACACCGCCGGGAAGGGGCGAGGGGCAGCTCAGTTGGGCGCCCGCTCCAGACGGAGAGCCGCGGTGACCGCCGAGATGCTGCTGCGCGCCGCGGCTGCCTTTGCCCGCGGCCGCCGCGAGGGAAACTGCCTGGAGCAGCCGGGAAGGTAGAATCCGAGGCTCTGCCTGGCACCCCAGGAGGAGCACGAGGAGGAGGGAGCGCGGAGGGAGGGCGGGCCCGACAGACAGACTGACTCCGAGCGAGAGCCGGGCGGGAGGGAACCCGGCTCTAAGAGGGGGCGCTACCGCCTCCCGCCGACCGAGGAGCACCGCGCGGTTGAGGGACCTTGGATGCAGCTCTCGGACCGTCCCGGGCTAGAGCCCTGCGGGGCGGGATGGGGCGGGATAGGGCGGGATGGGGCGGGGACGGGTTACCGGAATGCTAGCTACTCCCGTGGCAAGCTGATACTTAAGGTTCGCACCGCACCAACCCGCGCCAGGTGAGGCACTGCCTGGGAGGAGTTCCCGATCGATGCTGGACGCTGCATGTGGCGCTCCCATTAGGATCCCCCTAACCCGCAGCCAACATTGGGATAGTGGGGCTGACCCAGATGCTGCCTCCTGTCCAGGCTCACTTGCTTGACCATTCAGGGCCAAGGTCAAGTTCAGTCATCTCCCTAGGGCATTTCTTTGCCTTTGAGCAGGTGCCTGGCAACTTTCTCTGCTTAATGGAAAACTGAGCCGGTCTAAATTTAACTTGAAAGATGTCCTTTTAAAAATTAAGGCAAGATTATCTCCCTGAGGATTTTTCTCTCCTTGTAAAGTATCGGGGCTTGCTGGAGAGGGGACCTAAAGTTAGGGCGACTACAAGAAGCTGCAAGAAAATGACCGTGGGAGTGTGAACACCAGGTACACGGGAGTATCTTTCAAAATTCCTTTCCCGAAGACTTTAAGGAATGTGCCCTCCGGCCACAGACTAAAGTCATTTGGATTTAGAGACAGGAAAGATTCTGAATCCAGTTTCTGCAAAGGCCTCAGGTAGGCTGGAATTCTAGCCCTATCTGTAAATTAGGAAATGGTTCATAACCCAGCCTACCACACCAACAGTGGCAATCACAACTGCATTGCATCCCATCCCTTCCCTACTGGAGTCCATAACTTAAAACGAATGTGAACACTGAATGCCAGTCATCTGTCTCACCTGAGAGTTCAGAGAGAAAAGGTGCGCAAGTTTTGCACAGTCTGGGGGGAGCAGTTAGAGGGAGGCTGGCTCCCAGTTTCTTCAGGTGCAAATGACACGGCAAGCAGTCCAGCCGCATCCTCCCTGCATCTTCCTTCACAGAGCTAGAATGTGGCATCCGGGTAGTGCCCACACCTGACTGCAGGTAAGAAAGTTGTCAGTCAGCTCTCCAGACTGCAGAACTCCCACCTGGTGCTATGGAGCCCTCAAGACACATGCTCAGTAACAGAGGAACCCCCACAAAGCCTCCAGTATTTGGTACCTTGTCTTTCAGCCGTAAGGCAACCAAGCCCAAAAGCCACGGAAGTGTCCTGGAGGAAAGGGGCTGGGGGTAAGAAATCTGGAATTGGAAACAGCTGTGGAAATCAAACAGCCAGAAAAAGCTTGCCAGCCCATTGCTAGATGCCGCTGGGTTTGCTGAGCACCACGCAGACCCCAGCTGACGGCTGACATCGTCCCACACTTGTCTTTGTTGGACTCCTAGCCTCTGAAAGGTTGGGTCTACTCTCCGGTTGATGCTTCGGTCAGGCAAAGGCCCCTGGGTAAATAACTGCCGTGGGAGGGGTGGGAAATGGTAGAAAGCACCCATTCCTGCATCTTTCGGAACTCTCTGGATCTTTTCCAGGAGCCTCACCCTAGGTCCCTGGTCCCTGGCCTACAAAAGGTTCTTCTGTGTCAGCTCTGCAGGGGACCCCTCCCACCCAACTCCGCTACTCCCAAGCAAGCTGTGGAGCTGCTGAGTGCTCCAAGCAAGCGCCACAGCATCAGCCCCGGAGTCCATAGCTCAGCGCTTTGTGATGCTGCCTCTGAGTAACAGATGGCAGACAGTTACACAACACCATCGCCAAGCTCTTGAGATGGTGCAGCCGCACACTGCCTGCTGCCGAAGGGTTTCATTCAGACTGGTCGGCATACGGGGAAGCCAAGGCCCTGGGGTGAGACGACTCCTTATGAAGGCCTGTGATACGGGGGAGACTGGAGATTTTCTTCTAACGCTCATAAACCGTTATTGTTTTGTCTTCCTCTCACATGGGAAAGAGTCCCTGGGCCTTGGAAGATTTCTAAAGAATCCGGTTTTGCTAAGTGTCATCACCTGACCCAACCAAAAGACACAGTGGTCTAGGTTGTCAGGCCAGTAAGGGCCATTACAATTGGTATTATAGGTAAGTCTTCTGGAGCCAGATGAATCTCCATGCAGATCCCAGCACTGTAGATCTCTTCTGGGATCCAACATATCTAGAAGTTTCCCAAGCTTGGACAGATCTTTAAAACCGTTCAATAACCAGGAAAGAGGGTGTGGCAATGGCTCAGTCTGTGAAGTATTTGCTTTGCCAACACAAGGTGCTGAGTCCCATTGGAAGAACTCACCTGATAAGGAAACTGTACTCCCATAAAGCCAGAGCTGAGGAGGCAGAGACAAGTAGGTCCCTAAGGTTCATAACCGGCCACCCTAGTCTGCTTGGTGAGTTCCAGGCCAGTGAGAGACCCTAGCTTAGAAATACAAGATGGATGATGCTTGAGAATAAGATCCAAGGTTATCTGTCCTCTGAGCCCCACACATGTGTGCACATCCACGCACAAATACACACGCATGCGCACCAGCCTAAATTACACAGTGCCCTGCTGATCCCACAGGGGACATTAACTATATCATTGGTGACCAATCCAACTGCGGTTCTCTCATAATCAGTATAGGGAGGAAAAGCTTCAAGCAAAAGATTTTGGCAGGAAACGAAGAAGAAAAAAAGTCTGCTCTGAATTAGGACTCTCATTTAGCCTAAATAGATCTACCTCCTGGTTACGATTCTTTAGCCAGTTCATTTCTCTAGGTTCCAATTTTGCTCCCATGTAACGTGACATTCTTGCAAAGCACCCTCAGCTCACACATTTACGGGTCTAGCCTTTCTTTTTCTCTGGACTTGGACTCTTTCTACCACTCCCGTCATTGGTAAGTTCGGTAGAAGCTGTTCTCTCCTCACAGGCAAAGACATTAGAGAGCAAATTGGGTACTGGAGCAGATGTGAGTCATTCATGTTAGTATAAAAACTACGGAATAAAACCCATTATGGCCCCAGAAAGCTGTGTAAAGCAGCATATGGAGCAAATGTAAGCTGGAAACAGGAGGAAGCTGTGAAGTCCGATGCATATGCTCCCCGGCGGCGCTTGCTGTGGGCTTTCACACTTTGCTTTCTTTCCTTTTAGCTGTCGGCTTGCCACTCCTTCAGCTCACTGCACAGGCAGCAAGCACCCTTTGTTCCTTTTGGATCAGAGTCCTCACGCCCCTCCTCCCTGCCCACCAGGAGTTTTCAGGGGGTGTGCGTGTGTGTTCTTGCACGTGTGGCTGTGTGCATATTTGCCATCTGAACACTCACTAGATCTGCCACCACCCGTGCGGTGCCCCTGATGGCCAGCCTCATACATTTTGACCTACTGGGGCTAGGTGGTTTTCCGTGGAGGAGTTTGCCTCTTCTAGAGCAGGGGGAAAGGTGGACAGGGGCTAGGCAGATGGTGGCACCGTAAGATGAGAGGCTTGCATGCTGTTCCAGCCCTGGCAGGGTTCCCTGGCAGAAAAAAAAAAAAAGTGATAGAGGAGAATTCAAAGATGTCTGTCTTTATTGCACAGCCCTACAGGCACAAGTCTTTGAGTCAACCCCCGCAGTGGGCCCTGTTCAAGTTTTAGCTGTAAATAATGCATCAATCCCCCTCTGCCTCTGCGTTCTTGTTTCTTCTCTCTACCATAGATCCTGTCAAAATCGCAAGTCCTGGGTCTCCTACCAGGGCTTTTTCTGCAGTGAGCAGTGGAGTCGTCTGGGCTGAGTAAAGGAGAAGGAACTATTATCAACCCCATGCGCACCCTTCCTGCCACATGGGTACGTTTTCGCCAGAGAAATGAAGTCAGATGGCTTGTCCTCTCATCTTTGATGATGACATGGGTGGCTCTATCTAGGGGTTCAGGCACCTAGTGGTCACCTAATTTAATAATCGATATCTATTAAACATTTTACTTTATGCTCCCCCTACCTCAGCCCTTCCCTCCACTTTTTTTTTATTTTCTTATGCACTACTGTATAATTTGTTTCCTTGGAAGGGATTTAGATTTTTGCATTTCAAAAGCCTGCTTTTTTATTATTTTGAAATACCCCCAAACTTTCTTTGTTCCGTATCCAAATGCCAAGCGTAAAATTTACTATTGCTACAATGATAGGTCTTGGCTGATTGTAGAAACTGATTTGGTTGTCAATGATGGTGGCCCCTCCCCCACGTTTTGCATAGAAAATGCAGTGTTCTCCCTAGTATGAAGGAGTGACTCAGCTTAATGAAAAAAGAAAGAAAGAAAAACAGAAGACAAATCCTTAACTCACATAACTAGTGGGAATTCTGACAGAGAGAGCATAGTCTGAAGTGTAGGGAAAGCCAATGACGTTGTCATGCCCTGGATTCCATCTGCTTTATATATGGTAGTCATCTTTATTGGTAGACTTCAACTTGAGGGCCTAAGCCTACAGCTAAGTCTTAGAAGTAACTAAGCCCCCTCGAAACTGCCAGGAACTTTAAAGAGGTGCCAAGCACACCTTAAGAGTGTATAGCCACAAAATTAGGACACCCACGAGAGGCTAGAGCACATTTTATATGCAGTCACTAGCTGAGAAGAGCCCAATGCCTCAGTTTGCTTGAGTTTCTTGTACTCATTTTTTTTTTTTGGGTGGGGAGTACAATTGTCAACAATGTCCCCTTTCATGTTCAAGACATTTCTGGTATAGATATTAAATGGATAATAATTTTAAAAATTGGTGTTTCTAGAAGAAAGATGGCTTAAAACATGGGTCCTTGCTCTTCAAATTCTAATATATATATATATATATATATATATATATATATATATATATATATATGAGAGAGAGAGAGAGAGAGAGAGAGAGAGAGAGAGAGAGAGAGAGAGGCCCTAAATAGTCACACAGGACTATTTTGACAATAGGGACATATCAAGCTGGCTTTGCATAAGGTAACCATGAGGCACATAGCATGGCGTCAGGGTATTTTCTGGTCCCATGCACATTTCTAAAGATGTTTCACCCACATGTCAGCTCACAGATCCTGGGAAGCGCCTGAGTTCTTTCGGAGGACCAGGCGCTCCAGAGCCCAGGGTCCACATGAGAGGATGGAGTGAGAGGAAGCCAAGGAGCAGAGGTGTAAGCATGATGAAACCAGAAGTAGGGAGCATGGTGGGGGGTCTGGCACAGTTATCACAGCAGCAGGAAATGTGGGGGGGGGGCATGGAAGCGATTATCTGCACCTGGTCACCACCACAAATCAGCTGCGACTATAGCTTTCCAGATTAGCAACAGAAACAGATGCCTAGATGGTAATGTGAAGTCATGCAGACTCTCAGAGGATCTTAATTGTGGGTAGCTTACTCAATAGCCCCTCTCCTTACCAAAAAACAAATGACAAAAAAAAAAAAATAGATGGAGTAAACAAAACAGGTATATAATTCGGATCTAGCCAGCTGTTTGCCAGTTTACAAACCACATGTGACCACACACAGATGTTCCTGGACACTGCCTCCTACCTTGGAGACTTAGCTAGGAAAAGGGGGGAAATGAACCAGAATCATAGGTCTAATAAGGACCTTGGACATCATTTAGTTCAACACTCTTCAGTATGTACTTAAAGAAATTGTAGCCCATAAAATCTGAATGATCAGCCAGCAGCAAGACAGTGTTCATGGTCAAACCTGGACTAACCCTATACACTATGCTCCAAAGGGACATTCTTCCCTAGGTTTGATAGGCCCAGAGGAACAGGGAGCCAGGAACACTTCTGGGAATGGAGATGGGGAAGCCGCTGAACTCAGAAGATTCCAGATAATCCACAAAGCAACAAAGATACTCTAAGCCCAGACTCTGAGCGGTTTGCTCAGGGGGCTGTAAATAAAAGCTTCCCCCCAGCTCTGTCAGAAAATATAAGCTGGCAATTTGGACAAAAGCCTAAGCATTAAAGATCTGGTCCCTCCTCATGTCTCTCTTGGGTGACAGTACGACTCCTAGATAGAGGTACCTTGGTCCAACTGAAAATTAGCTACACCCCAACAGGAAAACCATTTCTAGAGCCATTCTCTGCACCTGTCTTCCATTTCACCTGCTAAGTGCAGTACAAATATTAATTAAACATAGGTTATTTGAAAAGTGCTTTTAGTATTTAAACTTAACTGTGCTTTGTCAGGAATGATATTAATATCATCCCCCTGTTGTAGTTTTCTCTGTGCAATTGATTTCACACATCCCCTGGCTATTTCACCTTTTGTGTCGTCATTTTCATGAGGCAAGTGAAAATAATATTTCTCTTGTGCACAAAGGAGCCAAATCCCCTTCTCTGGCTTGATCCGACAAAGGCCAGTTTGAACGATAATGGAAAAGAACCCTGATGTACAGTCCAAGCCCAAATCCTCAGGGAAAAATAATGCATCTCTTTGGGTGAAAAAAAATCACTTATACTTATGAGGTAGGAGATTTTCAATTTATAAAGGTTTTCCATTTCTTTTGATTGCCAGGATAACTGCATTCCAGAAAGGTTAGCCTTCTCCTGTATTAAGACAGAACTGCCTCTCAGATCTGGGATGCACTCAAAAGTGATGAGTGACAAGCATCTCTCTCCATGCGCTGGACCACCAGCCTGGGGGATTTTCAAGCAGTGCTGATCAGAGGGCTAAAATCCATTACCCAGAGAGATGGGAACGTTCCTCTCACTGATTCCTTCCCCCTCTCTGCTTCCAGTCCTGAATTCCAAATTGATTTCCTTAATAACTATTAAAGATCTTTTTAATTAAACCAGGCATCCTCTTCCTTGGCAAACTTTTCTTGATGACATCTCTGGTTAATTAAAGGTTTAAGCTGAAAAGACGTATTACATAAGAACAAGGGAAGCTGCTTTATGGCGTGCCCGTGAAGGATCCTGCTGACTCCTGCAGCAGAAACCCAGCTCTGCCTAAGAGCTGTTCATCTTGCCTTTCCAGGCAAGCAAGGCCCCAGAAAGTGTTAATGATAAAGGTGTCTGGGTGGGGTGAGGCAGGTTTTCTCTTTCCTGTGTTTCTCTTTCTCCCTTTTGACTTGCCTGGTAAGTGTTCCTCACGTGTTCCTCATTAAAAGCATCACTCACTGCGATCCCAACTCACCGATGCTGACAAAACATTTTCACCTTTTCATCCAAAATTCCTGAGGTAGTTGATACATTTGCAATAAGGGAAGAAAGAATAGAGGCCTTTCCACCCATCGATAAATAAATCGCAACCACCTCTACAAGAGAACATTCCAGTTATTCATATGTGTATGTGTGTATGTGTATGTTTGTGTGTTCATTAGTAAATTGCCCTGATTTGTTCTCTTCCCCACTCCTAGGCCCCTATTTTGAAACAGCATGAAGGATATAAAGTATAGAGTCACTAAAAAGCAAAGCTTTTTCTTCATACAAGGTTAGATAGCTTTTAAGGTAGGAATTTCACCTATGATCTTATCTTTCTGCCTCTGAAATTTGAAAAGATTCCAAACCTAGATGTCTGTGAAAATTAGGGAATTCTTCTGTTAAAAAGTCACCCATTTCTACCTCACCTGCCCGCATCTTACATTTCTCTGCCTCACCTGCCAGCACCTCACCTGCCCACACTTCACCTCACCTGCCTCTATCTCACCTGCCTGCACCTCACCTGCCTTCACATTACCTGCCTCCATCTCACCTGCCTCTATTTTGCTTGCCCCCACATCACCTGCCTCCCCCTCATCTACCTGCACCCACCTGTCTCCACCTCACCTGCATCCACCTCACCTGCCTGCACCTCACCTGCCTTCACATCACCTGCATCCATCTCACCTGCCTCTATCTCACCTACTCCTACATTACCTGCCTGCACCTCACCTGCCTGCATCTCACCTGCCTGCACCTCACCTGCCCCAACCTCACCTGCCTGCACCTCACCTACCTCCATCTCACCTGCCCCAACCTCACCTGCCTCCACCTCACCTGCCCCAACCTCACCTGCTGCACCTCACCTGCCCCCACCTCACCTGCCCCCACATCACCTGCCCGCACCTCACCTGCCTCCACCTCACCTGCCCACACCTCACCTGCCCGCACCTCACCTGCCTCCACCTCACCTGCCTGCACCTCACCTGCCTGCACCTCACCTGCGCACACCTCACCTGCCTGCTGAAAGTTTACAGGTAGATTCTCTAGATACACAGGTTTGGTGTCCGTTGGTTTAGTAGATGGCTTCACGTCAGCTCAATGCCACCTGTAGGCCTGCCTAAAATGGCAAGGATGGTCCACTGTTTCTGTGTTTTGGTCTGACAGACAATTCAGAAAGGTAAGACTAAAACCTCACTAATACTGTTAAGGAAAGGGAGCTGCAGTTCTATGAAACACCAAGAAGGGCCACACAGATCACACAGAGATTACCAGGTCTACATCAATTTACTTAGGAGATTCTATCTTTTTTTCTTCCCATGTAGATTAGATCCATGCCTGCTCTCTTAGGGTCCTCATTGTTGTCTAGGTTCTCTGGGATTGTGAATTGTAGGCTGGTTTTCTTTACTTTATGTCTAAAAGCCACTTATGAGTGAGCACGTATATTTGTCCTTCTGGGTCTGGGTTACCTCACTCAATGTCTTTTAGATCCATCCATTTACCCGCAAATTGCAAGATGTCATTATTTTTTTCTGCTATGTAGTGCTCTGTGGTACATTTAAATGTACCACATTTTCCTTATCCATTCTTTGGTCGAGGGTCATTTAGGTTGTTTTCAGGTTCTGGCTATGACAAGCAATGCTGCTATGAACATAGTTGAGCACATGTCCTTGGGGTACGATTGAGTATCCTTTGGGTACATACCCAAAAGTGGTATTGTTGGGTCCTGAGGAAGGTTGTTTTCTAATTTTCTGAGAAATCACCACACTGACATCCAAAGGGGCTGTACCAATTTGCACTCCCACCAGCAATGAAGAAGTGTTCCCGTTACCCCACATTCTCTCCAGCATAAGTTGTCATTAGTATTTTTGATCTTGGCCATTCTTACAGGTGTAAGATGGAATCTCAGAGTTGTTTTGATTTGCATTTCTCTGATGGCTAAAAATATTGAACATTTCCTTAAGTGTCTTTCAGTCATTTTAGATTCCTCTGTTGAGAGTTCTCTGTTTAGGTCTGTTTTTTATTGGATTATTTGTTCTTTCATCAATGATTCTTTAACCATGAAAAAAAAAACCCTCAAAATTGCCAGGCATGGTGGGACACACCTGTCTACTTGGAAGGCAAAGTCAGGCAGATCTCTGAGTTTGTGGTTAGCCTAATCTATAGAGTAAATTCCAGGACAACTGGGGCTACACAAAGAAATTCTGTTCTGAAAAAACCAAAATACAAAAGAAAGGGAGGGAGGGAGGGAGAAAGGGAGAAAGGGAGAAAAGAAAGAAGGAAGATTTGTTTAGAATCACCTGGAGAATTTATATTACTGGCCATTTGATTATAAAATTAATTTAAACGTATGGAAAATATATTCATAGTGCTCTCAACACATACGTGATATACCAATAACTAAGTTTTTTTTTTAAAGCTCTCACCTGCAATGCTTACTGCCACTCAAACATGTCTATACAATTGCTGAACCATTAAAGGACTAAAGGACTATGACAGATATCTTCATATAAGGTGTCTATGTTAGCTTTCTATTGCTATTACAAACACCTGAAGCAACTGACTTTTAATGACATTGGGTTGATGTAAGCTTGCAGTTTGGGAGGTTTCAGTCTGTGATTGACTCCACTTCTTTGGGTCTGTGATGAGGTAGCACACCATGGCAAAAGCATTTGACAAAGAAAAAACACATGCTTTGTACCCAAGGGGAAAAAGCAGGGTAGGGGGGACGCTAAGGGTTCAAAATCTTCTTCAAAAGGATTCACCCAGTAACCTAACGACCCTCACCATCTTCAAAGGCTTCTAACACCTTCCAAAGGCACCACCCTGAGGACCAGGCCTTGAACACAGGGGCCTTTGGGGGATATTTAATTAAACCAAAGCGAACCTAAACCAGAGGTGTCCAACCATATATTACAATATAATGTTGTCATCTGTGACTATATCAGGCTGCATTCATAGGTACCCTGGGATGTGTGCAGTCTGTGGGCTGCAGATTGGACACACCTGACCAAATAACAACCCCAAGTATCTCAGAACTATGTCAGCATGTGTCCCCTAAGATTAATGATACCCTCCAACATAACCCGTGCCACACTCGACGGTACACCTAACTGAATTATAAATAATGCCCACATCCTCTAACTCCAAGCCCATAATCAAATTCCTAGACAATTTAAAAAAGACGAGCAATACAAAACAAAATGAAACAAAACCTCATCTCCCTGGGCTAAATCCCCAAGAATTTTGATCTAGTTAGGTGATAATCATGTTTTGAGAAACAAGACGGCAGAGAAGTAAGAATACTTGTTTTCCCAATAACTAGAAGTTCACTCTTTTGTACTCAAAAATTGTTTGGTCATTGAGTGACACTAGACATCCATCATTGTATCAGATACACTAGCAATAATGGCCTAAGGTAGAAAAGGGTGATACGGACCAAGATTTGCTTTCCCAGGTCCTGTCGGTAACTCACAGTAGCATGGAGAACCTCAGTGCACTAGGCTGGGTGTTTTCACTCTGCTTCTCTCTCTGCCTGAGTGATTTGTGTCAGGAGACCCAAATGATGTCATCCACAAGGTGAAGGACAGAATCCGTGAGCTCTAAGATAGCTTCTATCTCTGTCTTCATGCAGTGGTGTTCTGGACACCTCTTTCAAAGCTCGTGATCCATCTGGCTCCAGAACAAATTCATAAAGGGGTCTATTGAATTATAAGGGGGAAACCTGCTATTAGGACACAGTTGAGCAGAAGATGAACTTGGCAAAATTCCTCCCACTTGCTGCAGCTAAATATGGCCAGAATGCTGAGTCTTTTGTCTCCAAAGCTCCCAGCCTAAACGCAGCATGGGTTGATCCTCAATTTTCCTATTGCTGAGACCTCTTAATGCAGGTCGTCACATTGTGGTGACCCCCAACCATAAAATTATTTTCATTGCTACGTCATAACTGTAGTTTTGCTACTGTTAAGAATCGTAAAACATAAATATCTGTGTTATCTGATAGGATAGGACTTAGGAGTCGAGACTTATTGAGAACCACTGGATTGGAGAGAAGGTGACTTCCACACAGGGTGGGGCTAACTCTCCTCTTTCTTATTCCTTTGTGAGTACAATGAATTCTCAGAGCACGTTCCTGGTTGCTAAGTTCTTAACAGCCACTTCACTTCCCCATCCTTCTCTGTATACAAGTGTGACCTTCGTCCCTGAACCCTGACAGGTTCTCTACTGGTCCCCAGAACTGGCCCACAGCACAGCTGGGAACTGCCAGGTTAAAACCAGAGCTATTTAAGATTCTTCACCTGGGGAGATTTTCATTTTATATGTATTGTGTGAATTTTTCACTACTGGAGCATATTCAAGCGCCGCTTGTGTAATTAAAAATAAATAATTAAAATCCTTGATGGCTGATGGGTTTTTCTTTTCAGTCTTGTGAAGACAAAGAAATCTCTAGGGTGCAGAAAATGACTCCAAAGTTTGCACTGGTGTGGGGGTGGGGGGAGAGGGTGGCTAGTGGTGGCATGAAATTCCATTTGCAGAAGCTGAATGGAAATGTATCTTGGATGTAAATGCAATAATAATATTTAACCCCTTATGTGGTATCTTAGTTAGGGTTACTATTGCTGTAACGGAACACCATGATCAAAGAAACTTGCAGAAGAAAGGGATTATTTGGTTTACACTTCCACACTGTAAACTATTGCTGAAGGAACTCAAACAGAGCAGGAACCTGGAGGCAGGAGCTGATGCAGAGGCCATGGAGGGGTGCTGCTTACTGGCTTGCTCCTCATTGCTTGTTCAGCCTGCTTTCTTATAGAAACCCAGGACCACCAGCTCAGGAGTGGGTCCTCCCGCCATGTGTCACCAATTAAGAAAATGTCACAAAGGCGTGTCTATTGCCAGATCTTAGTTTTCTCAGTTGAGGCTTCCTCATCTCTGATGACTCTAGCCTGTGTCAAGTTGACATAAAACTATCCAGTACATGTAGAGATGATATACATATTAAGGGACAGTTCAAAAATTACTCAGCTAATGGTAGAACCTAAATAAGTGGTGAAAGGTAGGAAAGGAAAAAAACAGCTCTATTTATATTCTCTCCCTCTCCCTTCCCCTTTCTTCCTATCCTTCCTTTCTTCTTTCTCCCCTCCTCCTCTCTCTCTCCTCTTCTCTCTCTTTCTCTCTCTCTTCATAGTTTCTCCTTATCCTCCTCTTTCTTCTCTTCTTTCTTCATCCTTCTCCCTTCTTTCTCTTCGTTGGAGACCTCTTTCAGAATACTCTTGCTTTCTTAGCAAACAGGACTAGTTGGAAGGCACCCTGCTCACTGTCTCTGACATACTCCCAGCCACAGTGATTATGTCCCCTGAGCAGGTTCCTTCTTTATTGCTTCTTTGCTATCATCAAGCAGAAAGGGTGATTGGTCAGCTTGAGACAGCCCAGCAGTCCCATGTATGGAAGCTACAATCCAGGGCTTTCTGTCCAAAACAGGGGCAGGTGTCACACATCCCAGGGAGTAGCTTCACCATGAGAAGTCAGACCCTTAAGGTCAAATGGCCAAGGCCTTGTTCTCTTTGGCCTGCTTTTGGAGGGTACCTCTGGGTATTGTAAGCCCTGTAACATCTCCCTCCCAGGATCAGCAAAGACGGCCATTGTCTGAGCACAAAGGCTGGGCAAAAAAAGGAGAAGCTTTAAAAACTCAGAACAAACAAAAGCATTGAGAATAATAAAGGCCAGAAAGGCCAGCGGGCACTGCACAGGACAGCAAAGGGAACACAAAGGCTATGGGGCCACTTGAGCCCCGTGTGAAGCTCGAAGTGTCATAGTGAGAAGGCTGTGTATTCTTGTCTACTGGCTGTGAGAATCCAAGCTACTGAGCTATTCTTTCCTCAGTTGGTTGGGTACGGGTTGGGTGGATTTCAAGTTTCTAGCCTGGGATTTGCCTCTTATTGTCTATGATTTGATCATGTTCTTCTGAGCCTGTTCATGATCTTTTGGGAAGCCATGGCTTTGGGAACCTGATCTTACAGGGTTATAATAAAGACTCAGAACACATATGAGGTGATACAATTCATCATGGACTATGTTATTGCTTTCCTTGTTGCTATGTCAAAATGCCAGGCAAGAACAATTCAGGGAAGAGTGGCTTGTTTGGGGCTTCCAGTTTAGGGATCCAGCTCATCGTGGTAGGGAGCGCATGGTGTCAGAAATGTGAAGCAGAAGATCACAGTGCACCTGCAACCAAGAGGCAAAGAGAGGTGAATGCTAGCCTCAGCTGAATCCTCCATTTGTTGCTGGTCTGGAACCACAGACCATGAAGCAGTGCAGGCCACACTCGGGGTGGATCTTCTTCTTCTCACTTTAGTTTACCTAATCTAGAAACCTCCTCACACAGAGACAGGCTCAGAGGTTTATCTTCTAGGCAATTCTAGGCCCTATCAAGTTAACAATCTGTATGGACCATCACACCTAGTTATCTGTTGCCGTTATTCAGACTCTGTGATGAGTGCTGAGATGACACCTGGAAGGAAAGGGGTATGCCCTTTACACATTTACTTCTCTACCCCTTAGTGACATGGTGGACATAGTGGAAATACTTGACACTACCTTCATTCAGTGAGTATTCTAAAGCAAGAATCTCCTTGCACCTCAGTGGCTCCTCATGAAAGACAGTATGAAGAGGTAGTTTCAGGGAGCACATTACAAAGTTTGTCTGTACAATACTGCCTGTCTACTATGGGACAGTTTGCGAGTCAGGCAAGTGACTGGAGATTGAAACACACACACACACACACACACACACACACAGAGTGGGGGGGGGAAGAGACCAGCCATCCTTGAAACAAGAATGCCCCTTTTATTATGTTCCAGGGCAACTTATATAGGGCTCTCCTTGACTAATGGCCACACCCTAGCTCTCGGGCCTTTTCAGCTGCAAGCCCACCAAAAACCACTCCCCTGCTGTTGTAAGACAGGAAAGTGGATCCTTTTGTTTTGTCCCACCCTGCTAGTTTATACCCAAAATAATCACACAGAAATTGTATTAATTAAACACTGCCTGGCCCATTAGTTCTAGCCTCTTATTGGCTAACTCTCACATCTTGATTCAACCCATTTCTAATAATCTGTGTGTTCCATGGCTTACCACGAAAGATTCAGCATGTCTGACCTGATAGCTCCATGGTGGCTCTCTGTCTACCCTTCTTCCCAGCATTCAGTTCTGTCTACTTTGCCTACCTAAGTGCTGCCCTATCAAAAGGCCAAGGCAGTTTCTTTATTCAACCAATGAAAGCAACACATAGACAGAAGAACCTCCTACACCACCCTGCCATCAGGAACTCATGAGGGTCTCGTGTTCAGGGCAGCTGCAAACATAGGAAAACAAGTTGTTTACTTCAGCAGGCAAGAGGTCATAGAAAATTCAGTGTCTGAGGGTCTACAGTCCCCAACAGGCAAGGGGTCACTGGAAATTCAGGGTCTAAGGGTCTGCAGTCCCCAACAGGCAAGGGATCACTGGAAATTCAGGGTCTAAGGGTCTGCAGTCCCCAACAGGCAAGGGATCACTGGAAATTCAGGGTCTGGGGGTCTGCAGTCCCCAACATTTGTCCGTCACCAGAAACACCAATGTCAGCAACTTTGAAGAACTTGTGACTCTTGTTTGGCTGCCCATATTTGAGCTGTTTTCTGTCTCTCAGAAAACTCCCCACTCGTTGAAAGGCTAAAACTACCTCACCCAGCAGAGGTGAGAAGGCTAACACTTCCAGCCTTGCCTGTAGGTAGAGCTTTGGTTTGTGTTCTGCCAATCATAGCAGTTTAGCAATTCAATGTGAGACTCACCTCTGGAAATTTAGCCTTGTTATAAAAATTCCTTCTCATGTTTTGCTCTTACTTTACCAACCAAGCTAATTTTCAGTGTCTCTCAACCAAGAGTTATTTTGGCCCAATGGAGGTATTTAATTTCTTTTCAGTTCAGTTCCCTCATCTTGTGAATGGAGTTTATTCTTTTTATCCAGAAGGAGAAAGTGGTACATGCAAAGTGATTGACACAAGGTAGTCAATAAATATTTCCCTCAAACACAAATCTAGCAGCAGTTATAACCTCAAATTATGGCTTCATGTATATCCATTCTTGATATTTAAGGGCTTATATGCCACAAGGACCACTTCATTTCTAACAAGGCCCTATATTATTGGTTGCTTTTAACCAGTGTGAGGCCAGAAAGGCTGAAGTAAATAATTCTCCAGGATTGCATGTAGAGTGGCAATCTAGATCCATCAGAGTAGTCCATATGAATTGAAGCCAGGACAGGACCAATGAAGAACAACTCATTTCTCCAAATTTCCCTTGCACTGGGATTGGAGTGAGCTTGTACTAATCAAAGCTTTTCTGGTGCCTTCAAGATAATTCATTTTGGTTTCAAAATTGGGGAAAACTGGTATAAGAAACAGCAGCAGTTACTATCTCTTGGTTCCCAATCTGTTTTATCCCTTGTTAGGGGTCTGGCACTTTAAGGACTTTGCCATTGGGTGGTGGTAAAGAGCCACAATCCCTGAATGGGATTCTAAATGGCTCTTAACTGCTTAAGACTTGCAGTGTGGATTGAGACGTGAAACTCATTAACGGCATGGAAAGAAAATCCTTAAACTGACTTAAGCAAAGGAAAGCAATTCATTACACATATAGCAGAGTATCTCACAGCACCCAAGGGCAGTCCACACAGCAACACAAATAAAAATTTATACAGAATACGCATGTGTGCTTTTCTTCACGAATTCCCAACTGCGTCTATAAAAACCCTTCTACGTGGATCTTCTCAGGAGTCCTAATTATACAGCCAACCTTTCCATGAGCCTTAACCCTAACTGGGCAAAAGAAACTCACCCATGATAGACCCCTGATGCTGTGCTTTCCTTCTCTCCAAAAGAAATATTCAGCTGTTGTGCTGCTGGTCCTCTGCTTGGTTGAGAGATGAACTGTTTTCATCCTAACTCTTCCTGCATTGCCCCCCTTCCCATCTTTTCCCAGTAACTGTAAAATAGGATAAAGCCTCTTCCACCATATTCCTCTTTGGTTCATCCCGGAGAAGAAAATCATTCCAATCTATTTCCTCTTCTGTTTAGCAGGGGTTGGGGACAATTGCTGCAGTATTAATTAATGATGAGACTCTTGGTCTGGTTGCCCTGGCAATGCCCACCAAAGCACCAGAACTCTTCCAACAGAACAGGGCACCAAGTAGTCAGTTAACTGTTTTCTTCACACATGTGCGCCAAGTGTACAAAACACCTGCTATAGAAATGAGCACCCAGGGGATGCTCAGTAAACACCAACTGACTAGCGGGCAGCCTGAGGCCAGAGAGGTGATTGCTGAAACCGCACCCTTGAACATCTGACCATATTTAGCTAGGGCTGAGGAGACGCTGTACTCAAGGAAATAAAAGCCTGTGTGATTTTACAAGAGCCTGATTTCTTGTAATAGAAATAACCCCCCTCTCTCTCAGTGGCAATCTAGACAGACAGAGAGAGAGAGAGAGAGAGAGAGAGAGAGAGAGAGAGAGCTAGCTGAACTAGTACTTTCCAACTATTCACTATCACTACACTCCCCCAAGTCTTCAAATGTTCACTTTAAACATCAGCCTTGAGGCCAATAAAATAAATGGCTCCTCTACCATGGGCCATTAGGACAATTCACTCTAGGTCAGCTGTTCAAGTAGGCACACTCCCCTCACTCAAGGGTGGCCAATAGTTAATGTCATCAATATGCATAAATACAAGACCTAGCTTTCGGGTTAGCTACACACAAATGTGATATAGTTCTATTCATTTCTTCTAAGGATGTGTTCTTGGCTCTAACTTCAGCAAAGTTGGCTCTTTCACGTTCATCTTCCATTCAAGTTGAAATAACTTGTCCCATTGCCTGCTTGATACCGGTTTCTTCGGTATGCTCCTTTGACCCACTTGTGCTAGCCAAAGCAAAGGAGAGTTTGTTTTTAAAATAAGGACAAAACCCTAGAAAAATCAGTCAGAGCTCTTGGAAGCAGAATCCAAGGAGCTGGAAAGCAAGAGACTAGTGTCTGATGCAAATAGCCTTGGAACTCAGACTCCCTCTGTCTTGGCTGTCTTTCTCTGTAGACTGGCTTTGGCTTTTCAGTTTCTTCTGTATTTTAACTTTGCCTTGCCGGAGAGCTGACTCTGACAAATAATTCTACCTTTCCTCAGAACTCCTTCTCCAGATTTCAACAGCAGGGCTTGAGTGGCTCAGTGATTTCAACAGAATGACCTGATTGGCTCAGTGATTTCTAAAGAAGGGCTTGATTGGCTCAGCAATTTTGATAGAAGGGCCTGATTGGCTCAGCTTTCCTCAGGAACCTGCCTAGATGGGATTGTGTGGAGAGCCATAGGCAGCTGCAGATTTCAATTCCAGTTATCTTGGACAATCTCTTCAATCTGAACTTTGGGCAGCCACCTGAGAAGTGAGAGACTAGCACCCCAGCCCACAACTACTATCAGCTTCCATCAGAATCTCTCCCGCCTTTTATTCTCAGCAGTTTCTGTGTATTTCTGTCCTTCAATCAATAGGCTTTGTCGCTTTCCCCATTTTAGGCACACCCTTGAGTGTTCCCTCAATGTGTTCGTTCCTTTCTCATCGCCTACCCTGGCCGTATCTACCCTTGTGTAATATTGCTAAATCTCAGCAATGAGCGGAGAGTGCATGACCTCAATGCAGAAACTCCATGACCTCCATACCTCCCTGTCCCCTCAATCCATTTACCTGATCACAAACTATCACCTTCTTGCTCATTGAAAACTACTTGTCTTCAATGTTCATAGTAACAGAAAATTCTAGAGCCATCTGTTTTTGACTCAAGTCTCTGCCATCAGTAGTCAGTGAAATTTATGTTCTTAGAGAAGGTGGAAGACGCCTGTCTAATAAAGATAGCTCACCATAATCAAATAGAAGATGCCTGCGTCCAAGTTAAACCATACCCGGTTCCATGAAATTTTCAGTTCTGACTTAATAGCTAGAGACCAACAACTGCTTACCACTGATTCCCAGGGTTTGATGAATCCAGGTGCTTCCTGGATGAGTTCAAAAGCCTGAACTCAAAGTCAGTTCCATGCATTCCCCATCAGGCTTCCATTCCTTCATCAGCTGTATTCTGAGCACCTAGTATGTGGTCATACCTGCCAAGGAAAAAAAGACCCCATGTGAATGAAAACAGAAGAGTTCTTGTTTTTGTAGCGATAAACATGGAGTAATTGCATTGCTGATAGACAATTATAAAGTAAGAGAAGGGCAAAGTGAAAAGTGCTTGCAAGGCCATGAAATGAAGAAATATAATCTAGGTTTGGGGGCCCAAGAAGGAACTTTATGGAGAGGCTTTCTCTTACTCAGGATAGAAAACAAAGTTAGTCAGCCAGTGGCAGAGGATAGGGGAAGTAATTGTAGACTTGGGCTTCATCCCAAGAGCACAGAGCAAAACCACTGATATTTCTAAGGGACAGCATAGACAAATACAGGATGTGATGTTTCCAGACTCCAAAGCTCAAAGACCCACTTTGGCTATAAAGATGAAAGGAGTTTTCTGGAAGAGGCCAGAGGATAAGGACAAATCAGGGAGTGGCTAGTATAATAATGACAAACAGGATGACGGAACTTGGCCAAGGTGGGAGGAGGCAAAACAGACTTATGAGATACTGCTAGAGGTACACCAACAGGAGCTCGTAAGCTACAAAGGAGTGCACATGCATAAGAATGAACACTCAAATGACTGGAGAAGGCAGGGTCTGCTCTAACTAGAGGGTAGTTTCATATAAAGCACAGTATTTGGACTAGGACTCCCCAAAGACAAAGGTTTGGGCCTGCTAGAATGAGGGATAGGAAGCTCAGACATGCTTTAAGAGTATCAGGTCCAATTGTCACTGCACAAAGTAATCTACACAAAGACTTCAATTGCTTAGTGAGGAACAAAATGTAAAAATTAATCAGGTAAGACTGGAAGTATATAGAGGTATTCATTTGGCATGGGCTTAGGTGTCTCATCTGTGACACCCATCCTGAGTACAAACAGGTGACACCATAGAGGTACTGCCCTAAAAATGCCCAGACTCCAAACTCATCATCTTCATAGCTGAAGATGCAGTTTCTAAGAGCAGAGTCAATACTGTCCACAGAGCTTGTTCAAAATACCAGGCATCTCTTGGTCATTCCTTTAAAGAAAGGCTAAATGCATTCTTTTTGCTTATTTGTTTGTTTTTTGAGACAGAGTTTTACTGTGTAACATTCCTGGCTGTCCTGGAACTCACTTTGTAGACCAAGCTGGCCCTAAACTCACTGAGATATACCTGCCTCTGCTTCCCAATGCTGGGATTAAAGGTGTGAGCCACCACCACCCAATTTTGAGACAAGATTTTAACTGGCCTGAAATTTGCTGACCAAGTGAGGTTAACTGACTAAGAATTCCAAGGCTCCACCTTTTTGTTTGTTTGTTTTTTAGAGGGGTTGGTTTTTTGAGACAGCAATTTTCTGTGTAACAACCCTGGCTATCTTGGAACTTACTCTGTATATCATGCTGGCCTTGAACTCACTAAGATCCACTTGCCTCTGCCTTCCAAGTGCTGGGATTAAAGGCTTGTGCCACCACAGCCTGGTGCTCCACCTTTCCTCTATCTCCCCAGCTCTGGGATGACAAACACCTGCCATTGTAGTCAGTTTTCTGCACAGTCATTGGGATTGAATTCAGTCCTCAAGCTTGCCTGGCGAGTACTTGACTAACTGAACTATCTCCGCAGTACTAAAACCTCTTCTACAAAAGAGAAGCAGCAAATAAAAGGTCAGCACTGTTCCTTTTGTCTTTCTATTGTCATTTAAACACCAATTCCTACATTAGGCAGTTTCTGGTCCTTCCTGAATTTCAGAGGATGCCCGGAAAAGCAAGTGCATTCCGGAGAACCCAATCTGTAACCCTGGGGAGTTAGAAGGAAGACCATTTCCAGGACTGGAGTGCATTCCGATGATGGAAGAGGCTTAATTCTCTTGTGCTGGGAAAGGCTGGCAAATGAGTCCCAACTGGAGCAGGTGACTGCAGTGGAGGTGAACTGTTTCCTAGGATGTTTTCAGGGAGCAATGCATGCAGAGGAAACCGTTCCAAATATATATGTTTTAAATTGTCTCTGCAGTAACAAGCTAGGTAGAAGTGTGTGGGTAAACTGATGTATATGCATGAGAACGTAATTAAGAACTATAAGACCTGGAAGATTTTCAAACTCTGTGGCAAATATATACCATGGAAAAGTATCCTTCCTTGGGGTGTGGGGCTATTATTCAAGCACTTCTGTTTATTACAGGGCTTGGGACTTACACAGCACCCTGGAGAAATGGAATCAGCAAGAGGAGAGCTATCACAAGCCAATAATGATTGCTGGCTGTGTGCTTTTCCAAGCCTATTCTGTGCATTACCAGGTTGGATCCCTACACATATTCGTTTCCTATCACTGCTGTGACAAATTGCTTTGCATTTAGAGGCTGAAGTTAGTATACCTGTTTTCTCTTCTAAATCTGGAAGTCAGAAGTAGAAAAAGGAAGGTTAAAGTTGAAAAGTCTGGAATGTGCCTTCTGGAGGCTCCAGAGAAAAATCTATTTCTTGTCTCTTCCTACTTGCTGACTTCTTTTGAAGTCCTGCTTCCACGTTCAAGGTCAACGGCATACCATCTCCAGTCTCTGTTTCTGCCATGACCCTCTCTGTCCTCTGATCTCTCTCTTCCCTCCTATGATGACACTTGCACTCTGTATGGGACCCTCCCAGATGACCCTGGAGATTCTCCCTACCTCAAGACCCTTCACTTGGTCATGTGCCCAGAGTCCTCTTATCCATTTTGAGCCAGAGAATATGGCATGAACTTCTTTGGAAGATGCTGGTCACTATAGAAACTCTATGAAATAGATGCCTAAGTCCCATGTCTTCATGAAGACCCTGAGATCCAGAGTGCTTGTTAACTCACCTGTGTTGGGTGACTTCATTCATACATCCCACTGATATTTACTGGATGCTTTCTGTGAGGCAGAGAATGCCAGAAACAGAGTAGAAAAACAGTCTATTTTAAGGAACTTAGAAGATAATAGGGAAATTAAAGTGAATTTAAAACCCATATACAATATAAATATGTTTGTGTTATAAAGGAATTAGGTATTTAGAAAAGAAAAATAACAGGAATCACCTTTAGACCTGGGAGAAGGGAGCGAGCAGCTTCTTTGAGAAAGTGGTGGTTATGCATAAAGATGCATGGGGAGTGCAGAGTCCAAAAGGGGTGGAGCAGCGTCGAAAAGTGGGGGACAAACACATGCGAACACTCACCAAGAGGATAGAGTGAGTGGCTGCCAGAAGATCAGCAGGACCAATGTGCAAACAAATACCACCACTTCTAGGAGCCCTCCCTGAACTTGCATCATGCTGCACCCTCATTCCTTCCCAGGGGAGACTGACTTTGATACCAAGAGTATTTGGTTCTTCCTTTCTAGACTGAGAATCATGAGAACTAAGTGTCCCACTCACTGTTCTCTCTGTGAAGAGACACAGTGACCAAAGCAACTCTACCAAAAAAAAAAAAAAAAAAGAAAAAGAAAAAGAAAAAGAAAAAGAAAAAGAAAAAAGAAAAGAAAAGAAAACTTCAGACGCTTAGTCTATTATCATCATCGTGGGGAGTGTCCCGACAGATATGGCGCTAGAGTGACAGCTAAGGGCTTCATCCTGATTCACAGGCCAAGAGAGAAATGACACTGGACCTGGCTTAGTCACCCCAGTGATACACTTCCTCCAACAAGGCCGCGCCCCCTGATCCTTCTAATCCTAACAAAGAGTTCCAGTCCCTGGTGACTAAGTATTCAAAGATATGAGCCTATGGGAGTGGTAGCTGTATTCTTATTCAAACCACCACACATGGTGACAAAGATTGTCTTTGAGTCTCCAGATCTGCACATCTGGCCTAGAGTAGGTGCTCAAGAAATGCTCACCAAGTACATGAATGAGAGAAAGATACATCTATGTCCCTCCCATAACGACACCTGTGCCCAGACGTGATCAGGCTGCAAGATGGCTACCCCGTAGCTCTGCGCACAGAGAAAGCTTACACTTGTTTCCGTGCAGCTGGCTTGATCTTCCTCACAGCGCCCCTGCCCCTGCGGTTCTCAATCCTGCCCTCCATCAAGAGAAATTGATTCCATCCCAGTTGTAGCTGAACTGTTACAACTTGTTCGTCACCTTCTTCTAGAACACAGCATTCCAAGAGTTCCTTGGGCTTTCAGGTGTCTGACCGTTTCCCACCAAAATGGCTGCCAAGTGAGTCAAAAGGGTTCCACAGTAGGCGGTCTAGTAGCTGCCCCTGACCTCACCCAATAAACCACAAATTCTGCCACATCAGAGTAGAAGATGCCTGGAGTTAAAGCGTGTGCCATTTCAGGTGGTAAGAACAGTGCAAAAAGGATCAGAACATGAATCCCCCAGCTATGATTTCCCATCTTATTGACACTTTCACTACTTACAACGAGGAGTGACAGACCACCTCCCCAGAACGCCAGCCCCTTGTGACGTGATGAAATGACTGATGCCATACGGCTTTGTGTTTGTCACATTTTCCTTATCTATAAAATATGAAAAATGAGCTCTCTTCTGAGCTGTTTGGTAATGTTATAGAGCTCAATTTGTAAAATCAAAGTAGAAAACATGACGGGGAGGGAAGATGGACAGTCCAGGGGAAAGCTGGCCCCTCCCCTACTCTGCACCTCTCGTTAAGCCTATTCTCCCAGCACCGCTAATTTCCCACAGGCCCTCGCCCTGCAGAACCATCCGTGTCTCAGTAACAGTAGTCCTCTCGCGTCCGTGAGCATGGATTCTGGATCCCCGCAGACACCGCAATTCAAGGATGTTCAAGTCCCTTACATGAAACAGTAAGGCATTTGCATATAATATAAATCGGTCCTGCCATATATTTAAAATAATCTGTAGATTGCTTATTATCTCCAATATAATATGAACAGCTGTTACACTACATTGTTTTTGGAATGATGCCGAGATAAAGGCTATCTACATTTAGTACAGGTGATTATTACTCAGCAATTTTAGTCTGTGGGGTATCCATATTTGGAACCTGTGGATACAGAGGGATGTACTGCAGTCTCCCTAGCTTCCCGAACTTCCACTGTGCCCTGTTGATGGTGTTATTTACAGTTGAATCTCAGCCATCCCTGTTTTTCTGATCTTAGCCAATCCTCCTTTTCTCGGCCGCCCCTACTTTCCTCACTACAGCCCCCTGATGGCTGTGTGTACTGATGTGGCCAGGTCAGATGTAGCTGCTCAGTCCACAGCAGTCCCGCTACAGCCGCTGCAGATCGCTGCCTGTACTGACGTGGCCGGGTCAGAAGGAGCAGCTCAGCACACAGTCGTCACTTCAGACTTAGATTTCTGCTTCCTTAGGATCCACCCTTAATACAGCCTTCCCAGCCTGTACAGGAATCCTTCCCATTTTCATAAGTCCCGGGCAGGTTTTCTAGAAAGACGTCTAAGAATCGTTCTAACCACGTACACATCCTCCTTGCTGAGTACTCACTGAAATGACTCTAGGCAGAATTGTACATCTGAGGGTTTAATTATCTTCCACTTGCTCCATGCGACTTGCTTCCTCAACGAGCTGTGAAACCCTTGAGGACTCTGCCCTCCACACCTCAGCGTGGAGGAGCAAAAGGGAACCCAGTCCTAATACATTACCTGAAAGTATTGTAGATCCTCCTGTCCTGGGACTTGCCAGTTCAGATCACAGCTCATTCAGTCAGAACGCACGGGCCCGTCAGACACAGAGTCTGCTGCAGCAGGTGGAGGCCTCCCAGGGATGGACAAGGTAACTAAACTGATTTGCCGGAAGTAAATAACTGTTGTAGTTAAGGACTATTATTCTCGACAGGCCAGCACACAGACGCCAATTTGCATAACAGACATGGTTATTCATGGGAATATTGTGATTTGTCTACCAAAGCCGATTAAGAACCTAAAATTCATTATGTGTATACGGGCACCATAAACCAAACACTCATCCTTTCGCTCCTCCATACTCGCCCACAAGCTGCGCCATCAGCAGGCTGAGCACTGTCAGATCCTGTCTCGTGTTTGGAGAGCCCGGGAGAAAGTGGGAGGCTGAAAGGACAAAGTGGCAAATTGTGCAAAAGTTTAGAAACCATTTAGTGTTTCCATTATTCCAAAGGGTCAAGGTAATCAGTGTCTAGACAGATGAGTGTCTCTTAAAAGTCTGGCACGTCCTGGAGACTGTGATGGGGCCCTAGCACGGAGAGGGATGTTAGAAACAAGAATTCATAAAGAAGGGTTATCTGGTACCTTCTGAAGCACTGGTTTCTGTATCTGTCCATCAGACTCGCTGAAGGTGCTTTCGGTGAACTGAAGTAGCATCTGGCACACCCAAGGAACAAATCTCTCTCAAATGCAACCAACGTGAACTCATCTAGAAACCCAGAAAGGTGTCAGGTTGTGACAGTGTGGTGTGTTCAGAGCAGAAGATGACCCGCAGGACCAAAGAAGCTGTGCTTAGAATCTTCCCTGACATGGTGGGGAGAACATGAAATATTTCCCTATGAACTCTTATTTGCAACACTTGGTTCCCAACATGTAGGGCTATGTTGGGAGGTTCTGAAAATTGGGAGGAATGGAGTCTCACTGGAAGAAGTAGGTCTCTCTCTCTCCATTTCTTTTCTGTCCAACATGAGGCAAAGAATTTCTTTCTTACATGTTCCTGCTACTGCAATATGCTTCCTAAGCATGGGGAGCACCTCGATATGCTCCTTAAGCACTGACACCACCAAATGCTTCTTAAGCATGGGGAGCACCTCAATATGTTCTCGAAGCACTGGGAGCACCACCAGACACTCCCTAAGCATGGGGAGCACCTCGATATGCTCCTTAAGCACTGACACCACCAAATGCTTCTTAAGCATGGGGAGCACCTCAATATGTTCCCGAAGCACTGGGAGCACCACCATACACTCCCTAAGCATAGGGAGCACCTCGATATGCTCCCTAAGCACTGGGAGCACTGTCATATATTCCCTAAGCATGGGGAGCCGCACAGCCACAAACTGAACATCCTGAGACCATGAGCCATAATAATTATTAATTTTTTATTTACTTTTTTTGTTTTGTTTTTGAGACAAGGTTTTTCTGCATAACAGCCCTGGCTATCCTGAAACTAGCTCTTGTAGACCATACTGGCCTTGAACTCACAGAGATCCACCAGCCTCTGACTCCCGAATGCTGGTATTAAAGGCGTGCGCCACCACTGCCCATGAGTCACAATAATTTCTTCCTCCTTTTAAGTCAATATCCTCTCAGATATTTTGTTCATGGTTGAAGCAAAAGTAACAGACACTATGGGTAATCCTGGTGTAGGATACCTCTGATAGAACACAGTCAGCATCCAGGAATCCTTCAGACATGTAAACAACCTACTAATTAATTCATTTAAAAGACTCCATATTTAAACAGACAGGTTCCTCTGGAGACCACTTGACTTCTGGGTGAGCTCTGAAAGCAAAAGTTTCTGTGAGTAATTCAGGCACCAAGGTAGAGTAAACAGACAATTCCCCAAGGAAACCTGTTATATGTGGGAAATTAGGGAGTATATATACTGGAAGATAAAGACTTGGGTTTATCTTTAAACTTTTATTTCTTCTAAAGGTAAGTTTTTAGACACCATTTAATTGTTTGCTTACTTAAAAAATTTGTAAGCAGTGGAAAAAGATTTCGATTTCAAAACCCCATGCTCCCCTTCAGCTTAAGCCCCTACATAGTATCTGTTGGTTTCAGCTTGAAGAACATTTCTGAAACACCCACAAGCACCCAGAAACATTCAAGGCAATAATTGTTGGTTAAAAGAAATTCATATATGTGACATTTTCAGAAAGGACAGGTTATGGGAAGCCCTTTGATCGGGCCTCATGGGAAGCCTCACTCCAGATAGGAGGATAGGGATTAAGTGCTTAGGAGGAAACCGTCCCCTGAGTAAATCCTGCCGCAGGAGTGACTAGGAGAAAGGCTCTGGGAAGCTGCCACTCAAAGTCCAGTCAATATAAAGTGACCCCCAAGCCTCAACAACAGGACCTGCCAGGAGAGCACCACGTGTTAACACGAGGAAGGTGATGTCATGACGCACAGCCGCAGATGGATGAGATGCCTGCTGTAACATCTTCCAAAGCTGCTCCTTGATGCTAGGGGAGGGCTGTCCACGGGAATTGGGTCAGTGCTCATATGCCAACACAAATATATAATCACCAGAAACGCCCATTCCGCTGTGGGTCAGTCCCCAGGCTGTGAGTCTGCTTAGCTATCTAATGATTTGTTTACTCAACCAGGTGCCCAGAGGCCACTCTTCTAGCAGGTGCTGGAGACTGACCGAATTCCTGACGCACATTTCAAAGGCTTGGTTGGAACCTTGTTCGAGCTTGCTGCCGTTTGC